>NC_087517.1:43967720-44267720 GCF_963921805.1 Phalacrocorax carbo | reverse complement strand
GAGTGTCACACGCCCCCGCCTCAGGGCTGAAGCGGGGGTTGGGGGGGGCGGGTTGCCAGGGGTTTTGTCCCGCCGCTCCACGGGCCGTGCTGCTCCGGCGGCCGGCGTGGGCGGCTGCGGGTCCCCACGGAGGGAGGGAGGGAGCTCTCCGTGGTGCCGAGCGGGGCCGCCCCGTCTCTCCCGGCCACCCCCGGCGGCCCCGCGGCAGTGGCCGGCGGGGAATCCCGCCTCCTGCACGGAGGCTTCGAGTCTGCCCTGCCGAGATCGGCCTGCTCCGGTGCTGGGCCCACGGCCTGGGAGCAGGGCAGGAGGTGTCTTGTGTCGGACGTGGGCTGCTCACCCCAGCTTGCCAAAGGTACAAAGTGTGCGCTGTCGCTGTATTCAGCTTCAGCACGCTAGAAATAATACACACTTGGAATGTCAGGCCATGGTCATGTTTCCTGGAGGTGGAGTAAATATAATGTACCTTAATATAACCGCTGTTACTACTAGTCCGTACATTCTTCTCCTCCACCACCCCCCCGCATTTCAGATCACGATGGCTAGCTTTTTTGTAGCCCAGGTAATACTCAGCACTATTAGACAGTATTCCCAACTCCACTGGTCATTTTCCATTTCCTTTGACCTTCTCATGCACTTTTTCTTTAGGCAAAACTGCCTGCTTTTCATGTTGGGTTCAGTCGGGTTTAACAGCCAGCAGGTGGGAAGGTGAACCATGATACTTCTGAAGCCGGTTTTGCTGGCCCTGTTATAAACATATGCAGCTTCTCTCAGCACCAATGGTATGGGTTCCTCTGATAGGGAGGTATGGTGGTTGTCCTATGAAACATGGAAACAGCAGTGCCCTCTGAGAAGTCTGAAAACAGCAGGATCCCCTAGATGTGTAGAGTCCGGGAAAGTGAGTATAAATGTGTGTTTTTGCATCCACTGGTACTTAAGATACATACAAACTGCTCTTGCTCCAGCAGTCTGCTGGACTTCAGGCAGCATTGGTAGTGAATACTACTTTAATGTGTGTGTGATGAGATACTTTCAAATAGATGACTTTTGGATCTGTGTTAGGAGGCTGCTGCCTCCTAAAATCGGGGTTTTTCATCTCACAGAGCTAGAGTCTTAGTTTCTTGTTTAGTGCAGCTAAACAAGAGAACAGCTAACTCCCTATATTTCTTAATGAATAGCTTCCTCTTCACAGAAAATGTGTGCTGTATAGGTGTATATATATGAAATATATGCATATTTTATGTTCAGTACTTTGTCCAGAATAAAAATTTCAGTCTAAAAATAATTTAGGTACAGTAAAAGGGCACTACAGTAGCACAATCTAAATTCCACTCAGCAACATGATTTCTTCACATATTAACTGATGTACTCCTTGCTTCGGTGGCTGAGATCACTTAGGTAGTCTTGATTGCGTTAAATGGATCTTTCACTCTGTAATTCTGTTGGAGTGAACCTGAAACAAATTTTACATCTTGAGTTATTTGCCTCCCTGTTGTCTGTGTGGAAATTCCCCACTCCCTTGGCACACTGTTCCAGGAGGTGATGTAGCATAGTCTGTACGGAAGCAGTGCTCATCCCTGTTAATCTCTTGCTGTTTTTTAAATTCCTGGGGACCTGTGATGGGGTGATCTTTAGACCTTATGTGTGTGTTGGTGTATGTGTGGGAAGTGCCAGAGGTGGAGGAGGGATGTGGTGGCGGTATGGGTATGTACATGCCCCATGAGGTGGGAGGATGGTAGTAGCATCCTGTACCACAGTAGGCACCTTGGATGGCACCACAGTTACTGGGTTTTGACTGGAGTGGAGATGCAACCAAGCAGGCGTAAGAAGAGACATGGCGCTCTGGTTTCCAGCAAAATCATGGGGAGGTGCCCCTTGTGCCCCAGGTGAAGGCTGGCTTCCCTCAGCTTACGCATCCTTCCTGGGTACTGCTCAGCTGCTGCCCTTCGCTGGCACGTGTGGGATGCTGGTAGCTCTCCTCCTCCTGGGGGCACCTGGAAATGCTTTCTGAAAGGGTGTAGAACAATGACGGTGCTTCTGGCTAATCCAGTGTAGTCCTTCCTCTGCTGTCATCTGCAGCATGTATCAGTTCTGCCTGAAAAGCATTGATTATTTTTTGCCTTCATACAAAAACCTCATTTGGTTCTGTACACTGCTCCCTTCCAGGACAGATAATTGCTTCTCCTTTTTTCCTCTAGCCCCTGTATTTGGTACAGTCATACTCTGATTTATTCTCTTAGACTGAGCAGCTCTTGGGAGACTTCCCTTGAACTCCCTAGGCCATGTATCACCTTGCAGTCCTCTCCTATTTGCCTTCTGCTTTGAAACGATGTCGGTTTGCAAGAGGTGGCAAAGATGGGCAGGGTCCTATATGCAATTTTGCCATGTCTTGTGGAATGATAAATTCCTGATAGAAATAATTCTGTTGTATTGGTAAATTTTCCTCAACAAAATGTATGCTCTGGCAGATCTCTGTCCTATCTCTTTTTAAGCATTCTCATTCTGGAAGTTGCTAGCATCTCTGCAGAACTAGTTAAGTATTGTGGTGTTCTATCAAATACCATATTGATTTATTTTTATTGATATGAGTGGTATTAACTCCAACTCTGTCATGTCCCCATCTGACTGGTGATGGTGACTGTTACAAAAAATGTGTGGTTTCTTGAGAGGGGGGACACTGGGAAAAACCATCTGAAAATCTGGGTCAGTACACCTGCTTCTAACCAGTGCTTCATGGATGTGCTCAAGATCTCTAGTAAATAATAATGCACAGTTTGACCACTGCAGACCCATGGGGTATGTGATCCTCTCTGAAGCATTTCCTTCTGCTCTTGCTCAGCAAGACTTTCTTTTTGGCCAGTCTTACTCAAAAGTTGGCTCCCATTCAAAGTGTGTTTTTTTTCTTCTAAAAATATTTTTTGCATCTTCCACCATATAAATATTTGTCCAGCTTTTGCAGTTACCACAGTTAAAAGGCTGTATTGCTTATGAATCAGGAAAATGCTTTTGTGGATTCAAAATGAAGATCCATCCAAGCAAACAGCAGTAGCAGCAGTATAGACTTCACACAACCTTGGGTATATAGATACAGCAGCAGAGATGAAAATATACATGGCAGTACCAAAGCTGAGGAACCAATGTAGGAACAACAAAAAACCCAAGATGTTGTAATTACTCTAAATTATATTAAAAATAATATCTGAAGGTCAATATGTGTAACTGAAATACCATTTCTCTCACCCATTATTAAGACTTAGATTTGGTTAACTCATGGGGGTAAAAAACCACGTGACTTATATTTTGTCCCTTTTTTTAAGACCAAAATTTCTTCACCCCTCTTTTCTAACTTAGAAAATAAGTTTCACTACACAGAGTAACTGGCAGCTGTTATTACCATAGTATAGATTTGTGAGCAACCACCATTTAAGTAACTAACCCTCGCTTTCAAGGAAAACTAGTGAATTTGGAAAGGACTTGTGTCTATAAATGAACAAAGGGTGGAGAAACCACCCCCCCAAAAAAAAAATATGGAAGAGGGCAGCTTTTGGCATAAGAACCAATGGATTAGCTAGCTAGGAACCTTTTTATGGCGGAAAATGGCACTTGCTGAGACCTGTGGTAGTTAAGTCAGAGAAGTGGTATTTCCTCTGTTGATCGAGGAGAGAGTCAACTCCAAAGTTCCCATGAGTTTATAAAAGATTGGTACTTTGGAGAAGCAAATCATCCAGCTTTTGCAGAGAAATACTTGCCTTCATGCCCTGCCATTTGATTGTTTTGATTTTTGGGATCATCTGGATCCTGTATTTGGGGTTTTTGCTGAATGTTGTAGACATAAAATCTGCTAGCCATGAATCGTAACTTTAACTTCAGCAGGTGCTGAGCTTTGCATTCTGTCTTAATCATTGTATTCTATGTTTCCCTCTGTTTTTGTTGGAATGACCTGAATATTAGTAGTTTGAAATATAAGCCAGCTTTCACCCCACCGGGAAGGGAACAGCACAGCCTGATGGTTAAGGGTGCTGTATCGCCACATCTGCCAACTCAGTAAGTGCCCCCCTGAGCATCAGCCTGGCTGTGGCTGCACTGGGAGCTGCAGCAGCTTGAGATGTGGTGAAGCTCCTGGTGTACAGCTATAGCAGGTGTCACAGCTGGGTAAAGCTGAGCTGGTTGGGATGCTCCTGGAAAAAAAGCACAAGCAATATGGGAATCTCTGTGCTCTGGGAAGCCATGTGGCTCAACAGCCCACAAACGCTGGGTGAGGTGGTTTTTTGGGTGTAAGTTGGAGAAGCATTTTGTATTTTCTATGGACCAGTACAGTGAATTGTTTCAGCTCACTGCGTTTTGAACATCTGTGTTTCTATGCAAGGTTACAGTCCTTTAACCAAATATTTTCAGCCCTAGTATTTAAAATGTTGGGGTTTTTTAATGGAACTTTTCAAACACACAAAAGGTAAGATAAAAATTTTGTCTGTGTCTGGAACTTTCATTACTGACCGATTACTTCTCCCTCTCTTAAATATATGTAGTTCCAGATTTGTCTTGCTAGGAGATTCTTTGGGGCCTCTTTGTCTTTGTATAATTTTGTAGATAAAGTAGGCATAAGTATTTCTGCTCTCATTGGCCTAATTTTCCTTGGCTATCAGGAGCAACTTTTAATACTCAAGAGATGTTATATTGTCTAAAAATCTATTTATCAAACTTTATCTGAACTCAGAAAGACTAATGAAAATGAGTATATTGTTACCTACTGACAACTCAGCCTATGGAGGTAATGCATCAAAATTGTCTTCTGTAGTATTGAGTCTCCGTCTTGGTACACTCACAGGTTTGGGTCCATTTGCCCTCAGCTGTGGTTTGAATCACAACACACAAGACTTCTCAAACCTTTTTCTGTATGCGAGTACTGCAAACCAAGGACATCCTATCCTGACCTGTGCCTGGGCCATGCCATTATCTTCCCTCTCTCTCTCTCTCCTCTTGCCCTATCCAAACTCTACCCAGCATTTCCCTTGCTGGTCTTTTCGAACTCAGTGTTGTATTACAATTTCTGGAGTAAGAAGGTGGTAAGTACCATTTCTGCACAATGTGGCTGTAAAATGTCTAATGTTCTGTGATGGCAAACACTCTGCCCACGCACCAGAGTGATGATGGAAGTCAGATTTTACACCATAAGTGTGGTTGGTTGTTTTTCTTTTTTTAAACATACAGATATTTAATACTGAATAACACAAGGAACTACTCTGGAAGGGACAGTTTGAGTCAGTCTTGTGTTAGGACATCCCCGATAGCCAGCTGTAGCTGCCAGGTCATGAGGAAGGCTTCCAGAAACCTGGAGGACTGACTGGGAGTTGAGCCCTTCAAAAGTTAGCTTGAAGTTCTTCAAATCTGCTCATATTTGTAGTGGAGGGAAAGCATAAATGAGATTTTTTTTTTTAGAAATGAAAGGTAACACTTTCATATTCTTGGAAGTCCCTCAGCTGGTTCTTCCAGAAACATTGCAGTGATGAGACATACATGCAAAAATCCTGGAAGCTGCCACCATGGAAATGCAGACTGTTGGTCAGACTTGAGTTACAAACATGGGGTGCTTTGAGTTTGGCTTGCTGAGGCTGCTGTCGTTGTGCGCTCTCCCCATGTGCTGTGACAGCCTGAGAGCAGGCATCTGTGGGGAAGAAAACCCAATATAAGATGCAGGAGCTGCTTTTTTGGCTCCCTGCTGCATCGAGGCAGTTTGTGTGATTCCCCTTTTCTCACCTTGTGTGGTAGGGCAAGGGCTGCAAGATGCCTGCAGGGAGGTCAGAGTCCTTGCTCGTGGTCCATCGCCAAGGTTGTACTGTGAAAATGGCTGCAGCCGGACTGGGATGGTGGGGGACACCTGAGCGCACTAGGGTGTGAGCAATCCCCTATGCAAGAGAAGGGCAAAAGTTACAGCTCTCTGCAGCCTTTGGCTACTCTTCCACTTCCCAGCTCCTTTGGAGCTTAGCCCCTCTCCTGTCCCTGTGTTGCTCTCTCCTGCAGTCTTCAGCTCTGCCCAGAGCACAAAATGGGTATATATGCATAAATAGGGAAGCAGTGAGAAAAACAACTGACCTGGAAACGTGATCTCCAGCTAATCACACACCAGTCCTTGTTCGGGGAAAACAGCATGATTCAGGTTTCTTCTGCAGTCTTTTAGTTAGAACTCCCTGTGCATGGAGTTCCTGTAGTGTGCAAGTTAAAGCCAACGGATTAAAGAGCTCTGACATCCTCCCATGATAAATGCAAAATATCATTTAAAAAATAATAATAACAAAGCATGCACTGGCAGTGACCACAACCTGCCTGCTTGAGTAGGATGATTGCTGGGATGACAGAGTCCCGTTGCTGCTGTTGGGTGCCCTGGCTTTTGGTAGTACACACCTGCAATTCATAATTTTTGTTTCCCTGGTTTAGTTTGTGCTTCCTGGCTTTTTGTGCAAAGTGGTTGCAGTTTCATGCTGTTTCCCCTGGTGGGGGAAGCTGCTGGTGAGCTGCAAGCTGATGGAGAATGGTTAGCATTGTGATTCATGTGAAAGGCTAAGCCCGAAACATGCACAAACAATATCTGTGTTAAGCCCTGTTTCCAGCCTCTATCTTGGTGTACCCTTTTTATTGAAGTTGCAGTACCCTCTTCTGCTGTTTTATCTTCATATAGGCGCTATAAACTGTGATCAAGTTGCCTTCTAATCTTACTGATAAAATTAATGAAACACTGGCTGGGCTGCATGAGATGTTTTTTTCTGCAGTCATTTGTGTGTGTGAATACATCTGTGCCCCTTGGATCTTGTCAAGAGGAGGGGTTTTTAAACTCCTTCATGTCACTTGTCCTCTGCCAGGTGTAGATAGGTAACCCTAGTCTCATTCAGTGCTTTGCTTTTAAATCCAGCAATAAATCGTATTGATTCTTCAGGCTGCAGAAGTGGTCTAGGAGGTCCTGGTGAGGTGCGTCTTGTTACCAGGCACTGCTTGGCATGGTCATACTTCACCTCACTTTTGCTAATTGCTGGTCTGTCTCCTAGCTTTGTCAGCAGCCATTTGTTACACCGGTGGCTGGAAGCAGCTGATGGCAGCGGTTTGCTTTTCTGCCTGGCAGCAGGTTGGTCTTCCTGTCCTGTGTTTAAAAGTAGAAGTCTGTGAATAAGGTGCGTTGTTTCAGTGGTTCTGAAGCAGTAAACTTAATATTTAAGGGCCGTGGGGAGTGACTTCCCACAGTAAAGGCCAGAGAAGATACTCATACATCCTTAATGCAGGATGTAATCTCATGGTTTTGAACACTGTTAGAATGAGTGATAAGTATTTTGCATCTTTTTACTAAACATTGATTTCTGAGGCATTTTTCTGATGTCTAATGTTAAGGTACAAAATGTCCATGTAGCTCATGTGCATCTTATCTTAGGGAGGAAGCAAGAAAAAAAATAGCCTGCCTTGCTCTGAAGTCTTATAAACATTGTTGGTGTTCTAATGAAGAAAGATTTGCAGTCTTCTAGTATACGCTGAACATATGTAGAACAAGCATGCAGGAGGTTTTAGAGGTGGTTTTTTTTTTAGGATGTGTTAAGCAGAAACCACAGGTTGCTCACGGTAGCAGAGACAACAGCTTTCAGCAGTATTCTTGGTTGGTGCAGGAATGTCCATGTCTTAGTGGAGCATCTTCTAGAACCAGAAATGGGTCATGACAGCTGGGAAGGGTGGGTTGTCCAGTCCTCGCCGGCCCTCTAGCCTAGGTGCTCATCTGCAGTTTGTGGTCCAGACTAATCTTTTTCTTAGAATCATAGAATCGTAGAATGGTTTGGGTTGGAAGGGACTCTTAAAGGTCACCTAGTCCAACCCCCCTGCAGTGAGCAGGGATATCCCTAAGTAGATCAGGTTGCTCAGAGCCCCATACAACCTGACCTTGAATGTTTCCAGGGATGGGGCCTCCACTACCTCTCTGGGCAACCCGTTCCAGTGCTTCACCACCCTCATTGCCAAAATTTTTTTCCTTATATCCAGTCTAAATCTACCCTCCTTTAGTTTGAAACCATTACCCCTTGTCCTGTCACAACAGGCCCTACTAAAAAGATTGTCCCCATCTTTCCTATAGTTTCCCCTTTAAGTACTGAAAGGCTACAATACGGTCTCCCCACAGCCTTCTCTTCTCTAGGCAGATCAACCCCAACTCTCTCAGCCTGTCCTCATAAGAGAGGTGCCCCAGCCCTCTCTTTTTGTGGCCCTCCTCTGGACCTGCTCCGACAGGTCCATGTCCTTCCTGTGCTGATGACCCCAGAGCTGGACGCAGCATTCCAAGTGGGGTCTCACCAGAGCAGAGGGGCAGAATCACCTCCGTCGACCTGCTGGCCACGCTGCTTTTGATGCAGCCTAGGATATGGTTGGCCTTCTGGGATGCAAGCACACAGTCCTGCCTCATGTCCAGCTTTTCATCCACCAGTACCCCCAAGTCCTTCTCTGCAGGGCTGCTCTACATCCCTTCATCCCCCAGCCTGTATTGATAAGGGGGCTGCCCTTACCCAGGTGTAAGACCTTGTACCTGGCCTTGTTGAACCTCATGAGTTTCTCACAGGCCCACTTCCTCAGCTTGTCCAGGTCTCTTTGGATGACATCCTGTCCTTCTGGCATATCAACTGTACCACTCATCTTGATGTAATCTGCAGACTTGCTGAAGGTGGGCACAATCTCACCGTCTGTCATTGATGAAAATATTGAACAGCACTGGTCCAGTACAGACCCCTGAGGGACACCATTTGTCATCTCGACATTGAGCCATTGACCATTACCCTCTGGGTGAGACTGTCCAACCAATTTCCTACCCACCGAATAGTGCACCCATCAAATCTGTATCACCCCAATTTAGAGAAGAGGATGCTCCAGGGGACCATGTCAGAGGCCTTACAGAAACCCAGATAGATGACATCTGTAGCTCTTCTCTTGTCCACTGATGTAGTCACTCCATCATAGAAAGCCACTAGGTTGGTCAGGCAGGACTTGCCCTTTGAAGCCATGCTGGCTGTCTCAAATCACCTCCCTGTCCTCCATGTGCTTTAGCATAGCTTCTAGGAGGGTCTGTTCCATGATCTCCCCAGGTACGGAGGTGAGGCTGACAGGTCAGTAGTTCCCTGGGTCCTGCTTTTTACCCTCTTTAAAGATGGGCACAATGTTTCCCTTTTTCCAGTCACTGGGGGGACTTCACCTGACTGCCGCGACTTTTCAGATATCATGGAGAGTGGCTTGGCAACTACATCTGCCGATTACCTCAGGGCTCTGGGCTGCATCTCATCTGGTTCCATAGACTTGTGTATGTCCAGGTTCCTCAGGTGGTCATGAACCTGATCTTCCCTTAGAGTGGGAGGGGCTTTACCCCTCTAGTGCCCATGTTATGGTCCATCAACTCAGAGGGGTGAGAAGCTGTTGTCTAAAAAGTACTAATATGGAACAGAGAAATTTACTTTCAATTGATTTCTCAAATTCCTTTGTCTTTCAGAAGTTGCTGCTTAGTCTTTAGATTGCACTATTGTACTATTTAAATTTGATTAATGTTTAAAACAGCTAAATGAGTAATGTAAATATTTAAACATTAGCTATAGTGAAATAATGATACACAAGATCAAAGCCTAGATTCCCCTGAAGACATTTATGGTAATTTTGCTCACGTGAATAATTCCTTTGGCTTCTGTTGCATTCTCTTCTAAGGTAACTGCTCTTATACATGGGATGTCGTGATTCTGTAAAAGGGAGGAGGGGCATTAATCTTTGATTTTGAAATAATGTTGTTTCAGTATAGAAATTTTATATTCAGACTTCATACTTCATAAATAACCAGTACATCAACACATTGTTAATATATTTTTTTCAAACGTAGGGGATCACAAAATAAAAAATCGGAAATGAAACATACTGTGTGAATACGTGAAGCTGTTTTTGGTGAGAGAATGTTTGAAAAAATAATTTATGTCTGTATTTGTTCCTGAACTGGTTTGAATCTTTGAGTGTTTCAGAATAAATGATAAACATAATCTGCAAAAGGTGGTGGGGAAGCATGTTATGGCTTGAACAAGCCATGAGGTCTCCACCTGCCACCTGCCAGAGCCAAGTAGAATGTGTAGAAGAGAGGACTGTTCCTGGTTTTTACAACGTAGTGGCATTTCCCTTTCTTTCCCATTTAGCATCTTTACTGGTTTAAGGTGTTACAAGTCTCACTTTCCTCTGCCTCTCTGTACCGCTCACAGTCCTTCAGCAGCAAAGCTGTCTTTGTCAGCCCGTGCTTGCTGTGGAGAGGGTTAGAGCCGGACCGCGAGCTCGGGGCTGGAGACTGGCTTGCAGGGGCCTTTTCTGCTGACTTAGGCGCAGGAGGAAACCTTAGGGCAAAGCGACCCTCTGCTGAGTGAACGCCCTTGCAGCCCCAGGTGTCTGCGCGTGTGGCTCTGCCCCCTGCAAAAAAACCAGCGCAAATGGCATGGTGTGCCTAGTTTGATTGAGACTAAAAATGCTTTATTCAAAACAAAAAAAAGGGCTTTTTTTTCCTGATGGTGGGCAGATGAATATAGTGCCTTGGGTGTGGGCGGAGGTGCTGTGGTGCCAGCGTGGCCATGCCCTGCAGAAGCAGCACCCAGCACCGTCCCGGCAAGCTGGCCCCGCCTGTCCTGCCTGCGCACCCTGTCGGCTGCTGCTTACCTGCTTCAGTGCAGACTTGGACTGCTGCGGCTTGCCAGCTAGAAAACTAAGAGTTAGGAGATAAATGTTTGGATTTTCACTGTAGATACGTTCTTTAGTACTGTAAAACTGTTCCATATGTGCCATGCCTGTGGGCTGGTTCTTAACCCTGTAAAACTGTCCGCAGCTGTCAATATCACTAAGTACAAAAAAATCCTTATATAAACTTATTTTAAGTGTCAAACCTCATGAATTATGTTTGTTTAGTTTGTTTGAAACCTGAGGAATTACCAACTGGGGTAATACTGCATATAAGGAATACAATTTCTAAAACAACTTAGAGGTTATACTAATGTAAAAACTTAGTTAAAAAATACTAGCAGTTGTGTTGTCTCAGGATTAATTATAACTTCAAATAAAGCAATGCTCAGGTAGAATGGGAATTATCAAAAACTAATTTTTAAAAATTTTTTTTTTTGGATGTTGCCTCAATTACTGGAATTTCATGTCACACACAGTTCATATCCCAAAGGTTTGGAAGAGTTTTTATTGTGGATGTGAGGCTGCTAGGTTGGGAAAATATTAAGGGAAATGGTAAATCATCATGCTGTAAGTGCTGTATCCCCATTTGTTGGGCTTGCAGCATGGGAAGCTGACTTCAGCTGACACTGTGTTGTTCTAGGCATTTTTACTACTTCATGCTAAGACCAATATATTATTGGCATATTTTTCTGGATTATTGGAAAACGCCACCAGGAAGTGTTGGGAAATTGAAATGTCTTTGAAAAAAACCCAAGGTTGAATTAATGCAATCTTCTAGTATATAGACTTTAAATAGTGTGTCAGATCCCTTGTTGTCTAACTTGACTAAAACAGTTTAAGATATATCTGCGTCCATCAGTTTGTATTGTACATAGCTGTGCTGTGCATGCTGTATAACTAAAATTTAGTGAAGGCTTTTGTAGGGTGCCAGCCCCCTCTTGTGGGCAGTGTAACAGCAGAGAATTTTTCTTTTCAGGGTGCAAATATCAAACTCTTTTGCAGGTACAGGTGGTGTCCCCACTCTGATCAACTGCTGGACTGTATGTGTGTTTTTGTAGAACATAGCCACTCGACTGAAATACTCTGTTGCTTTGGAAATAGCTTCTGTGATTTGCTGAACTGTTTTAGAATAGTGTATCTTCACATTGATAAAGTCACATAGTTTCTTATAACTAGGAGACTATCTGTAAAAGTAAAACCATCTGTTCATGATGGAACAGCTGTGCAGTTTATATGTATTTATGGAAATAAAAGAAAATTTCTTGTAGCGTTAGTCCTTCCTGTTATCCTGATTCCTTCTTACCCATTTTTTTCCTACCCCACTGCTGGTAGTTGAGGGATTTTCCAGTTTTACAGGCACTTCGGGAGAATGGAAGCTGATGCCAGTAGTATCAAGAAAACTAGTGTTTGAAAAGGGGGTTGTAGTGTGAGGTATTGTTTATGTGGACTAAAATAAACCACTAAAAATAAAATTTAAGATCTAAATTTATAAAAGAGTCTAACAAGATGACAACTTTAGATTTGTTTGCAGGATAAGTCGGGTGTGGTAACACAGAAGTTGATTTTAGTTTCAAGCCACCATTGGCCAAACTTTTTGCTGACCCTTTCTGCTAGAAGGTGCAGAGGTTGCAGACTGGGTTCTGCTAAGTAGCTGCTTGTGCCTCTGGGATGTTTCTCCTGGCCCCGGGTACCAAGCAGCTTCAGTCTTGAAATTTTTTTTCCTCCCCACCAGGAATATCCATAATTGTTTTATCCTCCTCCCTTTGCTGGGTTTACACCAGAGTTGGCTCTATGATTGTGTATATGCAGTATGGACTATTTTGTTTTCACAGAATCAGAATTTTGTCCCTTTTAAGGTCAGGAGTTGACATTTATAATGTACTTAAATTTGTAAAAGAGAAAAAATACTAACTGTGTTTCCTCTTCTTGCAGGTTGCAGAATCAGCATGTGTCTCTATTAGTTAAAAAGGTAAGCAGGCCATATTTGCAAATATCTAGCAAGATTCTTTGTTTTCAGATTGATTCATTCAGATCATAAGGTGGAGGAGACAATTCATCTTAATGTATTTAAGGAGTCATTTAAAACTTTATTAATTTATATATAACTATAATTTATGTTTGTACACTAAACCCCTCAAAAGGTATTTTGAAAGTAGAAAGTATTTTCGGTTTGAAAATAGAGAAAATATTGTTAAGAAATGTCAAACTGTATCAAGTCGATGTACATGTTACAAAAAGTTACTTATCCTTCTGGCCACAAACTTGTATCCAATCCATATTAATAACATAAATATGCCAGGCTGGTATGTAGGACTTGAGAGTTTGAGGGTTTGAGCTGAGTTTGGTAACAGATTGTGGTGGGAAAGGAGGAAATATGTCCAATTTACAAGTCTGTCTCCTAACGCCAAACATTAATCTACCTGCATGACTCTTCTTTTTATAAAAGAACTTCAAGATTTTTGAGACTTTTTAACCTCCTTTAAAACTATTTTAGATTTTTTTCAATTAGCTATTATTTTCCTTACCACCACTGAGTAGCTGCATCTATTATTTTAAATGATGATGAAAATACTGATGTTACTGGGAGATCTAGGCTGCTCAGTGTTCTTCTCTGAATGGTTACCACTTTTTTCTTGGAAGCACATCTTAAATACATTTCTGACAGTCATGGGTATTTGAGGAGTCCTTCAGAAGTAATGTAGATTAAAAATTAGATGTTCGATCCTCAAAATAAGCCAGTAAGAACAATAGAGGCAAAGGGTACAAAACTTCATAACAAATATATGTTCCAGAATAGTTTACTGTAGAATAAATCTGCAAAAATTGTAAGTTATTTCTAATTTGGAGCTGGGCTTTAGACTTCCTTGGTCAAGGGAGCAACAGATGTAGAATCAATTATTTATATAGCGTAACAGTAGATGGTGCTCTTGGAGGATTTAATCACCTGAGGAGTTGAACTGCAAGCTGAGGCATATGGTATCAGAGCTCTTGGGGTTCCTGGTGTGCAGCCAGCAGCTTTGTGTTTTGAGATTTGCTGTGCTGAGCAAATGCTCAGTCTGTAATTAGCCTGTGCAAATTCAAGTGGTTGCTGCTAATTTATATTCGTTCTTGCAGCACACAAAACTTAAAGGAAAACTTGCTGTTGTCTTGTAATGCCATGCTCATGCTTGAAAAGTACATGAATTGCATGTGGGGAAAAAAAAACAAACCACTAAGTGCTTACAAAATACAATGTGTGACTCTTCAAAGAGCGTATAAAGTCAGTTGATAAGAATGGTCAAATCTGTAAGTAAATGAGATTCGCAAGAGTATTTTTGGTGCATAGAGATTTTCATGCAATATATTTAAAAAAAAGTAATAGTTTTATTTTGTGTTCAGTGATCAAACTATTTTTGTCCTTTTTCTCCTTTCCTTAGCAGCTTTCCAGCTTTTCTGATTTGAAGTGAGTCTGGTGGGTACCTAAAGATGTGATAATTATTTGTATGAGTTTTGAGAAGAGTGCTGGGTGAAGGAGACACTTGCTAAGTGCTGTGTCTGGCAGATGGACTGCAACATGGCCTCGAGCCCCCTGGTGCTAGGGAAACTAAACAGGAAGGGGCTGTAGGTGCCACAGCTACAGGGTCTGCAGGTGGAACTTGCAAATACTGAGTGACAAAACCCTGTCTATCGCAAGCCTTAAATCCACAGAAACCTAGGCTGGCTTTGTTCCAGTGGTCTAGGTGGTAGAGGAGAGAATTGAGAAGCTACTGAACTTTTCCATCAGTCTTGCTGTGTAGCCTCTGGTTTCACTTTGGTTAGGTTACCTCTGGGGTTTTGATGGAGGACACCTTAGTTGTTTAGTGTCTCTGGGTTCCTAATTCAGTGATGCAGATGAGATGAAAGTATTTGAAATGTGTAGGTACGTAACCGACATCCCCCTGGGAATTGTTTTTTCTTTGGAGATAATGTAATCCAGTTTCTCCTTGATGCCTCTATGGGTGTCGCATTTGTGAAATACAAGATGTTACAGGATTTATTGCTTCCCAGGTGCACATTAGAATTGAATGCCACACTTTTTTTTTTCTGGCATGTCGCATTTGCCTCCTTGCATTCAGCTTTTAACCTGCTTTGTTCTAATATTGCAGACTCAATATTTTTGGATATTGAATATTGAATCTTATGTATAGTACAGATTGCATATTTTTTATTTCCTAAAACTGTTGTTAATGTGCCAACTGCAAATGAATGTAGTGGGTCACTAAGTTTCTCTCCCAGCTGCATTGTGTATGTTCCTTAGTCAGTAGTCAGATTTTAGAGACTTTTTTTCTGTATTGAAAACTGTCATTCTTCAAGCTAAAATTATGTCAGGTCTTCCTCCTGATTCTCATACCCTAGAGGCACTTTGCTTTGGGGAGAGCAGTGGTCAGTAATGTAGGAGCTGCTTTGGAGAGGAGAGCTGCAGGGGTGAGCTGGTGGAGCCTGTTTTTCAGTCTTTACACCAAGTCCTGTAAACCAAATCTCTGTCAGTTTAGGGCAGATAAATTAGTTGTTGAAGAAGGCAAAATTGCTTTTGAACTTTCAATACCTAATGCAGCAACTCTTTCCAGAAAGAGAAGAAGAAATACACACTGTTACGTACATCTTTCTCACCTGTGGTGAGAACAAGGTGGTGAAAGTTTCAACAGCTGGAATAATTACGGTAAAGAACTCAGTGGTTTCACAGGCTGCTTTTTTGCTTCTTACAAAGTATGCTGTTTACTGAAATAGAATCACAGGATTGTTTAGGTTGGAAAAGACCTTTAAGATCATCAAGTCCAACCGTTCACCTACCACTGCCAAGTCCACCACTAAACCATGTCCCTAAGCACCATGTCTGCACGTCTCTTAAATACCTCCAGAGATGGTGACTCAACCACTTCCCTGGGAAGCCTGTTCCAATGGCTGACAACCCTTTCCGTGACAAAATTTTTCCTAATATCTAATCTAAACCTTCTCTGGTGCAACTTGAGGCCATTTCACCAACTTTGTTGCCCTTCTCTGGACACACTCCAGCAGCTCAATGCCTTTCTTGTACTGAAGGGCCAAAAACTGAACACAGTACTCAAGGTGCAGCCTCACCAGTGCCGAGTACAGGGCGCGATCACTTCCCTACTCCTGCTGGCCACACTATTCCTGACACAAGCTAGGATGCTGTTGGCCTTCTTGGCCACCTGGGCACACTGCTGGCTCATGTCCAGCTGGCTGTTGAGTCACACCCCCAGATTCCAGTCTCCTGAACTCAGGAACACACTGAAGAAATCTGTGGAGCTTGCACCTGGAAACATCCCCTGCTGGAAGATGTTTTTTGTCCTGTGAGGTTTAATCTGCAGGCAGGATTAAAAGATAGCTGCAACCCCCTGTCTGTGCTGCTGTTCCACAGGACCCACAGGTTGAACGTGTGTTCAGGTGGTTGCTCAAATTGGGGAAACAGTATATCACAGTATCCTGTAATGTCACATGTTGCTTTTGTGTTCATAAAAAGGCTGGAAAATGCTACAGTTAGTGTTGACATTGGGAAGTTTCTCAATAGGACTTGGCATATAAACTGTCATATGGAAAATATGCCACTAAAACTTTGCGCTTTGAGATTTGCGTATTTGTGTATTCCTGCTACTCACAAATATGTTTTTGCATTTCTCGGCAATGTATGAAATACACAACTAAGAAGGCAAGAAGCAATTATAAAGGATGCTGAAGGCATCTTGTTTTCATGCACTAGGATATATAAACATTCCCTTGCTTAAGTCGCTTATTTCTGAGATATGTATAAGGCTGAGGCCAGACCAAAGAGTTGCGCTCCTTTTCCAATAACAAAAATAAATTTGCCTTTCCACAGCCTGTAGTGAGGAATCTTCAATACTGTCCTCCTGAGAAAGCTGTCCTTCCTTGCCCCTTTCACTTACTAAAGGGTTAATTGTCACATGTGCCTCTTGCGGCGGGTAGGGATGAGCTGCAGCATTTGTTCGTCTTTGTTCGTTGGATTGTGCGGCACATCCTGCGGTTTGAGGGAAGGGGCCTCAGCTAGGTGACGAGGGCAAGGCAACACAGGGGTAACCCTCCTTTCGGGAATACATTGCTGCCTTGTTAGGAGGGAACGAGGGCGTGCAGCAGGCTGACAAGCTGTGCTGGTGGTGGCCAGCTGCAGGTGTGTGCATGGCATCTCTTCTAGCCGTGGCTCTCGGCATGGGGACCCTCTTCAGCGCAGGTTGGCGGCGCTGTAAACGAAGGAGGAAGAAACGGTCAGAGCAGAAAGGTAGTGTTTTAATTGCTGTACAGTCAAAACAAAGTGCTGTGTGTGTGTCATAAAAGTACAAGTTTTCAGGTGAGGTTTGAACCTTCATTGCTAAGTGCGACTTCCCTGTGTTCTATTTGGATTTATAGAGTAAAAAGAACATTTTGGACAGAATCCTTCAACAATTCTCAGCATTTTATTGCACTTAGCTTTCGAAGTTTGGAAGGAGAGTACATTTTGACAAATAAGAAACTTCTCTAAAGCTGTAGCTTTCTGACTTCTACTTCCTTCTAATAATAGTTTTGTTTCCTCTGCAGGTTATGGTTTTTTGTATATATGACATTCTCTCTTAACGTAAAACATGGGGTAGCCACTAAAATTTCCATACAAGGGATATCTAGTTTTTCCTCAATGATGAGGATAAACCAAGGTAGTGGTTAAGAGTCCTTCACAACTCTTTTTTTTTGCATAGTGAATACACAGAATATTCAAACAAAAGAAATGCAAGTTATATCTCTCTTTTTACTCATGTCTTATGTACTTGCTATAGCCAACATTTAGTTAATCTTTCAAGTTGTCTCTTGGGGAAATAAAAGCAAATAGTATTGTGTTGGCTAGTACATTTTGGAGTACTTCTGGTGTTATTTCCAAAGATAGGAAGAATCTATGGGAAATAGAGATTTCAGAGACAGGAGAGAGAAGTGTAAATATACTGTACTTCATTATTCCATTTAGAATACATTTAGATGGTTTTGTGCTGTTTGACGTGGCTGGCATGTAATGCATTTAGAAAGGGAAAGCTTTTTGTAGTACTGCTGTGGTCTAAATATTGCAGGGTGTGCTGCTATGCAGAATTACTTGGCTTTGAGTATCTTTAGCTAACAGCTGGATTTTGGTTTGTATCTCCATGTTAAAAGCAAAAATCCCCTCTACTACACCAGCATAGTACAGTTGAAACCTGAATTTATTTTAGCAGTATACCTGAGAGAAAACAGTTCATGCAGCCAAGAAGCTGGCTTTCTCTACAGTCCTATTCCTCATACAAAATGCTGTATATGCACTGACCCAAATAAGTTAACTATTATTTATGTAACTTATTCTTTTTGTTTTTGAAAGCTCTTTAAATCTCTGAGCGACAATTAAGCTTTTTCCTTTATTCTGTTTTTTTCCCCAAAAGTAAAGTTTTTCCAGCGCTCTCAGAGCCTTACTCTAGTTGTATCACTTACCCCAGAGCAGGTTTTTAGGAATTAAGTGTGAGAGTTTGCTGATGCCTGCTGTCCGAGGCAAATGCATGGCTTCAGTGGAGTCCTCCTGGAAGCTGTCCTTGCTCAGATGCCACTGGCAGTTACCAAACCTCGATGCTGAAGCAGTGCGGAGACTTTGCACCTGTAGGACCTGAGAGATTTCTGGATGTCTGTTGCTAAATGGATTATTTACAGGCAGTGAATGAGTTTATTATTGCAGTTTTGCTGCATTATGAAAGCCACTCGAATAAAAGTTTGGAAGTCAAAGAAATCAAAAAGGCTGTTCCTTCTTCATAGCGAAATGATAACTGAATTACTAATTGTTTCAGAAGTAATCAAGCATGCCTTGGCAGGAGAGGAAGTTCTTTTCTGTATTGGGCAGCCTGGGTTCTGAGTCCTTTTTCTGAAAAAATTTACTCCCGTTTCTGAAAGCATATGTGGGCCCTGTTTATGTGGATGGGCTTTTAAATGATTTTTTTTAAATTACGTTCTCCTGTACCTCTGGAAGCCAGGTGAAAAATAAAAAAAGAATCCATGGACTACAGTCAGAGCAAATTTGGAATATTAGTCTCCTAATTAATATGTGTACAAAAAGTGCTGAGAAGTTCATTCTCTGCCCCCCTGCTAAGTACTGTCTCCTACATGTTATACGTACTGTTGGAATATTACTTGCTAGGAAAAGTAGATGTTATTTGGTCTTCATTAATAATTACATCTACTTCATTATCTTCAAAGTATTTTTGACTTCAAGAGGGCGGTTGTTAGAAGCTAGTTGTAATGGAAATCAGCAATGTGTTACTTCTTAAAAAATGCAGGCTCCTTGTTACAGTGATGTGCCTGGGATAGGGGAGCCATAATGAAAAATACACAGCTTCCCAGAATAGCTTCCCACCCATGGTGCTATAAAAGAGACTTCAGATGTACTTTATTCCTTGAACCAAGAATCTCTATCTGTTAATGTAGTGAAATATTATATATATGTTAGTAGTTCTTTTTTCATCCCTTCCCTGCTTGGGAAGGTGGTGTACGCACGGCTTTGTACGCAGCACAAATGTGCGTTGTTGAGTTGAAACTACGAGATGGGATCATGTAGGTGGCACAATCCAAGCTGATACACTCTCCTGAACCCTTCCTGCTCCATACAGGCGAGTTTCAGTGCCTGCAGCGTGACGTCTAGGGAACCAAAGCATGGGAAAGTATGGGGTGGAGACGCAAGCTTGGTAGGCAGTCAACCAATTCAGCCAAGCTTACTAGTCTGGGGTCTGTGCTAGGTGACTTTGGCAAAAGAGCAGGTCAGTGAGGAGAGCAACACAGGAGTAATGTGCTGTTGCAGTCGTGGGTGCTAGAGGGAGGTGCTGAGCACTGCTCATTTTTCTCAGGTGTATTTTTTTTCATAAGGCAAGGATTGGGAAAAAATGTGGTCATTACACACCAAGAATATAGTTAGCCTAACTCTTAAACACATATGGCTAAACCTTAAAAGGATGCAAACCCTTCATTAAAAAATGTGGACAGACAGCTTTGTGTTATTCAGCTGCATTATTTATTAGTCTAGCATCACATCTCTTATGTGCCTTACAGGTCCTCTGTCAGCTGTCTTTCCTGACTGTTCATCTTACTGGATGCTTCCAAAATCTGTTTAGCACACTTATTTAATTTAAAAAAAATAAATCAATCTGTGTAAATTCTGTTTCTTATAAACTTCAGTAATGCCACCAACAGTCTGCATTAATTTATACAAATATTTATGCAACTGGAGTTCCTGTTTACCTATGCTTTCAGCAGACAGGAGCTTGCTTTTCCTCTACTTCAAGCTGGAGGAGCAGGATGTTCAGCTCTGGGGATGTGGTGCTGAGCCTCGACCAATAACCCAGCTCCTCAGGATTGTTTATCCCTGATACTGCAGCGAGAGGCAGCTGTACAGTGTATCTCACTTCTGGCTCCACTCAGGTAGCTTGCTGATCACCTCTGTAGTAATTCAAACATGAATTGTCCAAGTCTCTTGTCCTTGAGCAAGCTGTGGTGCTGCAGGAGCAACTGGAGTCAGTTTGATGTGCTAAATAAGGTGGCAATTATTTACAAGTCCTGTTGATTACAGTGAAATAATTTCCTCTTGTTACACTGGAGTTACGCTGATGCTATGTACTGCGAATGTGGCACTATAGAGAAATATTTCCTTAGCAGCTCTAGTGCTTCAGTAAGAACATCGGTGATTTGTTGGTTTTGTCACCAAGGCTAAAACTAATGGAAAAATTAAGCCAGGTCTGAGCCTACCTAGCAAAGCACTAAGACTTGTGTTCAGTCAACAGCCAAGTATTAATAAACACTTAAGCTTTAAGAAGCTTCTGGGTAACAGCACAGACCAAAGCAGCTGCTGTGCCTGCTGCCCAGCCTGTGCTGCAGACTTGGCTTGTTTTCCTACCCTCTGAGTTTGGGCAGCAGCAAATGTGAGTTTCGAAAACTGTTTGTTAGGACAGTGGTGACACTCTGTGGTCTGTGAGGGATGAACACCGCTGGGCATCACGCTTTAGAGGGTGATAAATGAAAAGGAGAGGTAATTTCTTCCTATTTTTCTTCTAATTTGGCCTTGACCTGAAACTTGCATCAGCTCTCACTCTACGAAAACCTTGCTGGCCTGGCACAGTGATAATTGTACTTAACTCTGGTCACAGATAAGAGTTTCCCACCCACCTTCTTCTTTCAATCTTTATTCAGTTATGTGGTGGAAGTGCGGACTTTTTAAAATTGAAGTGAAGCTACCTGTGGTCTTTAGGAATACCTCAACTGCCTAAAGCCTTTAAAGCGTTTTGTTGTCTTGGGAGTATTTTATTTTACTGTTTCATACACACTGAAACAAATAATTCTGGAAAGAATCTTTACTCAAAAGGAAGATTATTTTTTCAACAATCTTCCAGGTCCTTTCTCTAATAATTAACTATTTTAAAGGAAAACTTATTCTGAACTGGTACTCACGCATGGAAAACAACACCTTTTGCAACACAGTACTTTTAGAAGCATCTTACCTTTTTTCAAACATATTTGAAATGCTTGCTTTTCAAACAATAAATATGCTCTGGTTTCATTAGTTTAAAAAATATTATTTATCACTTTGTTTTTGTTGTCTTTGCTAATCAGTTCAAAGGAAGGTGTATTAAGTCTTCACGCTTGCTTCAGTTTTATGTTTTAAAACCCCAAATGTGGTTAGGAAGTACATATAGTTTACATGATGTACCCTGTACACACGTATAATGTACAAGCACTGGCAGGGGTAGTCTGAAAACAAGCGAGCATCCCTTTCCCAAATTCAGCATGATGTAAAACAGGCTGGTAACACAATGGAGGTGTTGGAGTTTGATTCTGATTCCGAAATGCCTCGTTGGTCCATGCTTGGTTGTCATGAAATATGTGTCATCACGATGAAGTAAAATACTGGTGCTTTCATGATAATGCATAAACGTTATTTTTGTAGCCCACAAAAAAAAATTCACCTCTTGTAGACACCATTTTTATACTTTTTCAATACAGCTGGATTTTGAATAGATGTTGGCTGTAGTATATGATCTGTGTATCTATACAGAATGAGGGTCACTGCTTGTGTTGCTGTAGAGAAATGTTTCCTCTTAACTGCTATAAATAACTGCATACTACTGTCCATAATATACATAATAAATAATTGGGTTGATGGTAATATTAGTATGCTAAAAGTTATAGCCTCATTGATAGTACAGAGTTAATTAGGATTGGAATCAGGCTTTCTCTAAGGTAATAGGAAAGCAAATTTAAGCAGCTTTTATAGAAAAAATAGAAGTAGCCTGTTCAGCAAAAGTTCTGCTTGAATTTCTAATCTCTTTAAGGCAGAAAGGCTTACGTGATTTGTGAGATCCTCTCCCCTCTCTCTGGCCATCTGCTTTAGTAAGGACAGTGACCAGGTGTGAGAGGAATGCCCAAGCTGGTGCTGCCACAGAGGAAGCATGGTGCGCTTTGTTGTTAAAAACTAATGAGCCAGGCATTTCCATGTCTTATGAGGACCTGGATCAGACAGGGGCGTGGTCTTGCTCACCTGATGGTAGCCTGCCTTGAGCTGTTGCATTGCAGGGAGCCTGGCTGATGGCAGAGGTCCTCTCGAATGTGTGGTCCTAGTGTCTACTCTGAACATGAGCATGGCTCAGATTTTTCTGAAGTGGTGTCTTCTTTCCAAAGTCTGTTGATTCCCAGCTGCGACTGGGGAAATCTCAGCAGCTTGGTGTCTCTGGCTCTTCCTTTGTGCAGGACTCCAGCAAAAAGCAAAGTAAGGCACCTGGTGTCCTGTCCTTTCCTCCCGCTGTGCTGTCGGGCATGCACATCCTACATGATAGTAGTTTTTTCCCAGCTGTGGGCAATTCTTTTGGCTTTCTCTGGAAAGTAACTGTTTTCTCTTCCCAGTTCTCTCACTCATCCCTTCTTCCTCAATAAATATTTCTGTTGTTCGTTGGTTATTGCTGGCACTTGTGTACTTGGCATCGATGCAAGCATCGCTGTTCCAGTCCCCAGTGACAGTGGGTCTAGAGACAGGTGGTACTGTGAGAAAGCCGATAAAACATGCACTTGCCAAAGTTAAATAATACATGCATTTGCAATTTCTTGCTCAGCATAACACACTAGCATAGCAACACAATCACCTGCAGTGAAAAGGCTTGTAATTCTTTTGGTACTAAGCAATAGAGGTGGCTCTGCTGCCCCGTTCAGCACAGTGGGGTGTGTTTTGGTGTATGGATGAAATCCAGAAGGTGTTGAAGTCAGGAAGAGAACTCTGATCAACTCCCACTTGTATGTTTGAAAGGCTTTTCTGGCTCCTAAACGGTATGTAAATGAAGAGTGATTGAGGCGACTTGTTTGTTTTACTCTGCTTAGTAAAACACGCCTGTTTACGGGAACTTTAGTTACTGGTTTCTTTGTTCCCCCATTATTGCACTGGGACAGATGCTGTCGTGAGACAGGGACTGAAGTAAAGTAGCCAAGACTGTGGCTGCTGTAGCCTGCATCTGGGATAAAACATGATGGGAAGCTCTTCACTCCCCTCAGGTCATCGTGAGTATTTTGGCTCAGAAGAGGAATAGCCAGCCTGCAGTATGTCAGTGGTCCTCTGATGCTAAAGGGATGGGCATTGGGGTTGGAGCTGTCTCGTACTGTGTCAAATGAAGCATGAGCATCTTAGGGGGTGAAGCCTATCAGTTTTAGTGGCATGGCAGGAAGCATAAATGGTATGTTAAAAGGTGTTTGCAAGGTCAGCAATGTGATGTGGGCTCACAGCCCTGCTGTGGGTAGCAGTTTCTAGGACCATTGGGCATTGCAGCAGGAGAGAGCTTTGGGGTACGATTTGAGAGGATAATATTACAGCTTTCTGGGTACTTACAGGGAGCTCATTCCTGGTGTGATATTGCTCACACAAAAGCCTGGTGGGACAGTTGTGGCTGATGTCTTTGTGGCATGAAGTTCAAATTGGCCTCCCAGCCATATGGGAGTGGTGATGGAGCTGGGCTGGGCTGAGTGTGAAGTACTGCACAAGTTTTCTGCGAAGCGATAGGGATGGAGGAAGGAGGGTAACCTGCTGCATAGAGGATGAGTATGTGTACATGTACCCAGGCTGGTAGAGACCAGGCTGGTCTAAGAAGCTCTTTGCATATGCGCATGTTACCTGGAAAACAGGATTTGTTACAGACCAGAGGGGAGGTTGTAGTACACAAGGTGAATGATGACAGGGACATGGAAGAAGGATTGCTGCTCTGAAAAACAGAGTTTGCCTAAAGCTTTGGTGCATGTAAGATGGAGTTTACATAGTCATTTTGTACATAGTGTTTGGATTTTAAAAAAAAATTGTGGAAATTCCGTGATTTGTTTTAGATGCTCCTGGGATTCCCGGGAGACACAGTATGTGTGGGTCAAGTATTTTAGCTCTGTGCCCCTTGAAATTCTGCATTGCTGGTGACAAAATTAGCGTGTCATATTTTTAAGATCTGCTTGAGTTTATGCTGTCTGGCTAGTGGGGCATCTGAGCACCTTTGTTGGGCTCAGAAGTATGGTTTTGCATCTTTTGTCACTGCCTTTCCTCCCTGTTTGTGCAGAATCCTCTTAGTTACTTAAATTGGTGTCTTTTCCAGACAGGGCTGGGGAGTGAAAAGGAATCATCTTGCCTGAGCAAAGACACTTGTTCAGGTCACAAACAGGGATGATCATAAACGTTTTGTGGTGGTGGTAGGAAATTCAGAATATCTGCAGGCATGTGGGCTTTGTGAAACAGCATGTGAAATGGTGACATAGCATTCTACTATTAGAGACATAGCATTGTTTAGTGTAATGATTGCTAAAGGCAGTCTTCATTTTCAGTAAGGGCTGTTTAGCTCCTGCTGTGAAAAATAAGCTATGAAGATTGCTAATAATAGTATCCTGAGGATTTGTTTAGTTGAAGATAAACAGATTTCATTGTTTTAAATTACTGAATAACAATATTTAGCAGGGATGTTAAAGTTGCAAACTTACACATCTATGTGTATATTTTAACATCATTCTTCATTTCTCACTATCTGATATTTATTTTTGGACTACAAGTTTCTTGATGTTTCTGATATACACATTTAACGTTTACATTTTAATCAAGTATGTGCAAGTGGTTGCAGTTTTACAAAAACCTGTATCACAGAATCATGTTTTTGGAGTGACAGTTTCACTGGGTAAGTCGTGCAGTTATTCTGTCCTGAAGTCATCATCTGGCAGATCAGTGGTGAAGTTTGAGTGTGTTGATCAATGGTTCAGCCAGCTGTTTGGACTACAGGGGTGATTAGCGCTGCTTCTGTGGCTGCAGTGCTGGAGGAGGACTGCACGTGCATCATCCCTGTGGGTTATACTACAGTCAAGCAATTAGCAGCATTTGTTTCTGTATCCCTACGCATTATCTTTCATTCTTGGATGGAAGTTTTTGTGAGATTTTCTTTTCCTTCTTATGCTAGCGAAGATAAAACCAAACTGACTTTAAAAAGAGCAAAACGGAACAATGCAGTTCATTTTATTTGGTGTTTAGACCTGGACTCTGGATTTGCACCATGCTTTTGCATGCTTTGCATGAAGTGTCTACTAAAATAATAAATAGGGGTGGAATGGCTAGTTTCTTTTTGCAAAACTTGGTAAATACATATTATGCACTGGGATTACTATAGTGTGCAAACTGTGCATTAAGAACATCATCAGTACAGAGTTCTGCCTTTCGTTTACTAGCTAAAGCAGTTTTAATATAGAGTGGAATTAAAGCTAGATTTTCCCACAAGAGGTGGGAAGAGAGATGGAACAAATTCATTGTTATGGAGCAGGCATTTGGCTACATTAAAATGAGTGATTTTATTGTGTCAACCTTATCAGGTGGCCATGTTGGTTTATATAGTTCCTCTTCTTGATAACTTTTGACTCTGTTGTCTGATTTCTGTCAGTGCTGACGCTTAAAGAAGTCTCAGAGCATTGAAGTTCCTCAATATCTGACGTTGGCAGCTGTATGAGAGACAGAGATGTGCCCTCACTGAGGGAAGGGCAAAACTTAGTATAATAGAGCAAATACGTTAGTCCTGTAAATTGTGCAAGCCCATACAGCAGTGTGAAACCAAGCATCATCTTTTATGCCACCTACCTTCCAGTGTTGCCAAGCTTTTAAAGGCACAAACAACCTCTGCTTCCCACTCTGTTCTCCCCGTCCATCCAGCTGCAGCCTCAGCCCTTGATTTCACAAGGCATTACCGTTCCTGGCAGTATCCTCTTAAGACATCACCATGCCTCTCTTCTTCCTAGCCACAGCACCCAGGTATTTTTGCTGGTACCAGCAGGGACGTACTGGTGGTGAGAATCAGTTCCCTCATCTGATCTGGCATATGTGACCACAGCCTTGGGCTGAATTGGGTATTGCTTGTTCTGCCAAGTCCTCAGTATCCTGAACACTTATCCAAAAGTATCCATGCAGTTGTTAACTTCTAAGATATGTACAGCGTAAGTAAAATGTCCACGGGTAATTAGAATTGATAATGTCTATGGTAAAAGTCATCTAAGTAAAATACTGAAACTCTGCTGGGGGATAACTGTTGAATTATTGAAAATAATTAAAGAAGGTTGACATTTTGCCCTGTGATTTCTGTGGACTACTCATAGTTTTGGAGTAGGGTAAAAGACGCACTTAAAAGTTAAGACTTCAATCTTAATTTAATCTGATTGTCAGCAAAAGGAATCAAAGTTTACAAATGTTACACAAGACTAAATTATCACAGAATGATTTTGCACTAGTACTGGGCTTTACTCTCTTTGGGTACTTTACAAACATTTAATTGTGGTAAAGAATCAGCAGAAAATGAATGCATTATATTAAAAAAATTGCAATGCAGTATGTAGCATTAACAACTAAGAATTGCACTTTCTTCAGGAAAGCTGAGAGGCAGATGCACAACAGATTGACAAGTACAAGACAAATTCCCATGGTTTGATCCACTCCACTGTAAGAATGCAGAGCCCATTAATGCTCCACTACTTTTTCCTCACTGTAATAACGGATCTTTAGTTAAATGTGTAAGTCCCTGCGTGGTTTTGGGGTTCAGTCCTTCTTGTTGGAACACTCGTGACAGTATGAGATTGGTTCTTCCTAATCCAGTTCATAATATCTGTTGGTTTCTAGGTAATTGCTCCAAACTGGGATAATGAAAAAAACAAAACTAAACAAAACTACAAACCCATCACCCTTAAGTTAGTGCTTTTGATTTGGATAAAAGTGGTGCCTTCTTTCAAACCAACTGCTAGGTAGATTACATATTTCGCATGTCAGATGCTTGTAATCACCTTTAGGTAAATCTCTCTTGAAACAAAAGTCCGTGTGGTTAATAAAATCTATTTTGCCACAGCCAGATAACCTATATGTAATACCATCTGAACATTTCAGTTAATAAGAAAATCCACATCCAGGAGAGGGGGTTACATTGCCTACTCTGTCCTTTGCCTGATATGGGGCTTCATCTTCTGGTTGGTGATGTTCATCTCAGTTTTAGGAGGGATCTTGGGTCAGGATTTTACCAACCCAGACATTCATCAGTTTGGTGCTGAGTAAAAACACTGCATCTTCAACATTCTGACTGCTTGAATTGTCTGTGTAGTAACCTGCAGAGTGGTTTTGATGTTATTTTGGAGTTAAAAAAAATTGTAGTGACATAAAGTAGTTTACGTACTCTTTCAGATAAAAAATATTGTAGCTCGTCATACAAACCCCCAAATTCTTGCAAGCCTTGTTGAATTTTGCAGTTCCGCAGGGTGTATGTCAGCTACAGAAATAGGTATTCTGGGGAAATACTATGTGAAGATTGAACAAAACCCATGGATGGCCCAAAGCAAAGCCAAAGTGCCCAGGCTGCTGCATTTAAAGGAGATTTAATGCTTTACTTTGTATGCAGGTACCTTAAAGCTTAAATATCCCACTCTCTGTTTTCCAGACAGAAGCAGTCTCCGCCAGCCAAGAAACCAGCAAAAATATTTCACAATGGATGTAGATGATGAAGAAAACATGAGTAAGAAACGCTTATTTACACAGTAATAATAGTTTCTGAAGGTGACTTTTTCTCACGAGCACAGGGATGACTGCAAAGAAACTTAGAAACTTCAGAAGCACAAATTAAAATTATTTCTTTACATGTTTTAAAATACAGTATAGAAGAGTGCATCAAACTTTTGCATTAAAAGTGTTTTAAGTACACATGGTTATATGCTACTCTAGTTATACCTTGTGTCTAATATTTTTTTTTTCCAACAACTGACTAATCAAATTAAATATTTTCCTGTTTTGAACCAGCAGTGAAGAAGAGAGGGAGAATACCGGTACTGCTGATGCTGAGGGTTAGGGACCAGTCAGAAGGGAGGGGTGAGACAAAGGAGATGGACTTGAAGCATATAAAATAAGTGAGGGAAAACAGAAATGGAGGAAGGGAAAGCAAAAGGAGGAGCTAGAAGAGCTCCCTGCAGGTCTTGCATGACTGAATATTGTCATTATGCTGTTGTTCCAACCCTGAGCTACTGAATTAAAGTGCATTTAAACTCAAAAAAAGTCAAATATAGTAATCATCTTGATACAAAGGGCTGCATGGTTGCTAACTCTGTTGTATAATTAAGATCTGATAACCTGTGAAGAAAAGTGCTGTCATTAAACCATTATAAAAATATTTTTGCTGCTGTTGACCTTTCAACTATCCTTTTTTGTGAATGAGAGGAATGTTCTATTGCTGCTGTGTCTGACTGTAAGTAATTGTATATGATATAACAAATATGCTTATTTTTCCCCTAAGTGACAATGGCTAGATGGTGCATCTCTGGTAAAGCTGACAAAGCTCAGCAGTGTCGGAGGGTTTGGAGCAGAAGAGTTGTAGTTCAGTCTAAAGGAGTTACAGAATATTTTTATCGGGAGATAAAGAAGTTGGATCATCATGTTAAACGAAAAAACAAAAACCAAACCAAAAAAACCCAAAACAATAAAACAAAAAAACCACAACCCAAACAAAAAAACCCATACACCCCTCCCCGCCCCCAACCCCTAAAAATATTATCTGGACTAGAATGCATCTTTTATCTTTGACTGAAACAGTGAACTCAACTGGAATATGCTTGCTAATGCTTTCTTTTCCTTGGTATAAAAGAAATTACTTCAGATGGATGCTTTAGCTATTTCTAAAAGTGGTCTCCCTATGGAGGACTTAAAAAAAGTAAGAATTGTAATTGGATAATTCATGTAAAGTAACTTTTTGGATAAAACATCCCCTTATC
Source organism: Phalacrocorax carbo (assembly GCF_963921805.1). Lineage (NCBI taxonomy): Eukaryota > Metazoa > Chordata > Aves > Suliformes > Phalacrocoracidae > Phalacrocorax > Phalacrocorax carbo. Next base: position 44,238,713 of record NC_087517.1, on the reverse strand, counting down.
ATAATAAGGAGTATATCTGAGCATGAATAAAAGGTGCCTTCCTGAGCTGAAGAAAATATTGTCTCTTTACAGGAGTGTTCTGTAAGTGTCCTTCAGCAAAATCCTCAAGTTTTGTCTGCATCTGGGTTTTGGGGTTTTTTTTGTGTGTGTGTGTTAATGCATCAATATGGGAAACCATTCACTGAACTTTCTGTCTTGTCAGGAGATTGGCTCCATGGAGGAGTTGTAGGTTTGGGCATGCATTTGTATAACTGCAGTTGTCTCACAGAAGTATGTTTTGAGATGTCTGTACCATGTTTTTGAAAGGAAGCTACAGATAACTATGTCTACTTGGATAAGCTCAGTTAATAGAAGATGCAAGAAGACCTTCCTGCATCTCTATGCCCATGCAAACATCATGAATTTGAAATGTTAAATCAGCAGATCTGAGGGGGAGAAATCAAAGTTCAAATTCGTAAGTTCTTCACCTTGACTCATGGAAAGCTTTTTGTTTTTAAATTTTTTAGCTTTCTGTATTTTTATATCTCTTAAGATTGTGAAGTGTGATATCTGAAGTTGCCTATTAAATTTTTCATTATTTTATATACTCCTTTTTGGGGAATTAACTTGCAAGACAGGAAGGTGGGCATATGCAATATTTGTAGCTTGCAGTTGTATAACTAGAATTGCTCGGCAGAAACTGGAATTAAAATTGTATTGGTTCAGCTGAAATGTAAGGTGGTTGATGAAGTTACATTAATATCCCTGACAAAATACAGCGTTTCAGACTTCAGGTTTTAAGGTCTTCCTCCTTTATCTGTTGGACATAGAGGAGATGTTACAAGAGATTTGGGGAAAGATTTGTTTGGGGTTTTTTTTTGTTGTTTTTTAAATGCTTTCATTTGGTTTTCTGTTGCTTTGCATGGAGGGTATGTCTGCAGCACTGAACCCCCCAGGAATTTGTGCCAGAAGCCCATATGCATAGTATTTTATCATCAAACCAGAGACCCTGAAGAAGCATCAGTACAATAGAAATAAATAATTTGCTAGGTGTAAATTCATCCTGTTGCCTCTCCTTACTGATTACCTTACAGACAAGGAAGAAGTGGGGCATTTTGCAGAACACTTGGGACATCAGCATGTGGGTGTTCTGACCTTTCTCTTTGATAATTTTCACCCTTTTTCTACAGAGATGCTCAGAAGAGATCACATGTTTTTTCTGAAAAAGTGACTTATTTAGAATTTCGTCAGTCCAGTAAATGAGCAGCAGTATAAGGGGTAGCTAGAAACATCTTTTGGTTCAGTTAAGAGTCATCTAAATTTAATTAAGTGTGCTCCAGATCAGGCAGAGCAGGGAGAGTGTTGTGTCTCAGAAAGCAGGTAATGGAAGTTTCTCAAACAAGATTTCAGGGGCAGGACTTTTCTTCCACTGAAGTAGTTGGCATGTGATACTGTCAGCTATGATTTTTATCATGCAGCTTCCACAGACGTCAGTCAAATCTCTAGTCAAAGCTGCCAACTATTTTTAGTGACTAGAAAATAAGCTAGTCTTATGAAAAATGTCTTATTCTTAAATCATGGGTAGTATTAATGTTTAAGAAAACAGGATCCCACTATAAAGTGTTTGTATTAATGGTACTGTAAAGTGTTGAATACACAGTAACCGTGATGGACCTCAAAGGGCTCTCTAAAGCATTAATTCCTCGAAAACTTATTTAAAGACTGGAAAGCGTATAGATTTGAAAGTATATTTGAAATCTAGGATTAGGCTGTTTTTAAACCTCTTGATTTTTCTGGTTTTTAGAACATGCATGGAGTGGTGGTCCATGTCTGCCATGGCCTTTGCTTTAGAGCAACAGTATTTTGCTCCTTTTGAGTACTGATGCTCCCAGTTTGAGCTATGATGGGATCCTGAACCAGACAGAGCTTTCAGGGGGTGAAGATGTCCCCTATCATTTACTTTGGAATGAGTGAGAGACTCCCCGAAGTCTTATGGTATCTAGAACAGCATATTACCAGAATGAAAAAGACTGCAGAATAGAGCGAGAAAAGCAAATAGGCAGTGCATCCAGCAGTGGGTCTGCTCCTGTGTCAGCAAGCATGCAAGGGATATAAGGAGTTGCTCTGAGAAGAGGATGACCACCTCAGGACAAGGGGCAACTGTTACAGCCCTGCAGTGTAAAGGAGGGTTGACAAGGTTGAAATACTAGAGATCTCTGTAAAATCATGTGCAGCAGTGTCTTTAATATTAGAATCATCAAATAGAAAAAAAAAAGGCAAATAAAAACTAAGAGATGCATTAAGCGAGACTAGCAGATGGGGGTTCAAAGCAAGCAATGGGAGATGTTTTAATGCAATGTGCAATGAAGCTGTGAAATGCATTGCCCAGGATGTTGTGGATACCAAGGATTTATGAGGCCTTTAAAAGCAATTAAAAAAATTTCTGGGGGGCGAAAAACCCATCAGTGGTTCTCTGCCATACTCTCTAGGACAGCCCAGAGCTGTGGCTCCCTGCAGGCTAAGAGGCTGCTCTGGGGAAGGGCTGCTGTGTCCTTGCTCTGGTTTGATGCCCTCTCTTGGGGTCTGCTGGTGGCCTTGTCGCAGGCAGGGAGCTGCGCAAAGTTGAGGATGAGCTAGTAGGCCATTCTTAACTTCTCTAACAAGGTGAGATGCCTGGAAAACAGAGAGCTATTTCTGAACGGTGGAGAGAAGCTGGGCTGGAGGAGTTACTCCATGTCTGAATATGGACAAGATTAAATGAGATGACTTCTCTGACTTTAACAGGTGATGATAGCTAATCTTACTTTTTGACTAGTCTGTCACATCTCCAGCCCTAAGGTAACTAGAGGACCTTACCACTGCTGGGCAGGACAGGCTAAAGGAAAGGATCGAAAGCACGTGTTCACCCTTTGCCTGAGAGGCAGTTGCTCTTTCTTGCAGTCCAGTGACTCTGTGGGTAGAAACAAACCTGGGCCCTTCTGGTTCAAATGGAAAGTTTTTTCCTTTCCATCACGTGCAAGGCTTGGATTTGGATTGCCTCCACAATGTAGAAACTTGCCTACTTTCATGGTCTCTGGATTTGACATGGGCTGCTAGATCCCTGCTTGCTTTCTTTCCTAGTTTCTTCCACCTTGCAGGTTCTGCAAAGCTAGCAAGCCTAGTATCTGTCAGGGAAGGAGTAGTTTTTTTCCCTTCTTTCTTATTGAGACAAGGTAAGCATGCAGGTTTCTTTCCTGCTTCCTACAAGTCCCCCTTTCTGTCAGGGCATTGTTTCCCCTACCTGTGTCATGAGGTAGATTAAGAAGTTCGTCCAGCTGCTGTACTTACATGCAAAAGTTCTTTTTTTTGGGGGTGGTTTTTTTTTCATTCAGCTGGAGTCTACTCACCTCATATTTTTCTTCTGAGGTTTCCACAAGCACTGGTGGTAGTCTTCATATAAAAAGAAAGATGAAAACAGAGGCCATTGATTAGTGTTAACTAAATAATTTCTGTTTAGCCTAAAAGCCATATTGGTTGATAGCAAATTCCTGGTGCTGCTAGTAAGAGCAATGTTCCAGAAATGGTGTTCTAGATGAGATGTATTTTTTGGAGATTACAGTTTCAGGTAAGAAACTTACTGTAAGGAAGGATTTCAGAATTCGCTCTATTGTCCTTAGATTTTGTGTGTGTGTATATATATATATAAAGAATATATACGCATGAACACTGTGTATAAACATTTGTGGCCCTATAGCACACATTCTGCAGGCAATATAATTTGTGGCTGAACAAGAGATACTTTGCTAGAAATCTGCTAAATTTCATAATGAAATGCTTCAGAATATATTTTTTCAGAGTAGTGTTTCATTCTTGGCTGAATTTAATTGGCTGGAATTTAATATTCAGTACTGTACAATTCTTTGTTGTGCTACTGTGATTTAACAAAATGTGTTCCTATTTTGGCTTTTCCTTTTGATCTTTTTTCTTCTTCTTTTTTTCTCTTTGAGCACCGAAAGGAGTAACCTATCGAGCTTTTGCTGGAGGATGTTATAAATGAAAATTTAGTAACCATTCCATCAGCTTTGTAACCTGGGTGAAGTGATGTGTGCATGGTAGGGGATTCTTAGGGAAGACTTACAGCATGGCTGAAATTTGTCACTGTGAAAGAGAGCTTCCACCTTGGTTTGCTCTCATTTCAATTAATATTTATCACCTAGTATCAGTGTAGATGTAATATAGATCTTTTGAAGTTTTGGAACAGAAGAGTTAGAAATACTTGACCTACTATATTTGCTTTTTCATTCATAAATGCCAATATAAGGCACAATTTATTAATTCCCTTAATTTCTTTATCAGGGTAAAAAGGAGGTCTTTGCAGTTATAACAAATATAATTCTTTAAATATACCTCTGTCATTACCTCAACTTTCTACTTTAGAAAATAAATCATTAAATTAATACTACAATGTCTTCCTGCACGCATACCCTCCCCCCATTAGAATATAATCATTGTGATTGTGCAGCTTTTGTCACACTTCTTGTATTCTGCATAGTCTTAAGAGAGGATCTTTATCAAGATTTTTGGGTTTGTAACTCTGTGACAGCAGTTTTCTTACTTTACAAGGGATTACGAAATAGCTAGTAAATGACAAATATAAGGTTTCTTAATAGAAGGCTGTGTGGAAATATATAAAGTAGTCTTCTGGTCATGCTGGCACAGCAGGCAGCTGTAGTTCCTGGCCAAATTGAGGTGAGATGAAATGAACATCTAGGAAAGGCGTAAAAAAGAATTTAATTCAGAGAATATGGAATAGTTAAAGAGAAACAAAAGCATTCACATACTCTTCAGTCACAGCGCCTACCAAGGAGCTGCGTATTTTTTCATGGCTCAGGTTGTATTTATGTCATTTCGCAATTTGAGCAACTAAAATAACTGAGAAAAGAAAATGTAACATGACTAAAATAAGAATAAAGTAGAAATAAATATCCATCTCCTAATACTGGTCTTAAGCATGCATTTTTATTGTACTAATGGTAGTTCTTTGATTTATAGGCATATGCTACTATAACTTACATTCCTGGTTTAAAGCGTTTTCAAGCCAAACATAATTTAGGAGTAAAAGTTTTGTTCCAGCATGATTTAAATGAGAAAAAAAAACCACCAGTGTTTTTTGCTATATGGTTGTATCAAATGCGTAGTTTGAAAATCATCCTTGAGTGTGTTATTTCTTGAATTATCGAGTGGTTGTATTGCATTATTATTATCTTTGTATTGCAAAACATTAACTTGTGAGCACACATCACTTAACCAGTTACAAAGAGAGATAAAGGAATCTATAAATTTTGCATTTACAAGATCCTGCAACGAAGGCATTGTAAGTTACTCTTTCTGGGCACCGCAGGTTTGAGCAGCACTGATGTTAAAGAAAACCGCAACGTGGACAACGTTCCCCCCAAGGATGGTGGTGGGCAAGGCACCGGGGAGGGAATGCAGCTCTCCAACGGCGGTGGCAGCAGCAGCAGAAAGCGTCCTTTGGAGGAGGGCAACAATGGCCACTCCAAATTTCGCCCAAAGAAGAGGAAGAAAACGCCTGGCCCTGTTCTGCCAAAGAATGCCCTGATGCAACTTAATGAGATTAAACCTGGTTTACAGTACAAACTCCTCTCCCAGACAGGGCCGGTGCATGCCCCCATGTTTGTGATGGCAGTGGAAGTAAACGGGCAGGTATTTGAGGGATCTGGCCCAACGAAAAAGAAAGCCAAGCTTTATGCTGCTGAGAAGGCTCTGCGGTCTTTCGTCCAGTTTCCAAATGCCTCAGAAGCCCACCTGGCAATGGGGAGGACTCTGTCAGTCAACACGGACTTCACCTCTGACCAAGCGGACTTCCCTGACACCCTTTTCAATGGGTTCGAAACGCCTGTCCCTTCCGATGCTTCCTTTTACCTAGGGTCCAATGGGGACGGGTCCTTTAGCTCTAGCGGGGACTACGGTTTGCCGTCATCTGCTGTAGCCAGCAGCCTTTCCCAGTCGCCTCACCCCGTGCCATCCCCCTACCCCTCCACCAGCGGGAAGAACCCTGTCATGATCCTCAACGAGCTGCGGCCGGGGCTGAAGTACGAGTTTCTCTCAGAGAGCGGGGAGAGCCATGCCAAAAACTTTGTCATGGCTGTGGCTGTGGACGGTCAGACTTTTGAAGGCTCGGGAAGGAATAAAAAGCTGGCAAAGGCTCGGGCAGCTCAGTCGGCCCTGGCATCCTTGTTTAACATGCAGCTGGACCAGACCCCATCTCGACAGCCCATTCCCAGCGAGGGGCTCCAGTTACACTTGCCACAGGTGAGAAGCCCTTTGGGTTTTGTTGATGTCTTTGGGTAATGACCAAGAGTAGCCAAGTCATGCATATTAAGTCAGCGTGAACAGCATTTCTGCTGTTTATTCTGCTTCTGTAGATGTGTGTGTGCATATATATATATATGTATATTCGTATTGGGTGGTTTATCCACTTCTGGCTTCTGACAATTGCATGAACTCTTTGTGTTCTGTTGAATGGAGAGGAGGCTTTGTTGCTGATGCTTTCAGCCTTGATCATGTCATCTAAGAGAGTGCCAAGCCCAGTGCAGTGCCATCTTGGATTATGGTTTGTGCTGTGAGTGAAGATTGAATCGTGTCTTGCTTGTCGTAGGCAGCAAGACATAGATGCAGTTCAAGTCAGAATTCCTGCTTTAAATAAAATTATTTTTTGATACAAGTTTTAGGCAGAGAAGAAAATCGTTCTCTTCTGCAAACTGAAATTGTTGGCATTAATAGAACTGAATAATGGAAGCCAAAGACAGATAAAATGAGGCTCATGCAGTTGCTACAGATCTCTAGGGTCTAAACAAATGACACATTTGCAGTGCATGTATCCAAGACGTGGTTAAATAGCTGTCATCTAAGGAGTGTGCTCTAATCAAATTAGTTAATAAGTATATGTATGTTCCTTAGGCAAGTAAATCTGGATGAGTAGTAGTTTAAATTTCTGGTCTATGTCTGGTATGTTTGATACTTTCCCTAATTCATTAATTATTTGATTTAAAGTAGCTAGAATGGAGTAATTATTTTTTTAACGAAGAAACATTCTCCCTGATTTGCTTGCTTGTGTTTCTCCCCAGTCAAGCTACAGTAATGATTGTTCAACTACACTCTTTCTACTGCATCTCTTGCGTCTTTTTAATTATATTATATGCCTGTCTAAATTCAGATACTTACCTGTGACTTTTTTGCAACTTTCTGTCTGTTTATTATGAGGATTTCAAGGCTTTGACCTCTTCTGTCTCAAAAACGTTGTTTTAGCTTTCATTAAAATTGTAAGACACTGGTCTGATTTGATAATGTGAGGTTGAAGAGATTAAGTAGGTGATGCGACTATTTTAATTGTCTCCTTCATTTTCAAATCTAGGATCATGCTATTTCAGGTAGTTATGATTTCTTCAGTAGATTCAGTAATTTCAGACTACATTCTCTGCTGTGCTTTTAAAAATAGATTTGTCCCAAGGAAAAAAAAAAATCACTGCCAGTGATTTGTGTTATTAGTTTTTGAATCACTAAATTGGTAAAAATTGGAACTGGAATAGGGAAGTGGGAAAGAGCATGAGGTGAGATATGAAAGAAGTGTCATTTTAAGAGGGTAAAAGTTGTTTCTCAGCCCAGCGTATAACAGCTTACGCAGCCTCTTTTCCTTAACGGACTTTGATGGACCTCTGGGCAGTGCTGGGTTTTTCTGAACTCCTTGCCTTTGTCAGGTTTTGACTGAGTCCCAGATAGCTGGCCCAGAGTTTTTTGGATGATCAGGGCATTCGAGCCTAGGGGTATGGTGTTAAGTAACAAAAAAGCAACCTATGCAAACAGTATTTTTGATTTTTCCAGTGTTCCTATGCTGACCTTGATACCCATATTGTGTACAACAAAGCATGCCCCAGGGATAGCTTGTGTTTCATCTGTCTTAGAGGTGTGCACCAAAAAAGGCTGCTCCAGTGTGGAGGAGAACCTGGTGGGCTTTAGGAGTACTGCCAAATACACTGGGTGGGAAAGGGGAGGTTGCTGGTACTGTCTCGTGTAGACCCAGTTCAAAGTCAGTTATTTATTCAGAGGTTTTTGATCAGCTTGTGATCAGGATGTCGTACGCCTTTCTGCGCTTCACTGTGTTGTAGTCCCTGCTTTTAATTAGCTGTCAAGTTATTGGAATATATTATATTATTATGTCATTAGATATTAGTGATTTTAGTCTGGTATCTATTAATGATTAATAAGGCATTTAAGCATTGTGATTTTCAGATCCTGCTGTATTTCTTTTTGGTTTTTTTTGACTGAGTTGTTTACTTTTACAGAGTATGTTTACTCAGGATGTGTAGAGTTGCTAAATTTGGTGATAATCCTAAAGCGGATGAAGTGACAAATATTGGAGAGTACAGGAACAATGTAAATGAGGACAATATTTGTTATAATGCATAGACCAAATAACATGCTGATTGGGTTGGAAAAAAAAAAGGAAGCTAGAAACATGCAAGGGCAGGAAAAGTCCAAATACCAAGTGCTCAGTGGAAATAATAGTACAGTGTGGTTGTGCTGATGAAGATGATGGAATTGACTGCCTGTACCTGTCTGTAGCTGGTGTGTTAATTTGTGGTGCCTCGTGAGTAAAAGTGAGAGCGGAGAGAGTTGAGAGGAGAGAAGAGTTGATCCCTGCTCCGGAGGTGGTCGTGTGTATTGGCTGAAATGCATATCCATGATCCAACACCACCTGATAGCTGCAGGTGCTCTGGGGGAAATTAAATGTGGAAATACACATGCAAGCTATCAAATGGTACAGAATGGCAGTTGACATCAGAAATCAGCTTATAAAATGGGCATCGGTATAATCTTATGATCTGTAAAGTGGGTTATTGAGCTGCTGATCCCATGGTTTAACACCAGTCTCTGCAAAGTAAGCTTATCTGCTTGCTTACAGCTTGACCTTTTGTGAGGGACAAAGCAATGTTGCTTGTGGTGAGGAAAATTTATTTGCTGCGAAAGTGAGTTAAAGCCAGTAAGTCACTCAATATGTGCCTCAGAGCAGATGAAAATGCCCTGCTGAAAAACTCAGCTCTCGCACATACATTACCTTGGCAGTGAGTGTGTTAAAATAAAAGAGATTGTCAATCTTGCATTTTAGGGACTTGCCTCTCCAAAACAAAATATTTTTATGGTTAGCTACCCTTTGTAAATTGATAGCCATCATCACTTTACCTCCTACCCCTTGATGTAAGGGGGTGACCTGTATTCTGCAATAAGCCACAGGACATACCAAGGGCTCTAAAATGTCTTTCCTTCAAATTTTATTCTTTTCCATGGAAGGAAACTGCATGTTTCAGCATACATAGATTAATATCATTAAAAAGTTTAAGTGCATGGCTTGTCATAGGTCTGCAGAGTTAGTAGGTGATGAGAACTGGAGAAGACAGCAAAATGTGAACAGTCTTTTAAAATCACTTCTGAAAACAAAGGTGTCATTCGTTTATAGATGAAGCATGGGAGTCGATGTGACCAGGTTTTTGAAAACTGTTAGTGCAAAGTCCAAATCTGATTTCTGGGGAAAGGAGTATATTTGAGCACTTGACCACAGGAAGAGCCATGCCAGGCCAAGCAAAAGCTCCTTCTCACACATCATCCCATCCCCAGTGCCACATCCATGCCAGCAGCCCCAGCACTGGGAAGCGGGAGGTTTGCAGGCGATGCTGGTGCTGGCTGAGGCTGTCTCCACCTGCAGAGTCAGTCCTGCCGCTGAGCAGCTCCTTAGATATCTCGGGAGACAGGACAAGAACATCTCAGGAAATGGGATGAGGACATCCTTGGACATCTCAGGAGCAGTGGATGCTCTGTTAGACTTCCCTATTTCTTAATTTTTGATTTCTTTATCACCCAGAGAGAAGTCTCCCAGAGATCACTAGTTTTCTCTTTTTCTTTTCCCTTTAGATGCTCCCTGCTTCCCAAGGAAGGCTGTGAGGGGTCTCACACCTCGGTCAAAGGTGGGATGGTGCTGTCCCTAAAGCAGTACTCAGGCCAGTACCAAATGCTTTGGAAAGAAACTGAGAAAAGGGCGTATTTGTAGCAGTACTTCCCCAATGTGTGCTTCTAACCTTCAGCATTTTGTGTTTCAAGGATTTTCTCAGCTAGAAATGGTGTCTTTCCAGCTGAGTGTCCTTGACGGATTATTGTTTCCTTCATGAATTTCAACCCTTTCTTGAACTTCTGTAACCTTCTAGTTTCCACAGCACCTTGTAGCAATAAATTCCACTGTTTAAGTACATATTGCAGGAGGAAGAATCTCACCTTGTTTGTTTTGAATGTTCGGCATGCATCCTGGTGTGCCCTAGGGCACTTGGTGACTTTCAGTAAAGTCTGCTGGTCCAGGCTGCCAGCATTACTGATGGAAATGGTTTCCATCACATGGTAAGAACCTGCTGGTGGAGGTATCTTCTTTAGGCCATGGGTGGCCTCTGTTAGGAAAACCTCCATATAAACTTTATAATGATATTTCCCAGATTTCCCCAAACTGTTTGCTTAAAAAGATAGCTGATTAGTCAGCATGCAAAAAGGAGGAAATTAGAGAATTGGACTTGTAAATATTGAAGCTTAAAAATAGTTATTTAGATTAGTGAAAGCTGGACTATTGTGAGAGAAAGCAACTTGTGCTAGACAAATAAGTGGTGTAGCTGCAGATGAAATTAATTTCTAAAAATCCACTAGAGGAAACACTTAATCATTCACTTAATTGTGTTGCAAATTCAATTTATCCTGCATATTGCTGCGGACAGACATTGAAACAAAACATTAAGCAGGAGAAATGCAGTGAGACCCATGAGCTGCAATGGCTACTTTTACTTGAAGTGCTGTGTTAATCCTGGTTCAACCTGAGGCAGGGGGAAACTATAAAAGTAGTATTCAAATATAGGAAAGAAATACAAATTAATTATGAAAATGATCAGAGAACTGGGAAAGCTGCTTCTGCAGAGGTACTGAGGATCTCTAAGCAGTTTATTGAATACCTTGTTTAGTGTATACAGTAGAATGAGATTGTAACAGATTCAAACCTAGCAAAAAGATAATAGTGAATGTGTTTATGGGAATTAATGAGTAATATGTTGGAATAATTGCTGTCGAATTGGCAGGAATGTAGAAGATACATTTGCATAAGCAGGGAGAGAATTTACTGCCAGGTAGCAGTTCCTTTTAAGTAAATAAAGGAAAGTTTGGAACACTAGAAAATATTTACCCTGTTTTATTAGTGTAGATATATTTGCACCTTCTCTGAACTGTGTGTACTGGTCACTGTCAAAAGAGAGATAATGGACCTTGATTTTAGCTGCTGTGGGCACTGCCACTGCTCGTCAGCTTGTCAAAGTTCACATAAGCCCTAAGCTGTGAAGGTAAGAAGAAATAAAGCTGAGAGAGAACATTTGTGCGTGAGAAGCATCTCTGGAGATCTGAGGAGAGCACAAAATCTTGGGAGGTCTTGGGTCAGGTCCCCAGTGAGAGCTGGGTGCTGTCAGCCCATGCAGTGTCACTGCTCCTGCTGCCTTTGGTTCCACCACGCAGGTGCTCACCAGCCTTCATCTGGCGTGGTCTCTGTGGCCTGCCAGGGTCTTCCTTCAGATCCAGACAGACCTGAATTTCATCAGGTTCAGAGTATTTTAAAACATGGATGGTCAGGGAGGTTCCACTACAACATTGCTGCAAGATATATATTAACCAAAATCAGTCTGTATGTGTAGAAAAGTGGATTCATTGTAACTTCATCAGGGAAAGGAACAACGCACCCAAAATAGCTTTGAGCTCACATGCTTTAATGAGCAAACTGTCAGCTATTTTAGGTCTTTCCTTTTTTTGAATTACCCAACTTTGAATAATGATATAATGCAGGAGCAGGGGTAGAGAAACTGTGTGTCAGATGTTAGGGCACTCACTGGGAAGGTGAGATACGAGTTCAGTTTCTGTTCCAATTAATATTTATTTATATGAAAGGGATTGGAGTCAGCATGAGAAGTGAAAGATCCCAACCCAGGCTGGTCAGTGGCCTGGGCCTGATGTGGAGACATCTTCAAGTCCTTGGTTTTGAGATGGGGACAGCAAGGACACCATTTTAGGCTAGTATGTCTTGTTCCTGGCGCTGTAGTGGTCTGTTCATAGCCTGCCTTATTCCCATCTCTTCCATGCTCTCAGTGACTCTTAACTATGTTAATGTAATAGACCACCTGGGAGAAAAGGAAAATTCTTCTAATTTATTGGATGAGTATTCTTATAAAAGACCAAAACTGTAGTAACTAAATCTGTAGTCATTTAATAGTGTTTATTCCTCACCACCCACCTGTTGTCATGCAACTTGAGTATCAAATAGAATAAAAAAGTCTTTAATATGTCTTCCTGTTTTCTGACAGTGATTTCTACCCCACTCCCCTACAGTTCCCTCTGCATTGTTTGCATCGCTAGTGGTCATTTTGTTTCGCTTGAGTTCTGCTTACTCCTTCGTATCAGCCCTCCCCAGTGTCTGGCTCCATGTTCATTCAGGCGTTTTTAGGTTTCCTTGTCAGCAGCTTAGTTCCATGCTGTTTGAGGTGCAACCACATCCCATCCTTCTGTGCCTGCTTACATCTTTGCAGAGGGACTCAGTGTTCTCACTCGCATACCAACACTGCAGTTTCCTCTGCTTTGCTTATTATGTGAAAAAATAATCTTTTTGGAAAAAAGCTACTGTGTCCACCCTGTATGCAAGCGTCCTACCCAATGGCTGTTCAAGTAGCCTTTTTGTCAGCAGTATTGGCAGGTAATTTGGCCATGGGTTTCTTCCTAGAAATGCCTGGCAGTTTCAGTTCCCACCTCTTGATGAGAACCTCCTCAAGCTAGCCCTGGTTCCCCCACGGAATGGGCAATTGCATGCCTGTGTAGATCAGCCTCTGTTTGGCTGGGTAGGTTGAGGATCTGTGTAGTGAGTTACCTGTGTTTGGTCATCCTGGAAGAAGTGTTCCCCAGTGTTCACCCTTGGCAACTGGTCAGTTTTGGTTCGGCATTTTGGAATAACCATTTCTGGTATGTCAACTTTGTGGTTTTGTGTAGCTCAACACTGGAGAAGGCTCTTCCAGTTACCAGTCTCTCTTTGGAGAAAGGGTGACCAATATTGTTTAGTACCTGGATGGCAAGCCTTTCTGGCAGGGTTTGGAGCCTGTCTGAAGCATATATTCTCTCTGTGGATCAGGTTTATCCCTGTTTGGAAAAGTTTGTTTCATTATATATTCCATCATAATGTCATTTAGCATGATTTTACGTTGCCTGGTAGCTTGTGAGCTGCCAGCTGTGTTTTTCTGTCCAGCATGTCATGATGTAAGGTAGAGCAGAAAAATATATATATTACAGAAATGAGAGTATAAAACTTGCAGCTGGGAAGCAGTGTCTGTAATTCTGCAGTGGAGCTATGGATAAAAGACTGGAATGGGACTCTGTTTCTTGTCCCTGCAGTGATCTGCCTGTGTGGCTGCAGGGAGGTTAATAATTCAAGCCTTTTATGTATTAATTTTCTGTTTCAAAAACCAGGGACATAATCAAACTGTCACTCCTTTGTGACAGTTTCTTTTGTGCATTTACCTTAAAGTTCAGTTTTCTCCATTAGTAAGTACTAGCAAAATTAAATGCAGGTTTTGTGCAGCATGGTCACGATGCTGTCAGAGCACAGTTTGTAACACAGTTTTGGGTACAGCAGCAGAAAGACCTTGTTTGAAAATCAGTGCCTGACCAGATATGTTCATAGCCTCTGAGCAAAGTTGTGTTCCTGAAAAATTTCTCCATCTGTTGATAAGTTTCTAAGCTGCAGTCCATTCAAATGCATTGAGAAAATTTGTATTTGCAATGTCAAGAGTCTTCTGACTCTACATGTTGTGCAATTGCAAACCATTGACCAAAGCTTGGTGCAGATGTGACCTCAGTCACCACTGACTGCTGGTCACTGTCTCCAGTTAGATTCTGGAAAAAGCTGTCGAGCTCTGAAATCATGACACATGAGCTTTAATTATTGCTTCTTTGGCTGCTAAAGCTTTTCCAGAAGGAAGTTAACATTGAGAGCTCCTCTGTGTTATTTCCATGCTGTCGGTTCTCATGAGCGTTGTTAAGAAAATGGTGGTGAATCAGGCTGGCAGTCTTCACATCTTTTTTCTGTTTCCCCCCCTCCTTCCCCCCCCCCTCCTGATTGTGTTCAAGAGTTTGTACTGTTTCAAGTGGGTGCCCCCAAGCTTTATATACTCTGCCCATCAGCCCTGTAGATTTGCCTTGGGCCCTCTGGAGGGGTGAACGTGGTGACCTCCTTCCATTACTGAGAGCCCAAAGACAGTCTGTAAGCAGAAGACTCTCAGCCACAAGCATCCTCTTGGGCTTGGTGTAGCTGCTTACATGTGTGTTTAGCACCATGTTGGATGCTCTTGGGTATCTAAGACATCTGCATGGCGCTGGCAGGTATGACACAGGACCTGCGTCCTTCTGCTGGGTCAACCTGTGGACCAGCTGGTTACCCCAGAACATCTTGGATACTGCTGGGTGCCAACACACTGACAGCCAGATCAAGTTCTTTACGTCTGGAGCTCTGAGATAGGGACCTGAGCTCCCTTCCCAGCTGTCCACTCCTCCTCTCCGGCTGCCAGTCCTGGTGCTGGTGGAAGATGGATGGGAATGGGCTGCCCTCTCTCTCCTGCTAGCCTGGGAACTGCTCATCAGGCTGTCTAGCAGGTAACTTGCCTTTCTCAGCTGCTCCCTTGGGAGCAACCAGCTGTGCTAGTGACGCTGTTGCACAGATTGCCCTAGTTTTCAGTTTCTTTTCAGGTGAAAATTCAAGGATTTGATCTTGACTCATCTCTTCTGGCTGTTATGATTCCAGCTGCTTTAAAAAGAGCAGGTGAGATTAGCTGCAGTGTTGAACTGAAATGTCGTTCAGCAGGAGCAGGACTGGTATTTTGAAGTTTTCCTTAATATTAGAAGTTAGTCCCCCTTACAGCCTGACCGAAGTTGCTTGTTAACCCTGCTGGCAAGGTACAACAAGGCTGTGACTGTTAGTGTTCAAGTTTTCCTGACAGTGAAAGAGTTAAATCCTTCCTAGTTTTGAGATAGCTTATTTTGGGTTATACATTGACATTGTCTATTCCTGAATTTGTATGTCTTGTAAAAATAAGAAATAGAAAGTGTTTAACCAGTGCTGAAAACAGCTTTGTTCTTATTTATGTAATAGCTAGACAATATATTTGATTGTTACAAAAGGTTTACATGTTGTTTTGAGGAGCCTGTTTTTTGCACTTCAATCTTCTTGTCAGGTCCAATGTCAAGGATACTGAAATGATGCATTTTGAGGTTTGAGCATGAAAGTGTAGCCTTGTTTGTCTATGCAGTTGTTCTCCTAAGCCTCAAATGTTCATAACAATCATGAGCATTAGGTACTTCGATGCTTGGCTTAGGGCTGTCTGAGCCTGTTTTAATAGATGTGGAGCACACAGAGCTCTGCTTCCACTTAGAGCTGCTCAGTATGCCTGAAAATTGGACCCAGCCACCTCCTTGACATACTGCTGATGCTTCAGTGTCCATTTTTAAAGTGAACAATAAGAACTCATTTATTGTCTCAAATAATATAAAAGGGCAAATCTTTATATCCTAATGCTGCTGTAATTTTAAAATTATTTAATTTTCTAATGTGCATTTCTGTGTGATCCTACAGGTTTTAGCTGATGCTGTTGCACGCTTGGTTGTAGATAAATTCAGTGATTTGACAGAAAATTTCACATCTCCACATGCACGTAGAAAAGTCCTTGCTGGAATTGTCATGACAACAGGTAAAGGAAAAAAGTACTATTTTAATGGCTTAAATATGAGAGCTCTGTCTGCATTCTAGGAAATTATCTTCAGTCAAGCAGTACTGAAAATGTATTTTTGCTGTTTAATCTTCAGGGTGTGCTAAATGTAGCAATTAAATGTTGGCTAAAGATAATTACAGGAAAATTAGACCAGCAAATACTTCTGTTTCCATAGAGTTCCTGCCTTCTGCCTGACTGAGACATCTGAGAACTCACGGTCTACAAAATATGTGTACCTTTTAAAATTAATTGTGCAACTTTCTGAAAGAAAATCTAAAATAAAATTCACTGCATCAGTCACACAGATGGCATTCTTGGTTTTTGGTATATTATGTAAGAAATTATGCTGGCTTCCCAGGTTTTTAAGGTTTTGCACTTTGTTAGTTATTCTTGCTATATTTTATTGTTAGTTTTTTGTGTCTCAGTCATTTTAGTAAAAATTTCTGAAGAAAACAGCTTATGTTTTGGCAGCTGACACTGGCGTGCATGTACAAGCAGCAGTAAAGTCGTGGTTTTCTGATTGCTGGCACAAGATCTGTGCTCTGCCAGATCACCCAAAACAGTGAAGTTCTGCAATAGGCTTACCTGTGACCGTGCTGCTGCTGAGTTTTCCTCAAGCTAAGATTTATCTTGGTCTTCAATCCATCTGAACCCTTGATGGGACATTCATTTTGGGCCTGTCATGAAATGTCCCCTATTAATTGAACGAGTCAGATATGGGTGATAAATGTACAGCCAGCCCTTTCCTCCTGTGGGGATGTTTGTAGGGGCCCCCTCCACAGAGCAGAAAGGTCTGAGGGTGCCAGTTAGAGTAGGTGATAACTGCATGCTGTAGGGACAGTGGAATGTGACAAGGGGACAATGCGGCCCAGACTCTGACACAAGACATCTGTGATAGGCTGACCCTGGCCAGCAGTCAAATGCCCACTCAGCCTCTTGCTCTCTGTGCTCTCCTGGGGCATGGTGAGAAAATGGAAGGAGGGCAAGAAGACTGGTGGGTAGACAAACACCGTAACCTCGAACCTCCTCTCTTCCTTTTCTTGAGTTCTTGCTGCTGAGCACAATGCTTACAGTGTGAGATATCCCTTGATCACTGCTGCTCAGCTGTCCTGGCTGTGTCCCCTCAAAGTCTCTTGCCCATCCCCCGCCCCCAGCACACCTCCCTGGCTTTTGAGAGGTTTGGAGGGAAAGCCTTGGCACTCTTCAAATGCTGCTCTGTGACAGCCAAAACAGGTGTGTGGTATCAACACCAATTTAGCCCCAAATCCAAAGCACTGTGAAGGAACATGCTGTAGTTTAATATATTTTGTGATATTTAACAAGTTTTATTGTAATTACAGTTCTATGTCCACAATTCCCGGAAGAGCCATGTGACCAAAGAATTAAAACTTAATTAACATGCAAGTGCATTTTGATTAATTGAAGAAATAGCTTTACACAGAATTAGAAGGCATCTTTGCATGGATATGTGTCTGGGGAACCCCTGGCATTAGATGACCCCGTTGCACAGCCTTGTGTTGTAGAGTGAAGCAGCTCCCTGCTTTTCCTCCATGGTCTTTTCCTCCAGCTCTGTGTGCAGGAGGGGGCAGCTGGGGTCAGGTTAATTTTTTTTAAGGGTGTATATTTCGTCAGGAGTGAGAGCTCAGACAGTCCACATCTCAATCACCTTTTTAATTACTCAAATACCAATTCTCTTGCTAATTACTAGTTACAGCCCTTATATCCACACTGCCATTGTCTTTCAGGCAGGTGGTTATGGGAGGATCCTCAACTCTAGGTGTTTGGGTGTGTTGAAAATGTTTTTTCTTCTTTTCCATACTGCAGTAACTATTCTGTGGGGGGAAGAGGGCAGAAGGCTTATGGCAGGGCTTGGCTACTATCTGCCTCTGCTGGCAAGGCCTCAAGAGCTCCAGAGGAATTAGTAGTGTGGCTTGTTGGGGCTTTTTGTGCTGAGTGTTTTGATAGAGGGATGTAACATTTTGACCTGTCTTTCTGAACTCTTCATGCAGCTGACCCTTTTTTGTGTCTGTATGATACAGTTCTCTGTATAGAAAACCACCCAAAATATTTTTTTAATTCTATTGTACAGAATTACTTAATACCAAGAACTACTTCTAGAAGCATCATACTGCTGATAAGTGTTACAGTGGTTTAAGCATTTAAACTTCTTCATTTCCTAGTCTTACCTTCCTGTTGTTGCCTTAATACCCTTCCATAACATGTTGCTGTTTTAATAAATCAGTGCCTTTCAGATTTCTAAAGACGCTGTGAATATCTGCATAGGTGGCCAGAGGGACATGCTGGAATCTAGCTGGCTGCCTGGGTCTCAGGAAGAAAGCACCATCTCTGGAGCTCAGGCTTTTATAACTCTTCCTGAAGCAGCAATTTTTCCCTACAGGTTTCAATTTTTAACTTGTCTGAAGTCCAGCATGAAGAACTCACAAAGAACCATAGACCGGACTGGTACAGGGAGGGTATGGCCAAGTGAAGCTTTTGCTTTAAAGAAAGTATCAGAAGACAAATCTTTTTTTTAAAAAAAAAAAAAGCAACAGGAAAAAAAGGAGCTTTGTTTGGTTTCTGCAAGAAGATCACTTGCTAGATTATTTGTGATTTTAATTGCATCTTCTTCCTGAAATTTTGTTCGTCAGGTACAGATGTGAAAGATGCCCTGGTCATAAGTGTTTCTACAGGAACAAAATGCATTAACGGTGAATATATGAGTGATCGTGGATTTGCATTAAATGATTGCCATGCAGAAATTATATCTCGCCGGTGCCTGCTTAAATTTCTGTATACGCAACTTGAGCTTTATCTAAGGTAAGCTGGAGGAAAACCAAGATGAGCTGATCACATGTTGCTGAAAAGGTGCCTGTGTAAAACATTTGTCTTAATTATTTCAATGTTAAACACTTGTCCTGGTGCATTAGCATGTTTAATTTAGAACTCAGGTCCTTTTCCCTAAAGTTTGACTTTAACAAAACATGTATTCAGTTAGGTGTCAATCATGAGAGGGGAGGACAGAAAAAATAATTGTTTTGATTTACATGTTTACAGTTTACAAAATGATTCACAATCTCAAGTGGGCTACAAGGTGGTGATTTTTCATTTGTTGGTAAGCCCCAGATGTCGAGAACTTTCAGGTAATGTCAAGGGCTCTCGATTTCTTGTCTCAATTGTCTTTTAGTTTTGTTAATTGTAATAACAATAACAATTGTTAGATTTATACTATAAAATTGCCAGATGTCTTGTGTTTGTTTTTAATGCCTATTAAGACTGCCCAGCTTATGGTTATTCAGGTGTTAATGTCAGTTTTGACTCTAGCTTTGTTCTCTGTTTCAGCAATAAAGATGATCAGCAAAAATCCATTTTTATCAAATCGGAGCGAGGCGGGTTTAAGCTGAAGGAGAATGTGCAGTTTCATCTCTATATCAGCACATCTCCTTGTGGCGATGCTAGGATTTTTTCACCACACGAAGCAGCGCAAGAGGGTATGACAGTAGTCCTACTGAAGCAAGCAAGTTTAAAGTATTCTTTAAGCATGTACAAGTGGCACAGTTAAAATTTAGGTGTCTTCTTTCCTTTTAGTGTAGGTGTGTGTTAGACAAAGATCCTTCAAAAAAAATCTGAGCTGTTCTTCCTGTCTGGTGGAAGTTAAGTATAGACTGATCCACCATGTGGTCTTGAAGAGGCCGAATGCTAGCTGAGATAAGCCAGTGAGTCAGCAAGTATTTGTACAGAACTAACTGAACCGTTTCACTGTTTCCACCTTTTAATGGTGGTTGTTTGCCTTCCCCTTTCTTGATCTGTCTATTAACTTCGTTCTAACGCTATAACATGCAGAACAGAACTTAAGAGCTACCTGCTGCATACTGCTCCTTCACAGGAAGCTTGCTTTAATTGCAAGTGTATTTTAGAAGACAGTATTTGTGAGAGATGCCTGATGCTGTAGTAATTTGCAAGGAGCAATAGAAATTGTTATGCAAGCTAGCGGTTATGCAGACAAATGCCTTTAATTGACTATTCTTATTGTAATGCTATCTGTAAAGCACTCTGAGAATGTTTCTCAGCTGATTGTGATTTCTGTCATTTAGATCAAGGGGACAGGCATCCAAACCGCAAAGCAAGAGGACAGCTACGGACAAAAATAGAATCTGGGGAAGGGACCATCCCTGTGCGCTCTACTACCACTATCCAGACGTGGGATGGTGTATTGCAAGGAGAAAGGCTACTTACCATGTCATGCAGTGACAAGATAGCAAGGTGAGATATCAAATGATTGATTTGTTTGCTATTGCTGAAGAAGAAAGGGGGGTTGCATGACACCTGCAGTCAACATGCAGGTTATTGATTGGCTTATTTCATTGCTTAGATGTAGCGTGGGGGTGGCTGGCTGTAACTCCAGTGATAAAGCTCTGACTCTTCATCTGCAATTGATGTCAGACCTTCTGCTGGCTTCAGAGGCAAGGTGAAATCACTATCTATCATTCCAGCCACTTCAAGTCATGACAGCTTTGTTTTGTATTTATATCACTGGGAAATAGCAGAAGAATGATTTTGTTTGGTTCATTTTTTTCCCCTAAAGTACTACAGCATTAGCAAAACTGTGCAATAAATATATTGCATTACTTATATTTAGATAACTTCCTCTGATGATATACTTCCTTGCCCCATCACTGGAAATGTCCAGAGTTAGGTTGCACAGGGCTTTGAGCAACCTGATCTAGTTGAAGATGTCCCTGCCCATGGCAGCGAGGCTTGGACCCAGATGGAATTTAAAGGTCCCTTCCAACCCAAACCATTCTATGACTGTATGATATCAGACACATATGTTTTCCAAGGATAGATTCAGATTTGCATTATTTTATACAGGGGAAAAGTGTTCCAGTTAAAAATCTTAATTGATGGGCACTCTTAATTTCTAACTTGAAAATTATTTTAATTTTAGTTTAATATATTTACTGTAATTACTTTATTTCCAGTACTAGTGCTTTTATTTATATTTTATCCAATTCCTTCTTTAATGTCCTTTTTGACAAAGATTGAAAGATATCTTTTTTGTTCATAAATGGACAAATAATTACCCCCAAAAAAATTTAGCAGCAGTATCCTCTAACAAGTATCAGAAGTATGGGAGAGTTGCAACATAATTTTTTGAAATGAGTCTGTGTTTGCAGCCTCTGTGTTCTTGCAAAATAGATGGAAATGCCAAGTTTTTCAGCTGATAATACTTCAGTTATTTTTTTAGTTAAAATAGCTCTGCTGTTTTGCCAAGTCACAGTTAGCCTGATTCAAAATCTATTAAGTGTATTATGTTGGAACTGTTCTTGTGAACTGCGTATGCTAAATCAAAAATACAGGAGGAAGGTTATGTAATCACTTTGTTCTCTAGTCTTGTCTCAAGTAATCAGCATCTCTACTGAAGGAAGATGTTTTACTTTGATTTAAATCACCCTAACATAAATGGATAGGGCCTTTCAGAAGCTAGGACATTGGGTTGTTGAAAGGTAATTCTACAAAAATGACATTTCAGTTTATTTTATAATGTTTTCAATAAAATTCACCAAATAAATTCCCCAGCTTCATGCTAGGGACATCTGTCAGCCACCTGACATGGTAATCGTGCCACATTCATTTGGCTTCTTTTATCATATCATCATTGCTGTTAGTGCAAATAAAAAAAAATGAAGACAGTTGTTGAGCTAGAACACGTTTGACTGTTTTGTTGGTTTTGTGTAATGCAGAACAGAATCCATCTCTCGCTTGCGTAGATAGCTGTCACCTCTCCCTGGGGCTAATGGGAATAATTTTGTTTGTGCCAGTGAAGGAAGCAAATAGAATCCCTTGACACAGAACAAAGACTGTATGACGGGTAAGGAGGCCCAAATTTTCATATTCTTTTTTTTCTTATTTTTTCACATTTCCCTGACACTTATGACCATGTTTTGTCCACTTATATTTGAAAGAATGCATTGCTCTCTAGTGTCCAGCAGTCAGTCCTCCAGTGTGCCTGAGCCCTTTGAATTTCCACTGAGCTTTCCCAAAGGTTCACAGTCCCAGCCTGGAAGAGACATGGATAAATTCGGGATGCAGGATTGCACAAGAAGGGAAACTCGTATCTGAACAGCCTCATCTGTGTGGACTATATAATCCAAGCTGCTATTTCCAGTTTCTGAGTGCTTTGTTACAGTGCACTGTCTAGTACCCTCCCAAACCTGGTAGGAAGCCCAAGAAAAATAGTGAGAAACATGGAAAGGCCATGAATATAATCCCATTTGGGTCAGAAGCATTAGAACAGGATTGTCTTAGTGTGTTAGTGCCTGGTGGCACTGCAGTATGGTGTTAGGGTGGTTTCTGTGACCAGAGTAACTGTTTTGGAACATTAATATACATGCATTTGTTTTAAATGTATCCTAACTTTGTTCCATGGTACTTTATGATGTCTATTTTTGTCATTCTACTTCTAATGTGTTTTTCCTCCCACATTCATTTTAAGTTTTGCAGCTTCAAATAATTCCTTACCTTCTCATGAAACATTCCTGTTGTGGCTAATGTCTTGCTGAGAAGAGCAAAATTTACCCCATTTCATTGGTAGGAAGGCTGTCAGAATTGTGAAGAGCTTTAACATTAGGTTGAGTTGTTGGAGGGGAAGTGTCTTCTATTCTAAAGGGAAATATTATTTCTCATAATCTTTTGTGTGAAAGAATATCATGTGCCTATGCACTGGCCTCATTTTGTGCTTGTTCAGAATGGGAAGTCCAAATGGAAGTTTGTAACTCAATCTTTCTTTATTTCCCCAATGGCTTTGTCTTCTTGACCCTACCACCTAGTTTTTTGGGACTGATGAAGTTGCACAAACACATCTTAAAATCCTAAGCGTGCTTGCTAAAGGCTGCATGTTCTGCATCTATGTCCATGCCCATCCGTCTCTCTTTGAGAGTTATTTCTAAGTGTCAAGCTTCATGACGGAGATGTGTGATTTCTGAACAGCAGTAGAACGAGCAGTTCTCCTCACCAGTTCTTAACCCCAGTGTCAGTGGCCAACGTGAATGTATTCGTTTTGATATGTGGTGGCTGTGTGACACCTAGGTAAAAAACCTGGGGGAAAGTAGTAGGAAACCATTACCCAAGGCGTAGCATCTTAATGACCATATGTAGCAGGTGTAGCATCTTAATGACCATATGTAGCATCATGTAACCTCTCAAAGCAGTGACCTGAGTCTTGACCCAGGCTCACTGGTATGCAGCAAGTCCAGGCAACACCAGAAAACCTGGGACAAGTCAGAGCTGTGCGGTTGCCAGCCTAGGTACAGCTACAAGGGAGAACAGATTCTCTTGTCTGTAATTGCAGATCTGACCTCAGGATAAATAAAAAGATGTTTGTGAGAAGTGCTGCTGTCAAAGACCATGGACTTCTTGCACTTACTGATTTATAGTGTGGGCTGCTGACCAAGCCACTTGATGTAAAAGAAGCTCTGACTCCATCTAAAGATGTTGCTGCCTGTTTATGCTGTGGCTTATGAAAGGCATGGGCTGGTCATAGAGATTAACTCAATCTCTTAAGGAAACAAGGAGAAATCAGATTTAAAATCAGAAGAGAAACCAGATTGCAGTTAGATGAATGAAGTCAGCTCTAACCGTTCATTATACCAGGTGATGAGAGTAAAGCCCAGCTAGATGGGTGTCCACAGGAGGCAGATAAATGACCTGCCAGTGTGGGACTGTGTTGAGACTGAGGAGCAGAAGTGTCCCTTCACAAGAGTGATGAACCACAGAAACATGGTTGCAAAGACAAACAAATGGTGTCACCTCAGAGGTGAAGGCCACCACAGGGCTCTTCTGCAAGCAACCCTGTGGATGCTGCTGGCCTCAAACTTGGCAGACTGATCACAGCAGTCTTGGAAAACAGAAATGTGCAGGAAAACCCATAGGCAGAGCTACTGCAAACATGAGTGCCTTCCATACAGAGCTAGCAGGAGCCCCATGGTCTGCAGCTTCTAACGTCTTCATGGTAAGAATTGAGTTGCCACATACCTTAAAGGCACAGTGGTCATGGGGAGTTCATGGTTCACGTTGCAATTTAAAAGACCTTGGAATCTTGTTGGTATGGTAAGCCAAGCTTGCCTTTGCAATTACTCCTGGAGACAGCTGCTGTCTGAGCTGTGCACCTTTGTCATGGAGGGGGACAGATGTATGTGAGGAGGCAAAATGCTTTCTGAGGATAGTCTGACATCTCACATGTTGACACCTTGTCTCCCGTGTCATCTGTTGCGAGTAAAAGATTGTCATAAACAAAATGCCTACTAAATAATCCTCCTTTGTTCATAGTCATTGCTGTTTATAAATTATACTAAGAGCAGCACTTTGAATTGTAAACACTTTTTTTTGTCAGGTTTTGCACTCTATCATAAATATAACTTCATTTTTTCAACAGTAAACTCTCATTTTGGTAGTTGCAGGAGACTATTCATTTTCCTAAAATTAATTCTGACACCAGTTCCACGTACCATTGTAAATGTAGCACGTGGTGACTCACCTCCTCCATACTGTTGGCTGTGTAAAAATTGAGAGTGATGCTAAGACATTTGATATTAATGTCAAGCTTTATTGTTTACTGCTGTTACGCTCCCCTTATTTCTGTTTTTTGTGAAATAGTTCAAATAACAGAATTTCTATGCAGTTTGGGTTTGGAAAGTTCAGAGGAGAGTTTTTACCTGAAGCGTGTATTTTTTTCAACCTGGGGTTTTTTTGCAAGAGCTGCACTAGCACTAGCATACTCTGTGAAAATGTTGCTGTAGAGTAAAATTTTACTTAACCTTTTTATGTATTAGGAGTTGTAAAATTAGTTCTGTCATGAAGAAATCAATAGCCCTTTTTTGGGATCCACTGCAGATACTGTTGCCTCTGAGCACATGGTAGTATAAAGCAGAAATGTTGACAGCAAGGAAGAGAGGACTCTGTCCTGTCTGGTTTCTCTGGTTTCTCTGACCTCTTTTCTTAATGTACTGTGATTGAGAACAGCAAAAAGGTTGAGAAAGTGCATCCATCCTCCAGGTTGTTACCAATGGGATCTAAGTGGTGAATATAGAATAAGGAAACCAGTCAGTGTGATAAATTTGTAAATTCAGATTTCCTCAGTGTGGTGCTTGTCTATAAAACCTCAGGAGAGCATACTACACAGAGAGTATCCTCTGTGTAAATAGTCAGGAGCTGAATACAGTTGTTGTGCACAGATCTGCAAAGGCCACTGTTGGGGTCTAATTTGTAAAGGTGGTGAGAAGTCATGGTTTGAAAGAGCATTTCTCTGGATGCTTGGGCACAAGATTACTTTGTAGGTGAGATAGAGGACATGGAAAAATCCTGGTGACAGGGAAAATTTGGTCTTTTGGTCTCACTGTAGCTAAGTGTGCATGGGGAACTTTGACCTGTAAAGTGGGGGGGATACAAGGCACCCCAAGCTAATACTCCCAGAGGGACATCTCAGCAGCATTTCTGAGTTGCAGAACTTTTTGGTTCACATCTGAAATTTTTCAGGTGGATGAATTTTTCATACTAAACAAAAATACTCAGTGGAAAGCAGACTTTTTATAAAAGAAAAAGACTTCATCAAAAAAGATGATCTGCTGGTACAACTTTGGTGGGACTTTCTCAAAATAATAAACCTAATACCAATTAAGAGAGCTGTATGTAATGATGCATTTTCTTCCTCATAGCAAACAGTGAATGTATGAATATATGAAATAAAATGGAGTTTAGAGAGGAATAATAAGAGGTTACTAAAAGGATACATGTTATATGTTGCTCCAACCAGATGTAATTTGTTGCTCCTCACACAGTTTGCTCCATCTTGCATCATTTTGCTCAGCAGAGTGGCCCTGCTGAAATCAATAAGTGTCTGCAAGAAAAAACCATAATTTGTCCAGTGCCTATTTCCTTTCTAAAAGCAAGCCAACTTTCAGCTGGGTTTGGCAGTGTGCTTTTGGTAGTGTATTCTCTGATGGAGAACACGTTTTAGGAGACTACCAGCACCCATGCCCAAGTGCTGCATCCTTCCTGTGTGCTGCATCTTGCTGCCTTTCAGCAGTGGTCCCACAGTTGTTTGTGGTGCTGTGCTGTAAACTGGACTAGAGAAACTGCCTCTTCAAAATACAAGGCCAGGATTTTTTTTTTCTGTCATTGTGTTTTGGGTTTGTTTGGTGTTTTGTTTTGTTTTTTATTTTAAAAAAGCTTGAGTCATATCACTGAACTGACTTTGTGGAGAACCATATGAGTAATAAAATCAGCAGGCTGAGAAGGATCAAGGTGATGATAGGCAGAGTCCTCCTCAGTCAGGCTTAGAGCTGGGGGAATGACGGGGTGCAACTTAATACAGCAGCAGATTCAGCTTCGACTGTCATCCTCCTCATATTTTTTTCAACTGTTTGTAGCTGCTCAGTGGCCAAATAGTCAGATGAAGTTATTTCTTTTTCCTTGTCCCAGAAAAGCAGCAGTAGCTCATATATGTAGTGATGGGAACAGGGAACCTGCTAATCCAGGTGCCATTGTGGTGTGTCGGGCCATTGCGGTGTGTTGGCTGGTGTGTCTGGGGAAAAAGGAGAGCTGTGGTTTTGATTTCCAGCTTTTGTTTCCCTTCTCATGCCGAAGTACTTTTCTAATTACTGCTAGAAGAGCTTTAGAAATTCTGTTGCCTTGTGAAACATGGTAGGGCTTAATCATCGCCTCGATGAGCCCCTGGTAGAGAGCGAACCAAACTGTTCAGTGACTGATCTTCTTTCTCACAAAAGGCAGCTCAGAAGCAAAAGACCAGTTCGGGTTGAGTGAATATGCCTTTGTTGGAACTTTGTGGCATCACATCAGGTTGCCTTTCTTTGTGCTGTGCATCACTTGCAGGACTGCAGAATTGAAGCTGAAAGAGTATTGCATGCTGCTGTGTACACAGCTAGCATTTGGCTGCAGGTGTCCCCATCTGCACCAGGTGCCCCAGCATCTCTGGCATTAGACGGCTGACTCATTGATGGAGAGCTGTCCAGCCCAAGAACTGTGGTCATACTTGGCTGCTGAGTAAACCACCATTAACTGTAATGAGATCTAGACACCCAGCTCAAATCAAGGCACCTGTATGTCAGTGCTGGCAGTCCAGACCTCAATCCTGTGGCTCGTGCTTTATATCAATATAAAAGCTTGCATTTCAAGTGTCAGTTTTATTTTGCAGTTTTATAAAGATTGTGAAGGAAAATTTTTGTAGTAGCTTAAAACTAGAACAGTCAGAATATGTAAAATGTCATAAGAGGCATTGGTTTTATGCTCAGCTGAGACAAGCGTCTTGGACTTTTCCAGTGGGATGTTTTACGTTGGAGTGTGTCTCCCTGCCTGCTGAGGTGGTCTTCCTGTTCGGCAAATCTCTTGTCTACATGCTTTACTTTAGGCATTTCAGTATCACCATTGACATGATGCAGCATTTCTGTATTCTGTTTACGCTTGTGCTTTAGCGCTTTTCTCTGTTGCAAACATGGTGCCATTTTCCTGCTTTAATGGTTAGAAAAGGTACTGCGTGGGTCCACTTGGTCTGTGATCTGCCCAGTAAGGCTGGATCCAAGATCAGGTCATTTTACATGGGAGCTTTGCATTTTTGTCCATGGTTGGTGCAGAAGAGATTTAAACTACTAAATTATTGATGGGAGAGTTGTCTTCCATTAGCACTTTCTTGAGCCATTGAACGCTCCTAAATGGGTACTGTGCTGCAGCTGGAGTCTATGTCCGCTCTACTGCAGTATGGAAAGGTTCATTCCTGTACTATAAATGTGCTGGTTTTGGCTGAGAAGGGGTTAATTCTCTTCACTGTAGTGCCTGTGGGGGTCAAGAACCTTTCCAGCTTCCCATCCTCTGCCATGTGGGCAGGAGGCTGGGAGGGGCAGGGCCACGGCCGGGGCAGCTGACCCTGACTGGCCAATGGTATGTTCATTCCATACCTTGTGACACCCTTCCCACACCCCACACCGCCCCCCAGGTTTCATGCCTCTTGTTGTTTTCCTTTTCATTGCATTTTTGTTGTTGATTTTTAATTTTAATTATTAAACTGTTCTTACCTCAACCCACGAGCTTTACCCTTCTGATTCTCTCCCCCATCCCACTGGTGGGGGAGTGAGCGAGCGGCTGTGTGGGGCTGAGCTGCCGGCTAAACCACGACAGTCTTTTTGGTGCCCAACATGGGGCTCAAGGGCTGGAGTAATAACAGCTGCTGGTCACAGCACCGTGTTTTTATTTTTGCAGTTGGTGTTAAAAATTGGTGTTGGTTTGTTTAGTCTGCTGTGTTCTGCTGTGATTAGTGATGTTTTGCCTACGAGATTTGTTATGCGAACAATGGTTTCAGTTTTATCTGGTATTTGGGTTTTTTTGCTGAAACTGTTACTGTACTTTGGATACCACCTTGTTGAGGCAATTAGCAATTATACCTTCTCCTCGGAGAGATTTTATATGGAGGAAATACAGAATGGTATCTTTGCAACTTTCTTCTATGATGTCTTCGCCTTTGTTACAACAACCTTTTTGTATCTTGAACATCCTTTGGTAGTTAAGATATACTTATTGTTAGGTTTTGGGCATGTTGTTTTGGTTTTGACTAAGCAACTTAAGAATATCACCCAGAAATCTGCCCCAAGGCTTGATAGTTATGAGTGGCAGGGCAGGTGGGGATAGCATGGGAAATACCTAGGGCAGTGGGCACCCCCAGTGTTTTGGAGTTTCACTCCCGAACAAGTGCAGAATCCTAAAAAATTAGTAGAATATTTGGAGAAAGTATGTTGTTCCGCTGGGAACTCCAGAAAGACACAGATAACTGCAATGTACTGGGGCCTGGCCCATGCGTACCGAGCCCTGCTCGACAGTATTCAGTGCTCCCAAGGGGAAGAGAACGTCTCTGGATTGAAAGGCAAAGTGACAGGCACTGTGGCCACTCCAACCCCCAGGACAAGCACTGTGGCTACTCAGACCCCCACGACAAGTACTGGAGCTGACTCAGAGAATCAACCCGTGCCAGTATCAGTCGCCCCCATACACAAGAAGAAATACTGGAAGCAGAAGTCAACTCGTTTAGAATGGGATGATGAAGAAGCAGGGCCGTCACGAGGAGAGGAGGAGGAAGTCATAAATGAAACGGAGACCACCCAATCCCTGTCCTTGAGTGAGTTGAGATATGCGAAAAGATTTCAGCCGTAGTTCAGGTGAGCACGTTGTCACCTGGCTGCTCCGATGCTGGGATAATGGGGCCAGTAGCCTGGAATTAGAGGGAAAAGAAGCCAAACAACTGGGTTCCCTTTCTGGGGAAGGGGGTGTTGACAAAGCAACTGGGAGAAGGACACAAGCCCTCAGCCTCTGGAGGCGACTCCTGTCCAGAGTGAAGGAAAGGTATCCCTTCAGAGAAGGTGTTACATATTGCCTAGGAAAATGGACAACCATGGAGAAAGGCATCCAGTATCTAAGGAATTAGCTGTGCTTGAGGTGATTTATGGTGACCTGGATGATCAACAGTCATCCAAAGACCCAGATGAAGCCGAGTGCACATGACCCACGTGGCAGCAAGTTGTACGGAGCGCACCATCCTCGTGTGCAAACGCATTGGCAGTAATGTCCAGGAGAGAGGACTAGGCACCAACAGTAACAGAGGTGATTGATAGACGCTGGGAGTGTGAAGCAAATATATCTTCCTCACTAGTCTCTGCTGTGGAGAAACTATCCCAAGACGTTCAGCAACTCAGGGAGATATGTCCTGCTCCCCACCTCTACAGAGTAGTGTCTCAGCTGTTAGGAATAAGCGTCCTTTTGCTCAAAGGAGAGGAAACACACCACAGGCCACCCTAAGGTTCTACCTGCATGACCACAGAGAGGACATGATGAGGTGGGATGGCAAGCCTATCTTGACCCTAGAGGCATGGGTACGTGAACTGTGAGGAAGAACAATCACTCAGGAAGGTTCTTCCAGGAAAGCTGCTGCTCCAGTTGCCAGTGAGCAGGTCCCCAGACAGAGGAGTAAAAGTGCTGATTTTATTTCTGAGCTTAATAGAGAGATTCTTGATTCCCATTTACAGGAAGTGAGTTGCAAATGCCATGATCAGGACTAGAAGGGCCCTGCCTCCAGCCAGGTGGGGGAAAGGGGTATCTGGGTTTACTGGACTGTGGATCCAATGGCCTGGCACATCTGACCCACATGGGTATAAAGCTTTAGTGGACACTGGTGCACAGTGCACCTTAATGCCATCAAACTATAAAGGGGCAGAACCCATCAGCATTGCTGGAGTGACAGGGGGATCCCAAGAGCGAACTGTATTGGAGGCCAATGTGAGCCTAATGGGAATGAGAGGTAAAAGCACCCCATTGTGACTGGCCCAGAGGCTCTGTGCATCCTCAGCATAGACTACCTGAGGAGAGGGTATTTCAAGGACCCAAAAGGTACAGGTGGGCTTTTGGTGTAGCTGCCTTGGAGACGGAGAGAATTAAACAGCTGTCTAGCTTGCCTGGCCTCTTGAAGGACCCTTCTGTTGTGGGGTTGCTGAGGGTCAAAGAACAACAGGTACCGACTGCCACCACAACAGCGTACCGGTGGCAATATCGCACCAACCGAGACTCCCTGATTCCCATCCATGAGCTCATTCACCGACTGGAGAGCCAAGAAGTGATCAGCAAGACTTACTCACCTTTCAGCAGTCCCATATGGCCAGTGTGGAAGTCCAATGGAGAGTGGAGGCTAACAGTAGACTATTGTGGTCTGAATGAAGTCACTCCACCATTGAGTGCTGTTGTGCCAGACATGCTAGAATTTCACTATGAACTGGAGTCAAAGGCAGACAAGTGGTATGCCACCACTGATATTGCTAATGCATTCTTCTCAATCACTCTGGTGGCAGAGTGCAGGTCACAGTTTGCTTTCACTTGGAGGGGTGTCCAGTACACCTGGAATCGACTGCCCCAGGGGTGGAAACACAGCCCTACCATTTGCCATGGACTGATTCAGACTGTACTGGAACAGGGAGAAGCTCCAGAACACCTTCAATACATTGATGACATCATTGTGTGGGGCAACACAGCAGGAGTAGTTTTTGAGAAAGGAAAGAAAATAGTCCAAATCCTTCCGAAGGCTGGTTTTGCCATAAAGTAAGGTGAAGGGACCTGCACAAGAGATCCAGTTCTTAGGAATAAAATGGCAAGATGGACGTTGTCAGATCCCAATGGATGTGATCGACAAAATAGCAGCCATGTCTCCACCAACTAGCAAAAAGGAAACACAAGCTTTCATGGGCGTTGTGGGTTTTTGGAGAATGCATATTCCAAATTACAGTCTGATCGTAAGCCCTCTCTATCAAGTGACCCGGAAAAAGAATGATTTCAAATGGGGCCCTGAGCAACAACAGCCTTTGAACAAATTAAACAGGAAAAAATTCATGCAGTAGGCCTTGGGCCAGTCCAGGTGGGACAAGATGTAAAAAATGTGCTCTACACCGCAGCCAGGGAGAATGGCCCTACCTGGAGCCTGTAGCAGAAAGCATATGGGGAGACCCGAGGTCGACCCCTAGGGTTTTGGAGTCGGGGATACAGAGGGTCCGAAGCCCCCTATACTCCAACTGAAAAAGAGATCTTGGCAGCATATGAAGGGGTTCGAGCTGCTTCAGAAGTGGTTGGTACTGAAGCACAGTTGCTCCTGGCACCCCGACTGCCAGGGCTGGGCTGGATGTTCGAAGGAAATGTCCCCTCTACACACCATGCAACTGATGCTACGTGGAGTAAATGTGTTGCACTGATCACCCAGCGGGCTTGAGTAGGAAACCCCAGCTGCCCAGGAATCTTGGAAGTGATTACGGACTGGCCAGAAGGCAAACACTTTGGAATATCACCAGAGGAGGAGGTGACACGTGCTGAAGAAGCCCCACTGTATAACAAACTGCCAGAAGATGAAAAGCAGTATGCCCTGTTTACTGATGGGTCCTGTCACCTTGTGGGAAAGCACTGTAGGTGGAAGGCTGCTGTATGGAGTCTTATATGACAAGTCACAGAAACTGCTGAAGGAGGAGGTGAATCGAGCCAGTTTGCAGAGGTAAAGGCCATCCAGCTGGCCTTAGACATTGCTGAACGGGAAAAGTGGCCAGTGCTCTATCTTTATACTGACTCCTGGATGGTGGCAAATGCCCTGTGGGGCTGGTTACAGCAATGGAAGCAAAGCAACTGGCAGCGCAGAGGCAAACCCATCTGGGCCACCACATTGCAGCAAGATATTGCTGCCTGGGTAGAGAACCTGGTTGTGAGAGTTCGTCTTGGGGATGCTCATGTCCCCAAAAGCCAGGCCACAGAAGAACACTGAAACAACCAGCAGCTGGATCAAGCTGCCAAGATTGAAGTGGCTGAGGTGGATCTGGACTGGCAACATAAGGGTGAACTATTTCTAGCTCTGTGGGCCCATGACACCTTAGGCCATCAAGGGAGAGATGCAACATACAGATGGGCTTGTGATCGAGGAGTGGACTTGACCATGGATGCTATTGTGCAGGTTATCCATGAATGTGAAACATGCGCTGCAATCAAGCAAGCAAAGCGGGTAAAGCCTCTGTGGTATGGGGGACAATGGCTGAAATATAAATATGGGGGGGCCTGGCAAATTGACTATATTACACTCCCACAAACCTGCCAAGGCAAGCGCCATGTGCTTACAATGGTAGAAACAATGACTGGCTGGCTGGAAACATATCCTGTTCCCCACGCCACTGCCTGGAACACTATCCTGGGTCTTGAAAAACAAGTCCTGTGGTGACATGGCACCCCAAAGAGCATTGAGTCGGGCAACGGGACTCATTTCTGAAATAACCTTGTAGACACTTGGGCCAAACAGCACGGTATTGAGTGGGTGTATCACATCCCCTATCACGCACCAGCCTCTTTGAAAATTGAACGGTGCAATGGACTGTTAAAAACTACTCTAAGAGCCTTGTGGGGTGGAATATTCAAGCCCTGGGATACACATTTAGCAAAAGCCACGTGGTTAGTCAACACAAGGGGATCTGCCAATTGAGCTGGCCCTGCCCAGTCAGAAATCGTACATACTGTGGAAGGGGATAGAGTCCCTGTAGTGCACGTAAAAAAATATGCTGGGCAAAACAGTCTGGGTTCTTCCTGCCTCAGGCAAAGGCAAACCCATTCGTGGGATTGCTTTTGCTTGAGGACTTGGGTGCACTTGGTGGGTGATGCGGGAGGATGGAGAAATCCGATGTGTGCCTCAAGGGGATTTGATTTTGGGCAAAAACAACCAATGAACTGAATGGCACAATGCGAACTGCTTTACAATATTGCGTGTCACCTCTGTGTTGTATTGATGATATCATAGTACAGACCTCCCAATCCATGGAAGATGGACTTTGATGAAAGAAGCAAAGTGCAGCAGTGATGGAATGATGACTGACTTGGTATGCAGCAACCCAACGCCACACACAATCTCTCCCACCCTGAAAGGCTGATACAACAGATGGTACCCAGAGTCATGGACTGGGTGAATTCAACGGACATTTTAATGGACTTTTTACAGGGAAGGTCCATGAACTAAGGGAATGATGTCTGTGTATTATGTAAATGATGGGAAGGGGAGGGGTGGTGGTTGGTAAGGTTGTATT
This sequence comes from Phalacrocorax carbo, assembly GCF_963921805.1. Lineage (NCBI taxonomy): Eukaryota > Metazoa > Chordata > Aves > Suliformes > Phalacrocoracidae > Phalacrocorax > Phalacrocorax carbo. The sequence goes on along the minus strand of NC_087517.1, from coordinate 44,205,217 downwards.
GGATCGTGTGGGATCTGGTCATGGTGTAAATGGTATGGAATAAGGGGTGGAGAATGTGCTGGTTTTGGCTGAGAAGGGGTTAATTCTCTTCACTGTGGTGCCTGTGGGCGTCAGGGACCTTTCCAGCTTCCTGCTCTCTGCCAAGTCGATGGGAGGCCGGGAGGGGCGGGGCCACGGCCAGGGCGGCTGACCCTGACTGGCCAATGGTATGTTCATTCCATACCTTGTGACACCATGACCAGTCTATTAATGGGGGCAGTTGCGGCTTGGTGACTGGTGGCGTCAGGTCAGTGGGCGGTGAGTGGCTGCGTCACGTGCGGGTTGTTGTGGTGGTTCCTTCCCTTCCCCCCTCCCCCAGGGTTTTGCGCCTCTTGTTGTTTTCCTTTTCATTGCATTTTTTTTTTTGTTGTGGGTTTTTTTATTTTAATTATTAAACTGTTCTTACCTCAACCCATGAGCTTTACCCTTCTGATTCTCTCCCCCATCCCACCAGCGGAGGAGTGAGCGAGTGGCTGTGTGGGGCTGAGTTGCTGGCTAAACCACAACAATAAACTACATTGAAGCCTTGGAAGGTTTGAGTTTGTAAACTAGTATTAAGTTGCTTCAGTTACTTAAAGCTTTTCCAATACTATTTTTAATGCAAAGAAAAAATCCTTTGTTTAATTGTTTCACTGGAAAGGCAACACTTACTTTAATAGTTTTCTGTAATAAATATTGCGCTTTCTGCTCTGCACATCACGTTTGTAGTGAAATATAGAATTTGGCCCATTAACTTCAAAAGAAGTTGTGGTTTCATTAAACTTTAGTATTTAGATTGACAGAATTTGGTGGCATGTATTCTGACAATTCGTGCTTGTAAATGGGAAGGACGAGGCAGTTTTACCATTTCAGGAGGTAATGCCTGTGGCCTTTTGAAAACTGATGCGTGGTATTAGTGTAACGTCTTCTCAGTTTATATCTATAAAGGTTGTTTTTAGTGTATGTGCTAATAGGAGTGAGAAATTACTGTTTGACAGAAAGAAGTACAGTATAAAAAAAAAGGAAGTCTCTGTGCAATCCTTCCTTTTGACTCTTACAATTCTGTAGAAAATTTCTGCAGAGCTTGATTTGGGTTTCCTGTTTATCTTCGCATTACTGCCAGTTTCTGATGCAAGTATATGTTTCTCTAGAAAATTATATGTTCTTTTATTATAAAAATAGAAATTTAAAGCTAGTTTTATAAATATAAACACCATCCAACCCTGCCTAATCAATATTAAGAGCTTGAGGCTTTGGTTGTATGAATGGTTTCTGCAGCAAGCCAGCTGCTCCAAGTCCAGTGCTCATGAGCATGTATCGCAGTGGTAAACATGGTACAGCACACCCCAGCAAAAAAACAGGTTTGTCGGCAGTCATAGAGTAGTTCTTGTAATACCAGTGCATACAGTTCACCTTGCAGAAGCTTGTTCAGGTGTCCATGCTCCTCCTCTTCTTTTAATCAAAAGAAGTTGAACAAGACAAACTTCAGCTTTCATTTTCTGTGACGGGAGAAGGTCTCCAAATGTGGGAGGATGCAGCAAAACACAAGCTCTGGAATTACTGAACACTGAAGCATGGAAAAGGGTCTGGCAAAGGTTTTATTTAGGGAGCTAGGGCTTGCCAGAGGAATGCTTTGGCCTTTTTCAAAATGTCCATCTGTCACTCAAGTACTGGTAAAATGTCACTCAAAAGGTAAAATGTGATGTGCCTCACTGACGGAAGCTTGGTTTGTCGGTCTGCACGTTTCAGGTACAATTGTAAGACCCCAGTTTCCAATGCTTAGTCTTGAATTCTTTCTAGATGTTTCTTCCTTAATATTATCTGTCTGTAGCAGTCCATATACTTTCTATGCTTGATGTAGGTAATACTGCAAATAACAAGAAAATACAATTGTGATTCATTTGGCATTTGAAATACCTCTGTGCTTACAAAATTCTAGTCATGGTAAGGTCCTTAGAAAGGCATCTAGGCCCTGGGAAGCAATAATTTTCACTTAATATCTTTACTCTGACATTTCGTTGCTGATTGCATTTTCACTGTTACACAAAATATGCCTTTATTTGATGTAAAATATGCCTTATTTTTTTATTAGCACAGTATTTTTACTCATTCATTAGGGCCAGCTTTTTTAATGACAGGTGAGTAAGCTAATGCATGTTGCCTCCATTTTCATTCTCAGGAAAGAGTAGTTGTTTCCTTGTATTGCGATTTTTGTTTTACCCTTTTTTTTAAAAAACATTTTTTTAAGTCTTGTAGCAGACGTGTAGTTCAGTTTTTGCAGTAGTGAAGCAGTTGTGCTATATAGTTTCTAGCCTGAAAGGATGATGTATACCCATGCCATTCCAGCACAAGCTGCAGGAAATGCTGTTAGCAACCTCCAAGTTCTCTGTTTTCCTAGGGGAAACCGGCAACCTGGTTTAGAATAGGCCTTTTAAAAAGGACAACCATCCTATATGAGCATGAGAACTTCCATTGCGCTCATCTGTTTTATTCAAACACCAAAAGAAATTTTCCTGCTGCATGTGTCTGGGTGTTGCAGTTGTACTAAAGTATGCTATTTTAATAGTGCCAAGCTGTTTGCAAGTATACCTCAGAGACAAGGACAGCGAAAATACTCTGCAGGAGACTTTGAGGTTTTAAAAAGTACTTTGTATGACTGTTACATGCATATCGAGAGACAAAACTTGATCAAATGAGCACAGCTACACAAAAACTTCAGTATTTTGCTCCTAGGCATGCTATATCCCTCCGCTGGACCTGATCCAGTGTAGGTCACAGTGGTGCAGACAGGGATTTATTGTTGGAGTCTATGAAGCAGCTAAACTGAGCAAAAAGTATACGCACTCTTCGCATACTTTCAGTTTTCTCTGTGTCCATGGATATTGCAAGCAACTACATATGTCCTTTCTGGCAGCAGGATGTGGACTGTTTGGCTAGGGGGTCAAGGACAATCTTTCCCTTATGGTCCTGAGGTCTTGCAGACACAATTCTTCTTGCATTCTGGAAAGGGTGGTTCACCTACTGCCCAGTGTCTTTTGGAGTCGTCTGCTACTGTTTCTGACTGAGGATCTCACAATCTGGCTTTCTCTGATTAAATGATCCTCTGGCATTAGGGTGCTGGAAAATTCATCACCAGACATGTTAGTGGGGAAGTAAAGTCTTGGAGTCTGCTCTTGAAGTGGATGCTGACAGTAGACCTGTTGCTATAGGTCATCTTACTCAGGATTTTGTTGAGCATACCATAATCCGATCTCTGAAATTCTGTCAGGTTTCACAGCTATGCTACCATAGTCATGCGCTGGTCAAGAGGAAGAGTTAAAAGTTTGGTCCATTGTGATTGACTGCTATTATATCTGGTAGATATTACTTGTTCCATTAAAAAGAAAGTTTTTTTTTTGTTTTGTTTTGTTTCTCCCTCCCTCTTAGGTGGAACGTATTGGGTATTCAAGGAGCCTTACTTAGCCTCTTTGTGGAGCCAATTTACTTCTCTAGCATCATCTTGGGGAGTTTATATCATGGGGATCATCTATCCAGAGCCGTATACCAGAGGATAGCAGAGATAGAAGATCTACCACCTCTTTATACACTCAACAGACCTTTACTTAGTGGCAAGTATCTAATGGAGAAGGCCGTGCCGGTAACTAAGTCTGTTCCAGTAGCAATGTGATTTTGCAGTTCTCAAAACCTTGCAAATTATGTACTGTGAGTAAACTGCTTTCTGGTTACAATGGAGAAGTTATGGTCTAAACCTAATATAGATGCTTGGTCAGAAATACCATAGCAAGGACTCTTCATGAATTAAAAGGTGGAAAGAACTGAGGTGTGAATCTTTGGATGCAGTTTCACATAATTGCTGTCTGGAGCATGCCCTAACAATACGTGAGGCAAGTTGAAGGCCCCAGCTTAGTGAAACCTCTTCCCACCCATGAAACATTGTGTTAGCTCTCGCTGTTGCTTCTCTTGACATTGCAGATATTTGTTGAACAGCCACGTCGTTAATCAGTATGCCAAGACAGACACATTTGGTTCACAGTTTCTAGATCAGTAACCAACTAAAAATGGAGGGAGAGAACATTTCAGCTGTCACTGGTTGTATTTTGGTTTTGTCATCAATCTCTGTTGGATGCAGCATTGGCTTCAGTTATCATGGCACCCAACTTGTTTGCAGGACTCAATAATCATTATATTTCAATTTCCACTTTGTATGTTAATGCACAAATGCTGCATTCAGGGCCCTGTGTCATGTTCTTTGGGAATATTTTTAATAGTGTTAAACATATCTGGTAGACAGCAATATGGCAAGCCCCAGCCAGCATAGTTAGTGGTTGTCTTGCAGCTGCTCTTGAACATTTAAGTAATGTTCTTTGGCTTTGCGCTGGTCCTAGCCCTAGTGGGGCTAACAGGAATGGCAGTATTTGAATTAACAGGTGGCAATTTCTAACTGAGCTGTGACTTTCAAAGGAAAGTTCTGAAGAGTCTTAAATTCTAAAATTGCTAGTTACAGTAATGCTGTGAAAGCTTTAAAACAGAAAACTCTTATCCTCCCTCTCATTGTGTTCATTGCTGTGTTCCGTAGAGCTCAGCTTTTGGCATGTGTCTGTTTATTTTCCAGGCTAATAAAAAAGCTTACTATTTTAAAGCCTGTTTAAAGTTTGACATTAATTTTTAAAATAGATTTAGGGAGGGAGTGGGGAAAAGAGCATATTGAACAACCAGCAAGAAAGGTAATTAATAAAGATTCCCTGAACTAGGTTGTATTAAAATGTTAAGTAACCTATTTGTCCTTATATTAGCAAGGAACAGTTACAGCACTCACAGTACCAAATATTAAATTGTTGTATGGGTATAGCAGCTGATGTATGGATGGTTTCTGCCTGATTTGGGGGAATTTTTATCATTTCTTCAAGACAGCAGGTTTGGGATGGGGTGGGAGGAGTTTTTGTTATCCTTTTCAGAACATGTAATAGTAACTTGTCATCTTAAAAATTATCTTTCTGACATATTATCATCTATTTGCTATGAAATAGCACCATCTGTTTAAACAGTTCAGCTGGGACTTGCTGAGCAGTAGAGAGGCTTCCAAAATGTTCTCAGCTGTTGAGTTTTCATGAAAATACACCTCAAAAATATACAGGAAGCTGGTTTGGGAGGTTGGGCAGAGAACTTGTTGATGGATTTTCTTCTACTGGTTCAGTCTTGAAAGCTAGTCTTCTGACCCATGCTGTTGGATTCAGCTGGGGCATTTGTGTAGCTACCCATCTGCTCTTTGATTCACCCATTTTACAGTGTATTCTCACCTGGAATATGCACCACAGAAATACCTGCCCCAATTCTACGTTCCTCCTGGTAACACACACAAAAAATTGTGATTGTGACTCTTTTCTATCAGAGGGCTGAACGAAAAGAGAAACTTTCTCCACTGTCTTACCTGTTGAGCTGAGAAAGTACTGTAAAAACTGTTTTTTTTCTCTCATAAAACAAGTTTTATGTCTGAAGGGACAATTGCATTAAGTCAAAGTCAGACTGAGTTATTTTTATCTACTGCTAAAAGTTGTGTTTTCATAATTTTTCTGTCCTCATAGGAGATTTTCTACTTACACCTCCTTTTGCCAGCAAGTTAAATGCAAACATGCATATCAGAGTAGCTGGTTTTCAGCTAGGGGATGCAGGAAACCTGTATGTTGGTAGAAAGCTTCAACCCCCTGCTGACTTTTGGAAGCCTTGGTTGCAGGAACCAGTCTTTCAGGATGCCTTTAAAAGCACCACAGCACTGAGGGCACACAAGCTGTCACTGAGAATTGTCCAGCTCACCTGAAGAGAAGGCAGGTTTGAGTCTTGTGAATTTCTAGAATAATCTGAAAAAGGATCGATTTCTCAATCAAATAGAATGAGGATGATTGTATAAATCAGCCAATTACAAAGTGCCAGTCTGCACAGTAATCTGTGCAGACTCTTTTTGGAGCAATTGTGGGAGGTGGGCATGAAGGAGTTCACCCTAGGTGGAAGTAGGTTGGCAGAGCTCAGCAGCCAGAGAATCAGCCCTTGAAAATCATTGGGAGCAGAAGTCATCAAATATAAGAGAGCCTGTTACATATAAAAGTCAAGCTTTGCATCACTGGAGGCAACTAGTGTGAACCAAATTTCATCAGACATCTGCCCTTATGGTTCCTGTTGCTGGTAGGTGTGCCTCAGATGCCCAAGGACCTGGGCTAATGGCATCCACTGGTGCTATGACTACAAATTGATGGCAGGCTGGGCCCCTATGTGCTTTCCTGTCCATGATGGCTACTCAGCTGAACCCTGAACCCTGCAGCAGTGTTTGCTTTTATGGACAATGCCTTTTTTCTTAGCTGTGGTTATAATATTAATACAGGCAAAACTTCCCCTGTTTTGATGTCTGGTCAGTTAATAGTTTCTTATGCTTTAGTTTCTGTAGAGCTTCCTGTCTTTTACTAGAGTATTGTCAGAAATTACATTCTTGGTGGTTTTGACCTGTTCCTCGTGGTGCTGCTGACAGGTATTTCCTATTTTGGTTCTTGGCTGAAATATCCTGGAGCAGTGTCACATTTGCTGATTATCTTGTCACCAGCGTAATGACTGTCTTAGGTAAGACCAAGATCTTAAGGTACGATCCATCCAGCCCCGTACTCTTTTCCACAGGTAGTTAGGTAGTGAAAAGCAAAAGGAAATAGTAAGCCTCTGCAGATGCCTTCTGAGAATTGCAGCGGTAATCTGTGAATCAGGTATTGAGAATCTTTGTGTTTAGAAATCCTTAATGGATCTTTCATTCATGAACTCCTGGTTTTGGTTTTTGAACTGGTTTAAACTTTTTACCATCTGCAGCCTCCTTTAGTAAGGAGGGCTGTATGACTTGTAAAGATTTGTGCAATGGAATTTCCTTTCTGCTAGTTTAATTAGATGCTCCTCTGTGCTCTGTATGATACAGGCTATACGCAGTTGTCATGGCACTTCTGTCATGTTTTCTATACCTCTGTGATATTCCTACGTAAGTCCTATTTTTTGCAAGCTGAAAAGTCTTAGTCTGCTTTGTTGTTCCTTGCATAGAGACCCTTCCATGTAAGGATCATGCCTGCCATTTTGCAATCACTTTTTTGAGCTAATAAGACCAGAGCAGCATCTGAGACTCAAGATAAAGCAGCAGTATTGGTTTATATGGTGACATCATGATATTCTGTTCAGTTCCGTGATCCTTCAGTAATAATTCCTAACGTTCACTTCGCTTTCCTTGATTACTGTTGATCGTTGACCTAACCTATTGGTAGAAATGAATATTAGAAACTAAAATCTCATTCCTGAATGCAGCTTTAAGTCCAGTACTCCATAGGCAAAATTGCTCATTTTTTTCCACATATGTATTACCTAGTATTTATCTGTGAGGAATTTAATCTGCCTTTTTATTGCCCAGTCACCTGATGTTGTGAGCTTTTTTTCTGCTACTCTTTGAAATTGATACTCTTATTTACCTTCTTAAATAATTTGGTATCATCACCAATCTTATTCACCTCATTTTTACCACACACACGTACTTTCCAGGTCTGCACAGAGCTTGAGGGTGTCCAGCTGTGTTGTCGCTTTCCAGGAAAGACCATCTTCATCCAGGTCTCCATTAAGTCTGTTTCTAAGATAGGCATCGAACAGATGGGCCTTCTACTCCCTGAGATCTCTAAGAATTAGTGTCACACTGGGCATCCAGTCTTCAGTTACTAAGGCAGTTTTTTGTTGAGTCTTTCCCAATATTATTGTATTAACATCTGTGCCCAGTAGGGCGGTATTGTAGCTCCTGCAGCCTTCCTGGTGCAGATGTTGTGTATTGACTGGTAGTGCCCTGGCATGCCTCTAAAACACCTTAAAAACTGGAGTCGCATTGGCCACCTTTCAGCCTGGAGAATGTGTGTGCGTTGTGATGAGAGGTTATGTGCCATGACTGCTGTTCCTGTTGCCTGATCTTTAATTTCCTTGAACACAATTGAATATTGTCTGGGTACCGTAACCAGTGTTTGCTTACTTCATATGCATATCCTAGAACTATATTTACTGGCACCTCAGTTTGAGGAGGTTCCTCTGGCACGTTGCCCGTGAAGAGGGGGTCTGGCCTGGAAACCCACCCACCCTTTTTGCAAAACATTAATTTGAGTTTTGTACACAAGAAGACTTCAGCCACCACAGCAAGAGTGGTTATTATAAATGTTCACTCCTCTAACTGCTGCCTACATTTGCCTTTAACTGTCATGGTTCAGCCTCAGTCTGCAACTAAACACCACGCAGCTGCTCGCTCACTCCTCCCACCCCTGTTGGACAGGGGAGGGAATCGGAAGAGCAAAAGAACTTGTGGGTTGAGATAAGCAGTTTGATAATTACAATAAAATAATAATTATTATGATAACAATAATGATAATATAATAAAAAGGAAAAGGAAAAAAAAAAACAAACACAAACGATACAACTGCTCACCACCTGCCCACCAACGCTGCCTGTTCCCGAGCCGCAACTGCTGCCTCCCTACCCCAGCCAGCTCCTCCCAGTTAACATACTGGGCATGACGTTACATGATATGGAATATCCTTTTGGCCAGTTTGAATCTGCTCTCTTAGCTGTGCCCCCTCCCCTCCCAGCTTCTTGTGCACCTGGCAGAGCATGGGAAGCTAGAAGAGTCCTTGACTAGTACAAGCACTACCCATCAACAACCCAAACATCTGTGTTATCAACATTGTTTTCATACTATGTCCAAGGCACAGCACTATGCCAGCTGCAGTGAAGAAAATTAACTCTATCCCAGCTAAAACCATGACATCAACAAAAAATAAATCCTTCAGCAGAACCTTTGGTGATTTTGTTGGCTGTTTCCTTGGTACCTTATCCTCCCATTCACACTGGTGTTTTTCAGCTCTCTGTCTCCTTTTTAATGAAGCTTTTTTGAGCTCTGTCCTCAAAGAACTGTCAAGCTTTATTATTTATATAAGCACTGTATAAAGAGCTGTGACCTTTGCTTTTGCTTATTATACCCCATTGTAATAATATTCAATGATAGGCTCTGAGCAGTTCTCAATAGCTTAGTTGTATCAGTTTTCAAAGGAGAATAAAATATTTTACTTTCTTTCTTAGCTTACTGTCCCATTACTGGTTTCAAGCTTATTGTGCTGTGTTCATGTCTAGATTTTGAGGGGGAAGGTATGATCCACCTAACGTGTTATCAGACACTTTGCTTTTGAGGTGACCTTTATTCCCTGTCTGTGCTGTGATCCACCTGCAGGGACTCCTTTGTCATCTCTCCAGGGTTTGTGCGGATAATTAAGCAGCTGAATAGGGTGCTGTTATTTAAGTCTATTTGAAATTCAGAGTCTTTTTTTTTTTTTAATTAATTCATCAGATAACCTAAGGAATGCAATTGTATAATTGCTGTGGAAATGTAGTGCATATGGGATATTCAGCTTCCTCATTTTTATTAGATTTGCTTGTGATATCATTGGTGGCTGAGTAGCTGAGCGAGCAGGAGCAGGTTCAAGGAGCAAATGGTGTTCTGCAGTACTTGACGAACACTGATTGCTGTAGTTGTTCTGTAGTGTATGGAACAAAAGCAAAAGTAATAGATATCATTAAATTAAAGAAAAAATATGACTGACCTACTTGTCATGTGGTGGCAATTTCTTAGCCCTCTTACCTCAGTAGTTTTGGTAAAACCAGTTTTTGATTGAGGTTTGTCAGCATAGGTCTGTTACACATAAGCTTTACAAAAAGCAGCCTGAATTTATATGCATTTAGAGACTGAGCTGAGATTTGTTCCGTCTGCACTCAAAATTTACCATTTATTAGGTGTTTAGGTGCAGGCCTTGTGTTGTGTGACTCATGGAGTGGCAGTGTTTGCTCTCTGGTGTTTGGACTTCAGTGGCACAGGACACGCACAGGCATTGCATGTGGTCACCTCCAGTTTTCAGGAGGCGTGATGCACGTGTTCATTGCCATCTGCTCAGAAGGACCACAGAAGTTGAGATGAGGCCTTCCCAACTGTCATCTTGTCGTAAAGCCTTCTTTTTGCTGGGTCTTCCTCAAGTATTGCTTGTATGATATTCTTGGTGGTACCTGTTCAGCAGGGACTGTTGTCCACCCTCCCAGGTAGGTCAGTATGTGGATCCTACATCCCTGCCCACTGATTTACAGATAGGTGGGTGTAGATCCATGGCATCCTGCTGCTTTTTAGATCTTGGATGCATGTCTCCTAGAAGAAATCAGAGAAGAGCTCTTCAGGAAACTGTTGTTCCAATTCTCAGTTTTTTCAGCTTATATTTTAAGAAAAGGGGGAATGGTAAGGTAATTTTTTATTATTATTCACTTAATTACTGGTTATCTGTCATAGTGACCAGGTTGACATAAACCAAGCATAAAAATACAACAGCTTCAGGAAGTTCAATATAATGGATATTCCAGAATGTTTGTTTATTTAGTAAATGATGAATTGATTACAGTAAGCAAACTGAATTTTGCCGTGTTGTTCAGACCTTGTAGGTCTTGCACGCTTTCAGCACTGGGCCTAGAGGTGCCATGAGACCTGGGCCAAGTGAGCCAGCCCTGTGCTCAGCTGCCTGAGGTTGGCTTACTGTTGTTTATTAGATTGTGTTTCAAATATCAGCAAGAAGTGCATCCTGCTGCAATACTTATGTTCAATTTATACAAATTCACTAGATTTTATAAATTGTAGGACCTAGCGTAACCTTGGAGTACCTTTAAAATAGGCTTTTGGTGAAAGTTGTTTTAAAGTAAAAATGGGATATTTCTTATTAGGAAGAAAAAAATCCCATTTGTTTATTCTCTCCTGGTGAGACAGCTGAGGCATCTTAAAGGCAGGGTTTTGCCACCCCTGTAATGTCCACAGGATCAAAAGCGATGTGCTCCTCAGCTTTTCCATAGCATGCACAACCCAAACTCGTGGCCCTGGCTGCTACTTACAATCACTGAGCGCTGCCGTGCTGCACATGCGGGAGAGGAGTTGCATGTGAATGGCAGCAGCTGCCATGATCTTCAAGCACAGTACTGTGGTCATTATATACAGTGCATCTCTGCTGCATTGGGGTGCCGTGCGGGAATGAATCCTGCCCTGGGCAGGCAACTGGCCTAGCTTCACACCTGGGTTAGACTTCTGGTGGCTTTGTTTCTCCATGAGTAGACATGAAGCTGAGGTTGAGAGGTGTCACACAGTTTAACTTCTGAGCAAAACTATCTGTGTTCTCTCTTGAGTCCTGCATTTCGCTGTTTCGGGCATTGTAAGTAGTGATGGGCATGTTAAGTGGGGAGGCAGCTGAAGCACAGCCATATTTATGCTGAAAGATTCAAATGTCTGCCAGTTTGCCTTTCTGTGAAGGATGCTGAGGATGGTGCTCACGTTGTCTAACTCAGATGCCCATTGTGTCAGTGCTGCTGCCTGTGCTAGTCACGCCATGCCCTGGTGTAGTCCATAAGAAGGAGGAAATAGATTGGTAACTTTTAATGAAATGCGCTCAACAGCTACTGAAATGTGGGCACCTTCATGCCTTGGTTTGCAAGGCATCCTGCCATCCCATGTCACTGACCTAACTCCTTTTTTATGAGGGAAAGTGAAAAAGTACATTGTAGGCACTTAGGCATGAGCACGACCACTCTGAATAGGGCTGCAGTACAACATAGCTAGCTGAATTGTAACTGTGTTGAAACGTGACCAGGGTTCATAGTTTCACACCAGTTTTGAAATTACATAAGCAACATGCACCTGAGTTTTTACAACAGAAGAGTGAAAGGGAATTGACTGGAGAGTTATAACTGTCAAAACCTCACAGTATCTTCTTCTTCCTACACTCAGCTCATTCCACTCCTGAGTGGGCTCTGAGAGCAGCAGTTCCTTGTGCAGGAGCAGAGCAACTTCTTTTTCTGTTTCATAATTATGTGCAGGTTAATAATTCATTGGTTTGCCCTGTAAGCAAGACCAGATCCTCCTGAGATGGATGTGGCAAGGCACTCACAGTACTGTCCACATGGACACTTGCCACAGACCACTCTGCTGAGGAGGCTGGTTTCTTGCAGCTCCAGCAATGCCATTTGCCCTGCTAGGAAGGACAGAAGGAGAGAGTGCTTTAGCCAGGATGAGAATGAAATGTGCATGGCGATATCTCTGTAAGTCAGTGAAAAATCTGCAGGAGAATAAAAGATCCACTTGTAAGACTGCTTAGTGATGTGATTTCAGTAGCTCTGCTGTATCATTTACTCCCCAGTAAAAAACCAAAAATAATCAAGAGTTAGTATTTGCTATTGTCATTAAACATTGCTTTTCTTTCAGGCATTAGCAATGCAGAAGCCCGTCAACCAGGGAAAGCACCAAACTTCAGCGTGAACTGGACAGTAGGAGACACTGGTCTTGAAGTTATTAATGCCACAACTGGCAAAGATGAAATGGGTCGTGCATCTCGCCTTTGTAAGCATGCTTTTTACAGCCGCTGGATGCGTATTCATGCAAAGGTATATCTTCCAGAGTGCTAAATTTTCCACTTCTTAATTCTTAATGAAATATCGTGGGTGTTGCTTTCCGTATTCAGAAGCCACTTGCTGAGCCTGTTTTAAGCTGAGCCTGATGTTAGTTACTGCTCCATGTAGTAATGGAAAAGAGCAATACATTCGTTTAGCTTATTTTTTGAATTTGATGATGAAAGGTCCAAAACATGTGCAAGGATCTAATAATCCTTGGTTTATAGCTAAGTAAACAAAGGGTGGTATTTCCTTTGAGTTTGCCTTCTCATTTTGATTTATTTGGAAGGATAATCCCATTTCCCTGCAGCTGAACCTTCTGAGGTTTCACTCAGTCATTTTAGAATGAAGAACTTCAAGAAAGTATCTGTCAGTGGCTTTTCAGTGTCTAGATTTCTTCCATCAATGGAAGTTGATAATCCAGAGAAAGCAAAAGGCAGGCTAGCTGGGGTGAGACTAGTCCAAAGAGTGTCTCTGCCGTGGTGTGGTGCTGCAGAAGGGCTCGGTTTGCAAGAGGCAAATGTTGCAGTTGGGTGCAGTGAAGCTGGGTACAGAGCCATGACGGCTGGAAGGAGCAGTACTGTGTACTTGTCTGCCTTTGCCTGAACGTTTGGTTTAGTAGTTGATTACCTTTTTTTAATAACTTTTAATAACAGTTGTTTTCTCGTCTGTAATCCACACAGCTTTCCTCCAGCTTGTGTGCAAAGATCCTCAAGCCTAACCTGTACCATGAAACCAAGCAAGGAGCCACTGAGTATCAAACTGCCAAAGAGTGTTTGTTTAAAGCATTCCTGAAGGCAGGACTTGGAGCCTGGGTGGAGAAGCCCATAGAACAGGATCAGTTTTCTCTGACGGTCTGATTCACAGACTGCACATCACTTTGAAAAGGGGAATTCCTGATGTCCAGCATTGCTTTCTGGCATCTCCACAGCCATCAAAGCATCTTTTTACTGCTTGGAGTTGTTTTTTTTCCTTTTTTTTTTTTTTTTTTAAACTTCATGGTAACTGTTTCTGTTTGGCCTAAGTATTGAAACTCAGTGATGATCTGGCACATAATTGTATATTTTGTTATGGGAAAGTAATTTCTGCTGTATTTCTAGAAATACTTACTGTAGAAAACTTGCAGTAAGGCTGTCCTTACAGTATACAATGACTCATTTTTTCTGGGTTAAAATAATTTGGTTTTTTTAATTGAATGTCATCAAGTGCATGAAGAAATGAAAGTTTCTCTAGGTTTTACACCACACTTTTAGGAAGTAGCTTAATTTTTTAAAAAGAAAATAGGTGACAAAGTTGATTCTACTCCTCTGTTAACTTGTTTTTGAACTGCAGATATTTCTAGCATATAGACCACAGAGCCAGAATGGAGTCTGGACAGCTAGTTTCTCCCCACTTCCTTGCTCTTTAAAACCAGCTGCTGAAAATTTCATGTCTTTGATGTATGTATTTATTAGTCTGTGACCCAGTTTTTAACATGCAGCTTTTAATTCTGTTTTTAAAAATACATTTACCTCCCATTTACACACATTGTGAAGTCTTCATTTTTTTACCATTGTAAACTGGAAACAGCAAAATAATTATTTGTAACTTAAGAAGTTTAGACTACAGTGTGCAGAAACCTGTTTAGAAGTAGGTGATTTGTATATCCCAGGAACTCATCAGAATACAATTGTAACTATAACAGTAATATGACAACTTAAAAAAAAAAAATGCTGATTTTAAGGGCACTAAGCCTGAATTGCCAAAACCAGTCACTTGCTGGGTATTGATTGTTCTTCTCTAAGCTCCTGTACAGGCAAAAAGTTGCTAAAACCTCTTTCCTGTGAGTTATACCTGCTTTCGCCCAAGTTGTTGTGTCTCTGAGATTTCATTGCCTTTTGGCTTAACATGTGTTCATGAAGCTAATTAGGTAAGTCGCTCTCAAATGTGCTTTTGTTTGCTTTGACTATTACTTAGAAAGGTGTTTTTCCTAAAGGTGTAGACTCTTCTGCTTTATGTAAAAATGTGAGATATAGGGGAAATATTGTGAAATCTTTGATTAACTGGTGTATAGAAGGCATTTTTAAAAACACTTTTTAGTACCTGATGTTTAGGAGCGAGGAGACAGTGTCCAGTATCGCTTATCTGCTCACATGGTGTGTGTCCAAACACATCCCTTGGCTCATACCCATCCAGGTGTCACCTGTGCTTTCTGAAGACCATCTCAGAGATCCTCTGTGTTCCCTTTGCAAGTGATGAAGGTGATGCTTCATGACATGGGAGTTCGCCTGACAAAAACAAATCAGTGGACCCACTTTTCCAGCTGTTGGTTCCTGTCCCTCCGCTCCACCACCCCTTGCCTGTGCCGTATGGGACATCAGATCAGTGGGCTGGTCCATGCTTTGAAGTCAAGTATTACTTTTAGACCCACATTGGGTCAGAGATCCAGTTTAGAGTTGTGCTGGCTTATCTGCAGAGGCAGTGGAGTGGAGCATGGATCCCTTCAGCCAGCTTCACAGCCAAAGCCTGTATCATGAAGCTGTAACTGGAGTTACTGTACTTCAGCCCCAGCCATCTCTGGGGGGTTAGCAAATACTTGGGGCGTTGGAGACTTTGATGAAAAACCACTTCTGGCCAATCGTGAATGCCAAGGAGACATACTACTTTGTGATTGCTCAAGTAGGAACCCATTTTCAACTTCAAAAAATGATCAAGCCTGAAAATGACTTGTGCATGAGTTGAAGCCTCTGGGTTAGTGTCTTGGAAGTAATGCACTGAGGTGCAAACAATGCATTTTTGGCAGTATTATGGATAATAGCAAGCACTGCTGTGGGAAGGTGAGCAATTCTGTGTCCTAGCAATTGCCTCAGAAAAGACTGTGATGCTTCCAGAGGTTGCTGCCTTTTCCAGATGCCAGAGGAAGAAATGTTACAAGCTGCAATAGACAGGCTGTGTTAATTCAGCTTCATTGGTGACTTAAGCCATCCTGTCCACTTCTCATTAAAACCAAGAGTGCTCCCATGGCCTCCACCATCCCAAGAAGACTTTTGCAGTTGTCATCCGACTAAGGATTAGACTGACCTCTTCTAAAACTAGAAGAAACTTAACCATATGTGGTCAGATTTTGCAAGCACTCGGGCAGCTGCCTTTTGAGATCAACCTTGTTTCATTCATGTTGCAGAAATTCCATTGTGGCTGTAGTCGAATACGTGCATATGTTTCTGCAGGATCAAGGGAAAGCTGGTTGCACTGTGTGCATTTTCTTGAGATCAGTACTGCTATTAGATGAAATGCACATTTTTAAGGGGCTCAGTCTATTGATAAATGAAGTCTGTTGATAATTTCCAGCAAATTATTTTTACCCATCTTTCTGAAGTGCTCATTCAAAAGTTGGTGTCTCTGGATTTTTTTGATGACTAGGAAAGTATTAGCTCAAACTATTTTTTTTATGAAGTCACAAATATGAGCAATATATTTAAGTATTATTATAGACATAGTTTTTTAAGCTGTTCAAATGAATGATTAAAATTAAACTGTAAAGGAAATATGTTCCATGCCAGAACCTTTTGATGAAGGAATGGTGTCAGGTTATTTATGAGGAATGAGTTCTCTTGTTTATAATTCTGGGATTTTAAAAAGTAAGTTTTCCAGGGTTGTATGCAATCCATATCTATCTTCTAGGAGTCAATAAAATACTGCGTGGCTTCCTTCACTTGCTTGTTCCTTTTTGTGCAGTTAATACCTGGACAGAAGTTGGGAGGCAGAGTTGTGATTGCTGATGCTCCCGTATTCCTCACAAATCACCATCACCGAGCAAGAATGGATAGCAATGTATATAATTTCAAGCGACTGCAAAAGATAAAGACAACTCAGCTTCCGGCAGCTGCAGAATTTTGTGGCTGACCTTTCTGTCAGGAACTGTGAGTCTCCCTGCTGGGTTGGGAGGCTGAGTGGCCTTGTCTGAAAAGCCTGGGGTGGATGGATGGGTGCTGGCCTACACAGGGACTTGCAATGCTGCTCTGGGATCTGCCTCAGTTCTTTTAATTGTTTTCTTTTCTTATTTTTGATTGAATATGAGTGTTCATCTCAGGATCTTCAAAGGACTTAAAATAAAGAGTAGCAACTTAAATGTTTGAATACTTGAAATCTAATTTAAGGTGTTTTTCTCCAGATGGCAGTCTAGCTATAATAAAGTTCAGAAGTTAGTAAGATAGATAATTTTAAATATAGATGTTTGAAATATATAAGTTCTGCAGAGTTATTT
Source organism: Phalacrocorax carbo (assembly GCF_963921805.1). Taxonomy (NCBI): domain Eukaryota; kingdom Metazoa; phylum Chordata; class Aves; order Suliformes; family Phalacrocoracidae; genus Phalacrocorax; species Phalacrocorax carbo. Next base: position 44,188,449 of record NC_087517.1, on the reverse strand, counting down.
TAAGAAAATTTGGGCCTAAAGGTTAGCACTTGAGATATTGGTTGTGGCTGTACTCAGGACCTGGTAATAACTATAGATTATTTCTTACCACTTGTGTGTGAAACATATCGTGTGTAGGAGCTTGTCAGCAACCGTTCTTCCCCAGTGTCATGGATGTCGCACTCACGGCCCCAACTCACCCTCAAGTAGCTAGTAATGGTAATCATGACACTGCATACTTAGGAATGTACAGCAGAAACTGTACTGTTTCTGTACAGTTGGCAATTTCGATCTTCTCAGAGAAATCTTTTCATGACTGGTTACTGCGTAGGAAACTCAGGCGTAGAAGACACTTGTGTGCTATTACTCTGTACAGCCTCTAGATCTACAATAACTTGCAGCTGGAAGTCTAAGGATCTCGGAGCTGGTGTTGCATTTCATCAGTCTGGTTCTGTGCTGTTGACCCAAGGGGAAAAAAATAAATAGGATCCAGCTCTCAGTGAAAACATGCATGAAATAAAGCTGTTGGTTCAGAGCGCTTGGTAGCACAAAGCAGAGCATGTGTCTCATGGAAGAGCAGTGCTGCCTTTCGAAACCAAGCTGGCTTTAAAAAATAACCAACCACAAATTGGGAATCAATTCTAAGAATTGCTTGGTCATGTTCACCATGTAATTGTGTTTGTTTTTTGTGGGGGTTGTTTGGTTTTTTTAAAAATATCAATGGTTTTCTAAATAGCGAAGATTATTATTGCTGTTCCTTAAATTAGGCTTTAACGCTTGGCAGGCTCATACTTACAGAGAAGCTGCACTTTCAGTTCTTCGCATTTTTATCATCATAAAATGTCCACTGTGAAAATTATCCCACAGTTTAATGGAAAAGAAGAAGAGCTGCAATTCAGGTACACAGAACAAAAATGTCTAATGTTACTTAAAACCTAAGAATCCTGAGAAATAAAATGTATAAAATGTAATTATCCTGTCTCAGAATCGCCATGTGTTTTTTATTTTTGGGTTGTTTTGTGGGTTTTTTTTCTAACACCAAGTGATTTCAGTTGAGTTTAAAAGATTACATCTTTGCTTAGCATGCTCCTGTTTGGAGAGGAGTTGGTGTTTATCCCAGGGTTACCTTGAGCTAACAGAGCCACAGGTTTTGAAAGGGACATGAAGTAGATTTTAGAGGGGATACTGGTCTCTGCTGCAGAGCTGGGAGAGGGCTGCTGCAGGGGCAGGTCCCCGCTGCACCCTGGTGCGGTGGCCTGGGCTTGATCCCTGTCCTGCTGGTGGCTCAGTGGAGATCGCTGGTGGCTCAGTCTGATGTGCTGCAGTTGTTGCTGGGTTGACATCTGACTGAAGCAGGAGGAGGAGAGAGAAATTGCTGCTTTCTCTAGTTCCTAAAGCAAAACGATGGCTTGGGATGGGATGTCTGCTGGAGAGGCTCTTGGGCAGGAGATAAGGAGCATGAGCTAAATGAATTGTCTGCTCAGCAGCAGGCGCTTCCTAGCCACGGCCTTCCCCAGAGACGTCCCAGCACAGGTGGGCCCCAGACGTGTGCAAATCTGAGGCTTTTAGGGTGCATTGGGCTTGCCACCATTCCCTTTATGGAAGCAACTGGTCTGGACTATTCAAAACAATTTTGGGTTGACCCCTGAGGAAGAAGGTTGCATGGGTCTCTGTGGCGGGCAGGGTGGGTATTTACAGCTGCAGGATGCAAGGTGTTTCATCACTAGGCAAGTGTCCCAGAAACACACCCAGGCAGATAAAACTAAGGCCCCTAAGTACAACCTCTAGTGTCACGCGCCTAAGCTGTTAAGGTGCTTCTGATAAAACTTCTTTCGTTGTTTCTATTGAGCTTGTTGTGGTAGGAACAATGCAAACCTATGGGGGCTGCAAAAAATGAGCTGTGGCTGAAATCCTGAACCTATCAAAGCTGGTGGAGAGCAGATAGGACCTGAGTTTCTCCTTGGATCCTGTCAACGTGTGGTGGTTTTCAGAATCTTTGCAGCCAAAGGTCTGTCTTGTTGCTGATTAATAAATTGGCTGTTAATTGTGCCAACAGCATTTGCACATGCAGAAATTAGTTTTATGGGTAGCTATGTTTTGTTTTCTTCAGTCATTCCTGAGAAGAGGAATTAAGAGTTGTGTTTGTTGTCAGTACTGAGGGCAGCTGGCCTCGCAGGTGTAATGATATAAAGAATTTCTGTTCTCCAGAGGGAAAGATCCCCAGTCGAGGTCACTGCAATGTTATTTACATTTTTAATATCTTCATTGTTATCATACCAATATAATTTTTGTTGTAGTTCAGCTGAGACATCTTTAACAAATTTAAGATCAAATGTGTGTGTGAATATACATTTATACATACATACATATTGCTGTATAGTAGTTGCATTAAGCAGTTATTCTTCCCCAATCTTCCTGTGTAGAAGTGTGAATACATTAGCTTTTTACCTACCTGATGTAAGGATATTAAAGAACGCTCTCAGATGCTGTCCTCAGCGCTTACTTTCTCCATTCATAATCCCAAGTTTGAAGATGAAACCTCATTTTACCTCTGGTTTGTCGCTTTCCTTACAGCACACTTGTTCCTCTCCCAGTGTCACTGCTGAAGTACAATGCATCGGTTGATTATTCTAAGCAATGACTGTTCTGCATACTACCTTGCTTTGTTTAATGTTTGTACACAGATTTGAAAATATAAAGAGCTATATAATTGCTAAAAGTTTCATAATTGTTTTTGTATGTTGTTATAGCTAGTGGCAGCAAAAAAATGTGAAATGCCACAAAATACTGTGCATGTCCTTAAAACGGTGGTTTTGGGTACATCCTGAAGAGCTAGCGAGGAAGTACGCTGAGGGTATATTTCTGAAGCTGCCAACTTGATCTCTGAAATTGCAGCTTTTGCAAAGAGAAAGGGAGGGAGGGATTGCACGCTTGGGAATGCAGGGCACCACCTTGGAGGGGAAGTGGGAGCGCCTGGGATGTGTGGATCCCTGCAGCTGGAAATGGGAAGCTCTGGAGTTGGGAGCTGCCCTCCCTGCCCCTGGGACACCGACCTGTGGCCTGGGTACCGTGGGTGACGTATGGTGTTGTTGCTGGCCAGAGTACGGGAGAGGGGAGGGCAAGAAAATATGCGACAGGTCTGTAGCATAGATGCAAAAATAGGCGCCAGGTCTCCAGCATAGACGAGTGGCCTGTGGCTGGCTATGGGAGGGCTGTGTGACTGCTGCTGCTTTTGGAAAATGGTGGTTTTGTGCAACCCACCCACTCTGCTCCTGGCAGTTTGCTCTGAGGCATGGCTTGTTTCTCTTTCATCAAGAAAGGCAATAGCTTTGTGGATGAAGGACGTGAGTTTTGAGCAAGCAGTTTTGCCCACTGCCATGAGCATGAGTGAGCTGGCTGGATCTAGCAACTGAGCTGCTGTGTAACAACAGGGCTGCATCCCTCCAGCGGACAAGGCCAGGGAGTGGAGAGAGATTCCTTCTCCTGGCATCTGTTTCTGTCCTCCCTGCTCAGCCAGTGGCACCAGGTCAAGAGGTGCCAGACCCAAGAGCAGCTCCTGGCTAAGACATGTTTCCCCACATCCTGGTGACACTGGGCTTTATCCAGCCAGGTGACATTGTCACCTGCTGGGCCCATCTTGGCTCAGGGACCTATTGTACCAGACTCAGCGATAGGTACTTAGGGGAGGGCAGTGATATCCTCCAGAGGTGTTTCCTTGTACGATGAAAGCAGGATTGTGGGAGCTGGAGGCAGGAAGGGCTGGTGGAGAAGCCATTCTCCCTGAAGGTGAAGCTATGTTTACTTGGTTTCCTTGTCTAGGAAATAAGTGCCTTGTGGCAAATTCCTTTATGAGGCACATGGGAAGGTTATGGGAGAGGTGAATCAGTAGCTTTTTGTGCATTGGTGTATTATAGGAAGCACCAGTCTGCAGATATAATAGGATGTTTTAATGGATTTTTTTTTCCTGTTTCCTTCCCTATCTCATCTCTAAGGCAGCTTCATAAAAAAGCTAGGCTCTGAATTTCATTTCCAGGCTTCGTAAATGGCCAGAATCACTGTGACTCACCCATGCCCCAGCCTCAGTGTGAACACAGAGGCACAGACTGATGCTGCTGCTGCTGACTCAGCTCTTCCCAATGAGAGATCAGCCCAGACCTGGTGACCTTAGCTGCTAAAAATATAAATTCTGTCCCACCTACAGCCTGCACTGAAGTGGGGCATGTAAAAGCCCCAGGGCCATGGCAGCCCTTGGCCCCTGCCCCAGCCGGGGCATGCGTGTCTCACAGAAGTGCTGGCTATGGCACAGAGAGGAAGCATCACGTGCTCCCTTACAGAATTCAACGTAAGTGGTAAGCAGAAACTCAGTCTCCTGAGCACGCGTGTGGGGATGCTTGCAAATGCACCTGGGTTCAGTGATTGGAGGTCAAGAGTGGCCACCTGTGTGACCCCCCCCAGACAGGCAGGGCCTGGAGGGGCTGCACTTGCTGCCCTGGGGAGGTGGTGCCTAACTGGGATGTGGGACCCAGAGGTAAGGGAAACTCCTTACCACCCTTGGAGGCAACCACTGACCATCAAGGTCAAGCTTTTCATGTTTGAATGTCATTGTGTTCTCCAGCTTAACAATCAGGCTTCCCAATGAGTTTGCATGTCAGCAAAAATTCAGTATTTATGATGACAGCAAAAGTGTTTGGGACATATCCATCTGCCAAATGTCATGGACTAGCTAATGCTCACATTAGAGCTGTTTACATAAAGATAATGGTTCCTAGCAACAGTTACTGGTGGCAACTGTTCTAGGTGCTATGCAGAAACGGTTGCATGCCTTCTGAAAACAAGCAAAAATATTCCCAGGCATGAGAAGCATCATATCAAGCTTAGCAAGTGTACCAGCATTTGAAGTGGACAGCTTGCAGCATCACTGCCACATCCAGGGGCATCTGGGACATCTGCTCTGGTGGCAGACAGCCTTTGGAGCAATTTTTTTTAAACCTCAAAGTGGCAAGATGGGAACTCATTTGAGTTCCCAGAAGGGCAACAGTGTGTGGGAGAGGGTCCCTGCTCAGCCCTTCTCTGTGAGACAGCATCCCCAACACTGCTTGTTGCCTGACACAAGCTCAGGGACAGGGCTCAGTTTGCAGCTGTGATTTTGCTGGTGCTGCAAAGGCTGGGTCAGCATTTGCCACCCAGCAGAGCTGGGTCTGCCTCTGCAGCTCGCTGTTAGCCATCTGCAGGGTTTGGCATGTTGCTACATGGAGCTGCTGTGTTCCATGCCATGGCTTGGGGGGGATTTTTATCTGCTTTCCCCATCCCCACATTGCAGCAGCTGTGTTTCTGGGCTCCTGCCATGTGCCACTTGGTGCAGGTAACAAGGAACTGGTTAGCCCTGCCATGCGTTCGTCATGTGGGCAACATGGGAGAAAGATGTGAAGGAGAGAGCCTTCATCCTGCCATAGGAGCAGTGGGGAAGTTACTTGTTCTTCTGAGTTATTTTTGCTGACAAGAGGTAAAAGTTTTGAGGGAGGCTATGCATACAGGAATGAGATTACGATGATAACCCATTACACTTTCTGAGAGACAGAGGACAGCAAAAAGGTGAAGGTTTGTTGCTGTACAGGCACCTCTCAGTACGCTGTGCTGGCCTCTACTCATATGGCCACATGCTGGTGAATGATCCTATACCCTAGCAGGGTTGCACTCCTCTCTCCCGTCTTTTTCAGACGAAAAAGATGCTCAGCCACCTCTCTTCAATGGTTTATGTACATGGCTGAAAATATTGAAAACTGTCATGCGTTACAAGGTGGTGAATACCAAGTAGAATCATACTTGGATGGCTGTGCAGTCAGTGATGAGGTGCCAATGGCTTTTGAAGGTAATGGCTTTTTCCATGGCTGTATCAAATGCTGCCACAGAAATGATGGAAACCCTCTGGCAGGGCCACTGTTAGATATTTGTATTACACAACACAACAATGAACCATATTAAGAGAGTGTCTTTCAGCATCAGGCCTGTATGGGAACAGGCAGTGGGTTGCTGCAGCACAGTGAGCTGGGGAGCTTGTAGAGTGCTCAGCCAGGACCACTGGTCAGTGGCAGGACAAATGTCCTTTGTATTACAAAGCAGCCCCTGGCAAAAAGAGCTATTATCATGGTTTTATTGCCCCCTATTCCTTCATCATCTAAACAAAACCACAGAGCTACCTCCCAGCCTCTCACCCACTCTCAGCCTACTTGCAGAGGGCAGAGTGAGAAACAGAGAAGGCCTTGATGCTGTGCAGGCACTGCTCAGCAATAGCCAAAACATTGGTGTGTTGTCAACACTGTTTTGGTCACAAATCTACAATGCACCACCATACCAGCTGCTGTGAAGAAAATTAACTCCGTCCCAGCCAAACCCAGTACAATCTCCACCTCTTATTCTGTACTGTTTGCATCATGCTCATGTCCTACATGTCATGTCATACAGTATTCAATACATTTTCATCAACCATGATTACCCCCTTCCCTGTCCTTTGTCATATACACAGGTATAATTTCCTTAGTCTATGGGACACACCTATTCAACTGTCTATTCAAATGTCTATTTAGTTAATTTGGTCTGTGACTTGAGCTTCATCTGTTGAGATGGTCATTCAGGACAGTGTATTGTGTTGGACTGTTAGGTGCTGAAACCAGCTCAGGTTGGATCACTGCTGTACTTGTCCAGTTCCTTACAAGGTTCAGCCTCCATTGGTTCAGGTAACTCCTGCTGCAGTACTTCTGACACATAGCAATGGTACCATATGCCTATGGCATCATACAGTTCAAATAATGATAAGCACATTCTTGGCCTGGAGACAGGTCAAAGGTGAACAGGGGTACATCCATGGGCAAACTCCTCCCTGTCAGCCAACAGGCTATATGATCTTTCAAACAGCTGCTGATCATCCAAAAGAGGTGGGTTGTATTCTCTCATACAGCAGCCATTCTCAAAATCAGGCTGCAGCAATTTTGCTGGTGTTTGTTCACCACCCACTTACAAGGCCAGAAATTTCTTTAATAATAGTATTTGAAGTTCATAGAATTATAGGACATCCTGAGTTGGAAGGGACCCACAAAGATCATAGTCCAACTCCTGACTTGACAGAGGGCAATCTAAAAGTTAAACCATATAGCTAAGAATGTAGTCCAAACACTTCTTGAACACAAACCAGCCATGACCACTTCCCTGAGGAGCATGTTCCAGTGTTTGACCATACTTTCAGTGAAGAATTTTTCCTTAATACCAAATCTAAACTTCCCCCCGTGCAGCTTTAGGTCATTCCCTGATGTCCTATCCCTGGACACTGGAGAAAACAAATCAGCACTTTCCACTCCCCCTCATGAGGAAGGTGTAGAGAGTGATGAAGTTGCCCCTTAGTCTACTCTTCTTTAAGCTGAACAAACCTAGTATCCTCAGCTGCTCCTCATAAGTGATGCCCATCTTTGTTGCCCTTCTTTGGACATATTCTAATATTTTTATATACTCCTTATATTGTGGAGCCTGAAACTGCACAGGGTGAAACTGCACTAAATGTTGCATATACTGGAACAATCACTTCTTTCAATGGGTTGGATGTACTGTGCTTAACGCATCCTAGGACACAGCTGGCCCTTTCAGCCACCAAGGCACATTGATGGTAAGCAAAATATAAGTCAACAATTAAACCCCCTAAATCTCTTTCTGCAGGGCTGCAGTCCACCCTCTTGTCCCCCAGTCTATATGTACATTCAGGATCATGCCATCTCAGGCGCAGAATCCAGCATTTGTCCTTGTAAATTTCATACAGTTGGTGGTCACCCAGTGCACTAACCTGCCAAGATCTCTCTGTAAGGCCTCTTTACCCTCGAGGGAATCAATGGCTCCCCGTAATTTAGTATAATTGGCAAATGTAGTGTGCACTCAACTCCTGCATCCTGGTTATTGATAAAAACATTGAAGAGAACTGGCCCTAACATTGAGCCCTAGGGAACACCGCTTGGGATTGGCTGCCAGCCAGATGTTACCCTGTTTACTACAACTCTTTTAATTTCCTACACCTGTTTCATGTCTGTGGTATGATAGTCCCAGTTAACATCTGGGAAGTTTAAGTCATCCATAAAGACAAGGGCAACTGATCTAGAGATTCTGCTTAATTCCTGTAGAATAGTACAATGGTGTCATTATCCTGGCTGAGTGATCTATAGTAGACTCCCATAACAACATCTGCTTTATTAGCTTTGTCCCTAATCCTTACCCAGAGGCTCTCAACCATGTTGTCCCCAACTGCAAGTGCTGTACAGTCCAATCTCTCCTTTACATACAGTGCTATCCCCTCACTTGCCTATCTCTCCTGGAGAGCCATCACAGCACTCTAGTCACAGGCCTCTTCCCACCAACTCTCCCATATGCCAATGATGATGTAGCTCTGAGACTGAGCCAAAGCTTCTAGTTCCTCTTGTTTATTCCACATACTGCATACATTAGTGCACAATATTTCAGATGCTCACCAGTGTACTTTGTACATCATGAAAGCCCTCACTAGCACACCATGCTTCAAACATTGTCATGCCATCCCATAGCTTATCATTAGTAAGCCTGATTTTATAACTTAAAACCTCCAAATCTAGCTTAAAGCTCCTTCAATCAGCCCTGCTAACTTATGAGAAAAAATTATTTCCTCATTCAATTATTCTCTCTGATAAAGGTGAATGCTGTTGGGCCTAGCAGACCTGGTATAGCATGGACAATCCCATGATCAAAAAAACCAGAATTCTGCTGGTGACACCAGACTCAGAGCCAGATATTGATAAACTGGATCTGTCTGTTTCTCTCAATGTCATTCCCTACAACTGGAGGATAGAGGAGAATACTACCTGCACTCCTGAAACCTTTAACAATCTCCCCACAGCCTTAAAGTCTCTTTGATTACTCTTGGACTTCTCATAGTGACTTACTTAGTGCCCACATAGAAAAGCAACAGTGGATAATAATCTTAAGGCACTACAGGTCAAGGAAGATTCCTACTAGCGTCTTTAATCTGAGCCCCACGGATGGCAGCAAAATTCCCTAAAAGCTGGGTGGCTTTGGTCCACAGATTGCGCCATCTATTGCCCTCAAAGGCCGCTTTTTTCTTCATGGAGGTGGTCATGATGTGGGGAGTAGGATGAGCTGAAATTGGTGACTCCTATAGCATAGATGGATGATCATCCACCCCCTTACATCCTTGTCATTCTCATTCCAGAGTCCCATACCTGTTGCGTAAGAACCCATGGGAAGGAAACTTAAAATTATTCTCAACATAATCACAGCTACAAGTGTCATTATAAACATACATAAGAACAACAATCTTGGCTACTGTTCGAGAAAGAATTTTCCTGGCTACTGGCAAAGTTGCGAGATGGTGTGCTGAAGAGTTTCATGCCCACCAGGCCCATGGGGTATTTAGATGGCCATAAGTAATGCCTCAGCGCACCCTCAGAACACTACAAGTGGAGTTGGACCTTCGTATCTGCAGAAGGACACTTTTCCAGTGACGGCGGCTATTAAACCAGGCACCCAAATACACTGAACCCCAAACCGGACCTGCACATCGCTGCGTCACGGAGCATGAAAGCAAGATGCTCAAAATGGACATGAATGAAGCCTATTCGATAGCACTGCTCTCACTGAACAAGCATTATTAATACTCTGTATAGAAAACTGATGAATACCCCAACAATAAATATTTTTTAGTGGAAGCCAGAAGGGGGTTTGTGCTGCGAGGCGGCTTCGGAGCTCCTTCTTGCCCAAGCTCAGTGGCCCTGTAACAAGGCGCTGCTGATGGGTGGCCCTGAAAACTGGGCTGCCCCAGGGACGGGCTGGCGGGAGGCCCTAAGGGGACGGGGCAGCTGGAGGCGCCAGGGGACAGGTATGTGTCAGCAGGTGACCCGCCGTGACATGGGCACTGCCCATTGGATGGCACGTGGCGGCGTGTCACAGGACCCTTTGTGACCTGCCCTGATATGAGCAGTGGTGGTGACGTGGCCACCCCACAGCGCCCAGAGGACGCGACAGGACAGGACGGGACGGGACGGAGTGGGGCTGCGGGGAGCCCCTGAGCAGCCACCTCGGTCCCTTCTGAACCGCACCTGCGACGCTTTTCCGACGCGTCTCCCACCCCTGCGACCGCAGCCCTCAAGGCCGGGCCTCAGCAGCATGGCGGAGAGACCCCGCAGTGTGCCCAGGCTGGCCTGGCTGGCAGGGGAGGAGGAGAAGGAGGACAAAGGTACTGGGGCTGCCCCGGTTTGGCAGCCCGATGAGGTGGAGGCGGTTCAGCTGCTGCAGGCGTGAGAGTGGCTGAGCTGGGCCACAGGGCTAGCGGCTGCAGCCGCCTTGGCCCCATCCCATCCCCTGTGGGCATTCCCAGGGCAGGAGGGGCCGAGGAGGGTCCCCACGGCTGGGCTCCGGCCATGCTCCATCCACCGGGCACCCCCAGCCCCAACCTGCAGCCGGGGAGGTGGGGGGTAGTGTCCCCACCAGCCCCTGTCCTGGGGCTGGCGCTGCCTGGGGAGCGCGGGGCTCGGCTGTGTTCAACAGCCTCTCCTGCAGGCCCTCAGCTCTACCTATGCTTGGTCTTTTGTCACATCCAGACGGGGACCTGCCAGAAGAGGAGCAGGAGCAGCAGCAGGAGCAGGAGCCCACCTGTGTCCTCAAGCCCACTGAGCCTGAAGACACCACCATTATGGCCATTGAGGGCATGGCGGGCTCAGGCTCCTGTGACGCGGAGGCTTGTGCTGCCATGCAGGCTCTGCTGGCGGAAAGTGATGTCTCCAGTTTGGAGCATGTACGTAGCCTGTGGCTGGGCTCAAGCCCCCTGGGGACCGTGTGCCCCCTGGAGTTGGGTCCGCTGGGCACCCAGCAGCCTTTTAGGCCAGCACAGCATGGTGGGAGGGGAAGCACTTCTTGGGGGAAGCTGGGGAGACAGCTGGCGCCGGCAGCACTTCAACTCCCAGCCGTGTCTCCTCCAGGTGCCGAGCGTTGTGAGGTGCATCTACCGGTGGCTCACATCCAACACGGATGTGTCTGCCACGCAAAGGTTGCCCAACGCCCTTGCGGAGCTGACCCACGCGCACCCCCATGACGTGGTGGTGACGCTCCTGCGCTGCGCCCCATCGTGCGACAGGTACGGGGCCCAACTGCCTTGAGGGCTCTGGCCTTGAGAGCCCATCAGCCTGTAGAGCCCGCCCCATGTTGGCTGCCAGACAGACGGAGGTCTTCTGGCCCCTCTGGTTCCTAGGCCTGGCATGTCAACCCTAGAGCCTGCTGCTACGCTCCCTCCCTGCCCCTCGAGGCACTGTTGCTTGGCCACCTGCTGCCCGCAGGTGCAGGCCCGCTGGCTGCTGCCAGCAAGGGGCAGTGGGCAGAGGCAGGGCTGGCAGCCAGCACAGGACCCCGGGGGTGCCCAGGCTGCGGCGCTGTGGCCGAGACCCCGCTGACACAGAGCTCTGGGTCTGCAGAGCTGCTGCGGCCATGTGGAGGGTGATGGTCTCCACGATGAGGACTGCAGACAAGGTGCTACTGGAGCTGCTCCCTGTGCTGGCAGACTGGCCGCTGCACAGCACGTTCACCTCCGACGGGGACAATAAGGACATCTTTGCCCTGGCCGTGAGTTTCTGGAGATGGCCTTTTGTAGGGGAATAGACAGGGATCAGCGACCGGAAGATTACGGGATGTGACGGAAAGATAGACTCCTCCCCATAGGAGTGGCAGGAACAGGAACCGCAAGAGCTACATAAGCGTGTGACGCAGCTAAATAGACGGACATTTTGTATCCATCATATTGGTGTCTGTGCATCACTGTCCCCAGGGTGGGTAGAGCCCTGTGTCGTGGAGGTATGCGGCCCAAGATAAGTTCTCCCGTAGAAGCGTACAGCTACAAGTGGTGACCCCGACGTGATTAGCGGGGAGGCTTGGCAAGTTCGCCGGGGGGAAAGAGAGCTTGGGGCAGGCAGGGGCGGGACGGGGAGCCGCAGGTCGGCGGGCGCGCCATGGATTCAGTCGTAAAGGTACTGAAGGGATTGGGGAAGGAATATGGTACTTCGATATCGAAGACGCCTACCTCAAAGGCCATCCGATGGATGATTACGCAGGGGCTCATACGAAGTCCTGCAGACATATTTAATAAGGATAAGTGGGTGAGGATTAAAGAGGAGTTAGCCAAAAGGGCTATGATGGGAAAACCCCAGTACATACAGCTCTGGGGAAAGATACACCGATTACTATTGAAAGCTCGGGATGATCAGGAGACAGGGCGGCAGGCGCGGCTGTGCCTGCACGGTGCTACAGGCGACAGTAGCCCGGAAAGAGACCCAGGAGGGGCAGTGGGGACGCAGACAGGGGCAAGCATCGCGGCGGGTGGGAAAGAAGGGGAGAGTTCGGACGGAGTAGCCTGGCCAGCGACTCAGTCTGAGGCTCCCAAGGAGGTGGATCGGGAAGCGGCGGTGTTCCCTGTTGAGCCAGCAGGGCCTTTAGAGTGTCCCCCCCCGCATACCCCTGGGATGATTTGGCACGGGAGGCCGCGCGCGGGGAGAGTGACGTGGCAGTGGACGCAGCGGGAGTGACGGAGCGGAAGGAGAAAGATGATCAGCGCCGGAGGCAGCGCCGGCAGCGGCACAGCCCTCTGCCCGACCCTCGAGACTGGCTCCCGGGGCAACCCTTGAGATGGGAGTCGGACGAGGAGGGGGATTGGGGTGCCTGGAGGGGAGGACAGGGGGAGTATAGAACAACTTCGAGCAGCAGCGAATCAGAAATTGGGGGAGAAACCGATGCCCATATGTGGGAAGAGAGAGCAGCTTGCCTGCGGCGCGCAAAAAAGAGGCATAAGGCAGCAGAGACTCGGAGGACCAATCAGAAGGAGGGAGGAGAGGGACCGTCAAAAGGGGAGGTCCGGGGCGCTGCAGCTCCGGAGGGGTCTCCGGAGGACGTGCTGCGGCAGCTGCAGCAGGTTATGCGCGCACTAGGGGAAGTAACTCGGCAGCAGACAGGACTTTTAACGAAGGGTGCACCCCAGCGACAGTCAGTTGAGTTACCTAACTGGCGGCTGATAGCTAGAGATTGTAGCCTCGATGGAGTAAGGATAGAGATGCCCGGGATCTTCCCTGTCCGATTAGCTCCAGGAGGAGGAGTGGAGTAGACGCCGATAGATGCCAAACTAGTGCGAACTTTATGGCGAGAAATTAAAGAAAAGGGGCTGAAAGACGAAGGAGTAGGATTGCTGCTGGACGCTGCGCATGCAGCGCCATTGACCCCCTCTGATGCTAAGCAGTTGGCGAAAGCAATATTGGCTCCCACAATGTACATACTTTGGAAGGAGGCAATGCACAGTGCCTGCCATGCCCTCGTACAGCAAGTGGCGGCAGTTCCGGGCCACCCGCTGAGGGGGACCATCCTTGACCGGCTCACTGGCAGAAGTCAAGGACTGGAAACCCCGCAGTTGCAAGCAGCAGAATTAAGGGGCAGGGAGCTGCAAGCGGTAACGGAGAGTTCCCGCAGAGCGTATAGCAAAGTGGGCAGGTATGAGAAAAAAGCAGAACCTTGGCAAAAGATACAGCAAGGTCTAGCAGAGCCATTTACAACGTTTTGTGATAGGTTGCAAAAGGCTATTATAGAATCAGAATTGCCACCAGCAGCCAAGGAGGCAGTCCTTATGGATTGCCTCCGAAATCAAGCAAATCCGCAAACACAAGATATCCTCCACACCCTGGCGGTAGGGGCGCCATTGGGTGAAACCATCAGGCATGTCTTGCGCCAGGAAGCATTGAACCAGCATGGCGGTGCGGGAGCGCACGTCTGCCAGAACACTGACTGTGGAAGCGAAGAAAGGGTGATGGTGCAAGCGGCCGGGGTGGGGCCGAGATGTCACTTGTGTGGCCGGCGAGGGCACTTTAAAGCTGGGTGCCCGCTAGTGGAAAGGGGAGGATGTAATGGAGGAGGAGTGCGCCCAGTAGGGAGGTGCTGGGTGTGTGGGAAGCCAGGACACCTGGCAAGAGATTGTCCAACTACGAGGCCGGGAAACGGCCAAGGGAGGGCGAAGCGAGGGGGATTCGCGCCTCCTATGAGTCAAATGACCCCCATCACGGTGCCAGCGCCAGGAGCTTGGCCCACCGTAGCGAGCCAAGGGGGAGTGAACCGTCACGCAGGGGGGCAAGATTTGCAGGTTACAGCCCCCGCGTGGCCTTGGTCATAGGCTGTGACGAGAGACCCATGGCAGCAGTGATGATTACCCCACAAGAACCGAGTTACCCGGCACGAATATGCCTGGGAATGTTAGTGGATACCGGGGCAGATGTCACAATAATGCCACTCGAACGGTGGCCACCAACTTGGCCCCTCGCCATGGGAAAACGTATAATAGGGGTAGGAGGAGAACAACAGACGAGAACAAGTACTTGCCCTGTGAAACTCGAAGTCCTGGACGAGGAGGCAGGGAAGCTCCTCACGGCCGTAGTGACCATACTAGTAGCAGATGGGGTAGCAAGCCCCTTGTTGGGGCGAGATGCCCTTGCCCAGATGGGGATCGGGTTGAAAAATTTATCATAAGGGCCACTGCCTCAGAGGGGCTTCATCAGCACAAGTTAGTGTGGAAAACCGAACAGCCCGTCTGGGTGGAGCAGTGGCCCCTGACAACAGAGAAAACAGAGGCTGTAAGAGCTATAGTAAAACGAGAGCACGAAGCAGGGCACCTAGAGCCCTCGATGAGCCCGTGGAACACCCCTATATTTGCTATAAAAAAGAAAGATAAAAACCAATGGAGGATGCTGCATGATCTTAGAGCAGTAAATCAGCAAATGGAGGACATGGGGCCTCTCCAACCTGGCCTACCAGATCTGAGTGCTGTCCCAAGAGGATGGCAAGTCATTGTTTTAGATATCAAAGACTGCTTCTTCAGCATTCCGCTACATCCAGATGATAGAAAGAGATTTGCCTTTACTCTGCCTGCAGTGAACCGCACAGAACCAGGTAGTAGATGGCAGTGGACAGTACTTCCGCAGGGGATGAAAAATTCTCCAGCGATCTGCCAGAGGTATATGGCTTCTGCATTGCGGCAAGTAAGGCAGCAGTATCAGGAGAAAATCTACATGATCCACTACATGGATGACGTCCTCATAGCTGCGCCCACCGAGGCATTGTGTGAACAAGTCTTTTCAGACACCCAAAGGGGCCTTGCGGGACAGGGCCTCAAGGTAGCTGAGGCAAAGGTACAGCGAGGACCAGTGTGTGGATTTCTGGGTGCTAGAATACAAGGGGATTCCGTACAAGCTCAGCCTATTAAACTTACACCTAAGGTTAAAAATTTACACGATGTCCAGAAGCTGGTAGGAGCACTGCAGTGGTTGCGGACATTCGTGCGCGTCACCGGTGAGGAGATGCAACCTTTCTATGCGTTGCTGAAAGGGACCAACCCATGGGAGCCCAGGAGTTTAGACGCTGAGGCAGTCCAGCAATTGCAGATGATAGAACATCGAATGCAAAAGGAAGGAGTATGGCGGTGGGACCCCCAGGAGGAATTAATTGCAGGTTGGATTCTGACCGCCAGTGGAGGGTTAGGATTGCTATATCAAATACGAGCAGGGGAAGAAAAACCACTGCGATGGATATATCAGAAGGTTCCCAACGACGCATTCTCCACAAAAGTCAAGGTAGCTGCGGGAATGATTTGGCGGCTGCGACGGGAAAGCAAGGTAATTTTTGGGAAAAAGCCAGATAAGCTGACAGTGCCGTGGAATGGGGAGAAATGGCAGAAGGTGGTAGAGAGTGAAGAGGATATACAATTGGCAGTATACTCATACCCAGGGAAAATCGTCACAGGCACGGTACAGAAGTGGGCCGAAACAGCCAAAGTGGTGGATTTCAGTGTGGATAGTAGAGTTTTGGATACCCCTCACCCAGGACCAACATACTTCACAGACGCTTCCTCAAAGACGAACAGAGCGGCGGTAGTGTGGAAAGAAGAAAATAGTTGGATGCGACAGATGTATGAGGAGCAGGGTAAAAGTGTGCAGTGGCTGGAGGCGAAAGCGCTAGAGATGGCCCTGCGAAAGGATATAGATCGGCATATAAATGTGTGCACAGACTCCTTATATGTGTATAAATTAGTCATGTCCATGAAACGAGAGGGTGTACCACACACGGAAATTGCCTTGATGCTAGAGATTGCTTTATCACAGCAAGGAGCAACGGTGACAGTAATTCACATTTGCAGTCATCAGACGGGGCCTGGACCACTGATTGAGGGGAATCGCATGGCTGATGAGGCAGCCGCGGGAGTCTGGACCTTGGCGGAGGCAAAGAAACTACATGAACAACTGCACCTGGGTGCTAAAGCCTTGGCAAAGGAGTGTGGCATCTCAATAAGAGCAGCAAGAGAAGTAGTAGGCACCTGTCCTTACTGTCAGCACTCGCCATTGTGGGAAGCAGGAGTCAGCCCTCGAGGACTGGAAGCAAATTCTATCTGGCAGACTGACTTTACTGAATGCCCACAGTTGGCCCCCGGAAGGCACCTGGCAATTACAGTTGATACATATAGTGCAGTCATCATGGCTACTCAACATCGTAAGCAGACCGCAACGCACTTGACTACGCATTGGACCACGGTGATGGCGTGGCTTGGAAAGCCTACCGAGATAAAAACAGACAATGGACCATGCTTTCGGGCTCGAAGTACCCAAGAATGGTGTAAAGCTTGGAATATTGTATTAAAACACGGCATTGCTTACAATAGCACAGGGCAGGCTATAGTAGAACGCGCTCATCGCACCTTGAAAGCAAAAATAATACAGCTTGGGGAGGGGGAGAGGTATAAGGGAGCTATACCCGTAGCAGCTCAGCAAACTATTTTAATGCGTGCATTATATTCGCTTAATCATTTTATATGCGGGCAGGAGCAAGTTACAGCAGTGGAGAAGCACTTTGGCAAAGCTTAAGCAGGCGAGCGCTATCCGCAGGTACGAGTAAGGTTCCCAGGCAGTGAGCAATGGGAAAGAGGATGGAAACTGAGATGCCTGAGGAGGGGCTACGCCGCAGTTGAGAATGAAGGGCGCATAGAATGGGTGCCTGCAAAGTGTGTGAAAGCAGAACTGTGCAAGGATGTACAATGAATAATCCCTTTCTGAGTTGTCTCTTTGCAGGGTCTGCTGACATGGATCCTCATGCTAGCCGTACCATTGGGAAAAGAAATGAGCTCCTTGACAAGATCACAAGCAATATTGCAACGAGAGCGACACTGGGAAAGGGCGGCAAAAGAGAGATATAAACTGGAACTGGATAGTAATAATTGGGGGGATCTTGTTGTGTGTAGTAACCATGGTTACTTGTGGGCTACCATTGTTACGCTGTGTTATAAGACAAATCAAAGAGCGCCTGCGAGTGTTACATGAATATAGACCTGACCGCAATATGTATCCGCTTCCGCAAGTAGCTTTGTAGAATTTTAGTAGCATGGGGAGGGGGAGATGTAGGGGAATAGACAGGGATCGGCGACCGGAAGATTACGGGATGTGACGGAAAGATAGACTCCTCCCCATAGGAGTGGCAGGAACAGGAACCGCAAGAGCTATATAAGCGTGTGACGCAGCTAAATAGATGGACATTTTGTATCCATCATATTGGTGTCTGTGCATCACTGTCCCCAGGGTGGGTAGAGCCCTGTGTCCCGGAGGTATGCGGCCCAAGATAAGTTCTCCCGTAGAAGCGTACAGCCATGGGCCTTTGATCACCCCCCAGGGTCGCCTCTCCAGGAGGCTCCCAATCCTCCCCCGCCACTGCATGCCCTTGCCTCCCGCGCTGGGCTGCAAACCTAGCTGAGGGGCAGGTTCAGGGGCAGCCAGGCTGGGTGCTCCCCCTGCGTCTCCCATGGCCCAGGGCAGCGCCTGAGCCTCTGTCACCCAGCTCAGGCCCTGCCATGGAGACATCTTGGCACTGAGCGCTGACTCCGGGTGTTTTCTTTTCTGCAGGCAACCAGGGCACTGTGGGAGATTCTCCAGCTACCCAGGCGCCCACAGAGGCTGAAGGTGCATTTCCCATGCCTCTTCCTGGCTCTACTCTCCCAAATTTTCTTCAGCACCGAGCAGATGCCAGAGGAGGTTGACACCTTCTGGAGGGGATGCCAGTGGGAAGGCTGCCTTCCCACCAACCCCAACAGGTGCTCCATCCCAGTCTGCCGGTCCCTGCTATGGCCCCGGAGCTGTGGCCAGGGAACTGGCGTGACCTGGGCTTTGCTCTGCACACAGCTTTGCAGTGCTGACCGTGAAAGCACTGCTCTGCCGTCTGGGGTATGAGAATGTGGTGTTTGAAGTGGAACGTAAGCGTGGCTGGGACACACTTCTCAACGCTGAGACCCACCACTACGCCATGGGCCTGCTGGCCAGGTGAGATCCCCCTTCTTCCCACTCCCCCTGCCATTTCTCCCCTGCAGGCAGGGCCCTCCACACAGTCCCCTTGGTCGTGGCTGAGAGGGCCTTGTCCACCAAGGGATGGCCCAGCAGACCGGAAAAAGCCTGCGAGAGGGGTGCACAGGAGCAGCCATGTCCCCAAAGCGCCAGCATCCCCTCCCATGGGGCCTGAGGGGCTGAGGGCACAGAGCGGGGGGTCTGTCTGCAGGCAGCCCCAGCCAGGGCAGCCCACCGGGGCAGGGCAGGAAGCACTGAAGGCCAGCGACAGAGCCTGGGGGACATGAGTTTCCCCCAGGCAGGAAAGGGGTCTCCTCAGAAGGAAAGGCTTCAGGGCAGGAAGGGTATTTTTCCAGTCTCCTCCGCAAAAGGAGCCTGCTGGTGTTGGCCACTACCTTTCCCTTGGTGAGGAGTGGTGGGGAAAGAGCAGGCCTGTGTGAGTCAGTCTCAAGTGAGGTTGCCACCCTGCTCAGGGTCAACGGTGCTTTCTTCTCCCTGCCAGAGAAATG
Organism: Phalacrocorax carbo; assembly: GCF_963921805.1. Taxonomy (NCBI): domain Eukaryota; kingdom Metazoa; phylum Chordata; class Aves; order Suliformes; family Phalacrocoracidae; genus Phalacrocorax; species Phalacrocorax carbo. The sequence continues at coordinate 44,169,539 of NC_087517.1, read as the reverse complement.
CGTGGTATCTCGAGGTGCTTGCGTTACTGCATTGCACGATACCTGGTCGAGCAGCTCAACAGGAAGGAGCCACGCTGGGAGGTCCCTGCCATGGCGCTCTTTCTCGAGGTGAGCGTGATGGCGAGTGCTGCCTCGCTGACCTTCCTCCCACCACGCTGCCCTCCTGTAGCCACAGCTGCAAGGGGAGCCCTGTCGGTGGAGCTGGGGCAGAGGGTCGGCTCCACTGCGTGCCTTTAGCCCTGCTGCTGGGGTGACACTTGTCCACCCCTGCAATTCGTGTCCCCCTTGTGCCAGCTCTCACCCTTCGTCCATCACGGCTCCTTGAAGGACAAGGAATCAGAGGCTGTCGAGGCCTGGGGGGCACAGCAGAGCGGGCGAGCGACCTGCACCGTGTGCCCCGCGGCACAGGGCAGGGAGCCCAGGGGCTCTCTGCGGCGGTTGCCGCCTTCTGGCTTGGCTGCCTGGGGAGGTGCCCACGCCCTGCGCCGCTGGCTGGACCCAGCCCTACACGGTGCTGGGGTCCTGCCGGACAGGTACCCCTGTCACTACTCTGTGTCTTTCAGCTCTTGACCGCTTGCCCTGACATAAGGGGATGGGGTGTCCACATCCTGCAGTTCAGCCCAAGGTACCTGCGGAGTGAGTGCAGAGAGATGCATTGCCTGGTGCTCAGATGCTTCATCCTGCTCATCGATAGACCCTTAATGGTGAGAAGGGGGCAGCCAGCCAAAGCCATGCTGGCAGTATGGGGCTGGGTAAGGGGTGCTGGGCAGCACAGTTGCTTGGCCTTGGCTGGGCTCTGGGAGCGGTGGCAGCTGCTCCCAGCTCTCCTGCCTCCCCGGGGGTTCACCTGCTCGAGTCCTTCGGGGCAAGCCTCTGGCTTCTGAGCCCTGAGGCAGCAGTGTGGGCTTGAACTGCCAGAGCAGTTTTGGCACTGCAGCCTTTTATGGCTTCACAACACAGCATTGTGTTCCACGCAGGCCAAAAGAATGACCTTCCTGCTGCCACGTCTCATAGAGTTACTGCGGGATGCAGATGGGGAGGTGGTCGGGAAGACCCTCTGTGTGCTCAGGAAGGTGCTCCAGGCCAGAGACCTCCCCCTTGCCAGCCCCATTGCTCTGCAGCTGGCTGAGAGGCTCCTGCCACTCTTTGACAGCGTAAGGCTTTGTGCCCCCTACCGCGGGTGCTGGGTGCTGCCGGGAAACTTTGTGCTCTGTGGATTTTCAGGCCTCTACCCAGGTGAGCCTGGAGCAGCTGGCGATGAGGTCTTGCCCTCTTCCTTTCCACCAGGACGCCAGCTATGTGCAACTGCTTTCCATTCGCCTCTTCCGAGACGTGATGTAGTTTGTAGCGGAATCAGGAGAAAAGCCACTGGGGGCACACATTTACCAGAGCCTGATCCCCCTGCTCTGCCGCCTGCACGATGAGAACGAGCGCGTGGCAGAGGTGAGGATTTCTGTCCTGCTGGTGTCCCTGTGAGAGGGGGCTCAGCTGCCTTCTGCCCTGGCGCTTGGCGGGCTGCCGTGCTAGTCTCCTCCCGGCCTTGGCCGCGGAGCGGTAGCTCTGGAGGACGTCTGTCCTGCTGCCCTGGCCGCACCATGTGCCTGAAACGGGGGTTGACCCACTCCTCTGCCCAGGCACTGAACCAAGGGATGCCAAGGGACGCATTCCCTAGCTGCTGCGCCTTCCCAGCAGGGGCCAGGAAAGGCCCTTAACCCTGCCCAGGTGCAGAGGACGCAGGTCCTGTGCCCTGGGCAGCGGTGCCATCTCCCAGTCTCTGCTGCTCTGCAGGCCTCTCGGGAAACCTTGCTTCAAGCTACCGAGTTCCTGAATAAGGGGAAGCTCAGGCAGCTGCTGGAGATGGAGCAGACATGGGCGGTCGCCGAGTGCCTGGTAAGGATGGCCCCAAAGCACCCAGAGCCAGCCTGGACAAGCCCCCTGCCACCAGTGCCCAGTGTACTGATGGAGCCCTGTCCCAGCTGGGCTTTGGCGGCAGAGCGGCACCACAGCTCCCCGGGGAGCACCCAGCCCTCTGCTCCCCCCAAACCCCGGCACCAGCCGGCTCTTGCCTGGGCATGACGGGTCTCCTGGCAGCAAAGGCCAGTCCTGGGTGCAGGGGGAGGCTCTGCACCAACCCTTCCCTCCGTCCCCTTCCGCTCTCTCCAGCTGGCAGAGCACAGCAGCAGAGCAGATGAGTACCTGCGCCAGTCCCTGCTGTACCTGCAGAGCCCACAGGAGTCCGTGCGAGAGGCGGCCGTCAGGTTCATTGGTGAGCCACAACCCCCCGGGGGTCCCTCCCTGCCCCACTGCAGCTTAGCCCCAGCCCCGGCTGCTGCACCCGCAGCAGGAATTGCCCCGGTGGCTGTGGAGCCCCAACTACCTGATGCCGGGTCAAGGGTGCCCACGGGGCTCCCTGCTGCCCTCTCCCACCCCTGCCCTTGGGCATCACGCTCGGGGATCGCCCCAGGCTTGGCCCTGCCGAGGGGAGGAAAGCGTGTAGCTGAGCTGGTGTGGGAAGGCTGTACTGCTGAGGCTAGCGGGATTTGTGATGGGCTGTGTGTTCCCAGGGCTCGCTGGGCGGCACGTGAGGGGTCAGCAGGAGCAGAAGCTGCAGGTCATCTACGAGGGTGCGTGAGGGCAGCGGGGTGTCAGCGGGGTCTGGTGGGGAGGAGGAAAGTCCCTGAGCAGGGAGCTGCAATCCCTGCCCCGGCTGGAGAGGGCTGTGCTCCCTGCACGGACGAGGGGCGACATGGGCAGAGGGGAGAGAGATTTCAAGGGCACGTTGGGTATTTGTGGCCAGCGCCTTCCAGCTCATCCCGTTGGCCCTTGCTCCCTCCTGGCCATGGGAAGAGCTGGGTGGGGTGGCCCTGGCAGGAGGGGTTCCTGGGTCTCCGCAGATCCAGGTTCTGACCGTGCCCCTGTTCCTCTCTGTTCCAGCCCTTCAAGGCATGACAAATGATGTCAGCATCTCCGTCTCAAACCTGGCAGCTCAAACCCTGTTCCTGCTAAGAGGCACAGAGAGAAATTCTTCCACCAGCTCCAGGCTGCTGGGGATGTACGACCACCTCCGCAGCGCATGGAGGAGACGGCCTTCTCTCCGGGGCAGTGGCTGGCTGTGCTGCTGGAGCTCTGCGCAGAGCTGATCGTGGGAGCTCTGTGTGCTGGGGCCGCCTGAGCCTGCGGGGAAGGCTGGGTGGCTCCCGGCCTCTCCCTGCCCACAGGACAGCTCTCATCAAAGAGCCCCGGGGAACACCACTTGTGACCGGCTGCCCACTGGATTGAACTCCCTTCAGCACCACTCTTTGGGACCGAGCTTGCTGTCCTGCCCCTCCTCCTAGCCTGCGTGTCTTTCCTTTGTGGAAAAAGAACAATGGAGGAAAAGTCAGCCCTGAAGGAACCAGGACCCTCAGGAGAGGGTGACCAGCTGTGCCCGCTTTCCAGCAGCCATCGGCTGGTTCAATATTAAAACATCAAGCGCTACTTAAGGAATGCTCGATCAAAACGGAGTTTAGATTCACGCTAATTAGACATAGGCAATGCCTCTTCTTTCCAACGTGGGGGTTGTTCCCTTACAACATGGACACCCCCCTCCAGCCCTTGTAGTGTCCCCACCAGCCCCTGTCCTGGGGCTGGCGCTGCCTGGGGAGCACGGGGCTCGGCTGTGTTCAACAGCCTCTCCTGCAGGCCCTCAGCTCTGCCTATGCTTGGTCTTTTGTCACATCCAGACGGGGACCTGCCAGAAGAGGAGCAGGAGCAGCAGCAGGAGCAGGAGCCCACCTGTGTCCTCAAGCCCACTGAGCCTGAAGACACCACCATTATGGCCATTGAGGGCATGGCGGGCTCAGGCTCCTGTGACGCGGAGGCTTGTGCTGCCATGCAGGCTCTGCTGGCGGAAAGTGATGTCTCCAGTTTGGAGCATGTACGTAGCCTGTGGCTGGGCTCAAGCCCCCTGGGGACCATGTGCCCCCTGGAGTTGGGTCCGCTGGGCACCCAGCAGCCTTTTAGGCCAGCACAGCATGGTGGGAGGGGAAGCACTTCTTGGGGGAAGCTGGGGAGACAGCTGGCGCCGGCAGCACTTCAACTCCCAGCCGTGTCTCCTCCAGGTGCCGAGCGTTGTGAGGTGCATCTACCGGTGGCTCACATCCAACACGGATGTGTCTGCCACGCAAAGGTTGCCCAACGCCCTTGCGGAGCTGACCCACGCGCACCCCCATGACGTGGTGGTGACGCTCCTGCGCTGCGCCCCATCGTGCGACAGGTACGGGGCCCAACTGCCTTGAGGGCTCTGGGCCTTGAGAGCCCATCAGCCTGTAGAGCCCGCCCCATGTTGGCTGCCAGACAGACGGAGGTCTTCTGGCCCCTCTGGTTCCTAGGCCTGGCATGTCAACCCTAGAGCCTGCTGCTACGCTCCCTCCCTGCCCCTCGAGGCACTGTTGCTTGGCCACCTGCTGCCCGCAGGTGCAGGCCCGCTGGCTGCTGCCAGCAAGGGGCAGTGGGCAGAGGCAGGGCTGGCAGCCAGCACAGGACCCCGGGGGTGCCCAGGCTGCGGCGCTGTGGCCGAGACCCCGCTGACACAGAGCTCTGGGTCTGCAGAGCTGCTGCGGCCATGTGGAGGGTGATGGTCTCCACGATGAGGACTGCAGACAAGGTGCTACTGGAGCTGCTCCCTGTGCTGGCAGACTGGCCGCTGCACAGCACGTTCACCTCCGACGGGGACAATAAGGACGTCTTTGCCCTGGCCATGAGTTTCTGGAGATGGCCTTTGATCACCCCCAGCGTCGCCTCTCCAGGAGGCTCCCAATCCTCCCCCGCCACTGCATGCCCTTGCCTCCCGCGCTGGGCTGCAAACCTAGCTGAGGGGCAGGTTCAGGGGCAGCCAGGCTGGGTGCTCCCCCTGCGTCTCCCATGGCCCAGGGCAGCGCCTGAGCCTCTGTCACCCAGCTCAGGCCCTGCCATGGAGACATCTTGGCACTGAGCGCTGACTCCGGGTGTTTTCTTTTCTGCAGGCAACCAGGGCACTGTGGGAGATTCTCCAGCTACCCAGGCGCCCACAGAGGCTGAAGGTGCATTTCCCATGCCTCTTCCTGGCTCTACTCTCCCAAATTTTCTTCAGCACCGAGCAGATGCCAGAGGAGGTTGACACCTTCTGGAGGGGATGCCAGTGGGAAGGCTGCCTTCCCACCAACCCCAACAGGTGCTCCATCCCAGTCTGCCGGTCCCTGCTATGGCCCCGGAGCTGTGGCCAGGGAACTGGCGTGACCTGGGCTTTGCTCTGCACACAGCTTTGCAGTGCTGACCGTGAAAGCACTGCTCTGCCGTCTGGGGTATGAGAATGTGGTGTTTGAAGTGGAACGTAAGCGTGGCTGGGACACACTTCTCAACGCTGAGACCCACCACTACGCCATGGGCCTGCTGGCCAGGTGAGATCCCCCTTCTTCCCACTCCCCCTGCCATTTCTCCCCTGCAGGCAGGGCCCTCCACACAGTCCCCTTGGTCGTGGCTGAGAGGGCCTTGTCCACCAAGGGATGGCCCAGCAGACCGGAAAAAGCCTGCGAGAGGGGTGCACAGGAGCAGCCATGTCCCCAAAGCGCCAGCATCCCCTCCCATGGGGCCTGAGGGGCTGAGGGCACAGAGCGGGGGGTCTGTCTGCAGGCAGCCCCAGCCAGGGCAGCCCACTGGGGCAGGGCAGGAAGCACTGAAGGCCAGCGACAGAGCCTGGGGGACATGAGTTTCCCCCAGGCAGGAAAGGGGTCTCCTCAGAAGGAAAGGCTTCAGGGCAGGAAGGGTATTTTTCCAGTCTCCTCCGCAAAAGGAGCCTGCTGGTGTTGGCCACTACCTTTCCCTTGGTGAGGAGTGGTGGGGAAAGAGCAGGCCTGTGTGAGTCAGTCTCAAGTGAGGTTGCCACCCTGCTCAGGGTCAACGGTGCTTTCTTCTCCCTGCCAGAGAAATGCGTGGTATCTCGAGGTGCTTGCGTTACTGCATTGCACGATACCTGGTCGAGCAGCTCAACAGGAAGGAGCCACGCTGGGAGGTCCCTGCCATGGCGCTCTTTCTCGAGGTGAGCGTGATGGCGAGTGCTGCCTCGCTGACCTTCCTCCCACCACGCTGCCCTCCTGTAGCCACAGCTGCAAGGGGAGCCCTGTCGGTGGAGCTGGGGCAGAGGGTCGGCTCCACTGCGTGCCTTTAGCCCTGCTGCTGGGGTGACACTTGTCCACCCCTGCAATTCGTGCTGTGGTCCTGCCGGACAGGTACCCCTGTCACTGCTCTGTGTCTTTCAGCTCTTGACCGCTTGCCCTGACATAAGGGGATGGGGTGTCCACATCCTGCAGTTCAGCCCAAGGTACCTGCGGAGTGAGTGCAGAGAGATGCATTGCCTGGTGCTCAGATGCTTCATCCTGCTCATCGATAGACCCTTAATGGTGAGAAGGGGGCAGCCAGCCAAAGCCATGCTGGCAGTATGGGGCTGGGTAAGGGGTGCTGGGCAGCACAGTTGCTTGGCCTTGGCTGGGCTCTGGGAGCGGTGGCAGCTGCTCCCAGCTCTCCTGCCTCCCCGGGGGTTCACCTGCTCGAGTCCTTCGGGGCAAGCCTCTGGCTTCTGAGCCCTGAGGCAGCAGTGTGGGCTTGAACTGCCAGAGCAGTTTTGGCACTGCAGCCTTTTATGGCTTCACAACACAGCATTGTGTTCCACGCAGGCCAAAAGAATGACCTTCCTGCTGCCACGTCTCATAGAGTTACTGCGGGATGCAGATGGGGAGGTGGTCGGGAAGACCCTCTGTGTGCTCAGGAAGGTGCTCCAGGCCAGAGACCTCCCCCTTGCCAGCCCCATTGCTCTGCAGCTGGCTGAGAGGCTCCTGCCACTCTTTGACAGCGTAAGGCTTTGTGCCCCCTACCGCGGGTGCTGGGTGCTGCCGGGAAACTTTGTGCCCTGTGGATTTTCAGGCCTGTACCCAGGTGAGCCTGGAGCGGCTGGCGATGAGGTCTTGCCCTCTTCCTTTCCACCAGGACGCCAGCTATGTGCAACTGCTTTCCATTCGCCTCTTCCGAGACGTGATGGTGATTATAGCTGCATCGGGAAAAAAGCCACTGAGGGCACACATTTACCAGAGCCTGATCCCCCTGCTCTGCTGCCTGCACGATGAGAACGAGCGCGTGGCAGAGGTGAGGATTTCTGTCCTGCCGGTGACCCTGTGAGAGGGGGCTCAGCTGCCTTCTGCCCTGGCGCTTGGCGGGCTGCCGCGCTAGTCTCCTCCCGGCCTTGGCCGCGGAGCGGTAGCTCTGGAGGACATCTGTCCTGCTGCCCTGGCCGCACCATGTGCCTGAAACGGGGGTTGACCCACTCCTCTGCCCAGGCACTGAACCAAGGGATGCCAAGGGACGCATTCCCTAGCTGCTGCGCCTTCCCAGCAGGGGCCAGGAAAGGCCCTTAACCCTGCCCAGGTGCAGAGGACGCAGGTCCTGTGCCCTGGGCAGCGGTGCCATCTCCCAGTCTCTGCTGCTCTGCAGGCCTCTCGGGAAACCTTGCTTCAAGCTACCGAGTTCCTGAATAAGGGGAAGCTCAGGCAGCTGCTGGAGATGGAGCAGACATGGGCGGTCGCCGAGTGCCTGGTAAGGATGGCCCCAAAGCACCCAGAGCCAGCCTGGACAAGCCCCCTGCCACCAGTGCCCAGTGTACTGACGGAGCCCTGTCCCAGCTGGGCTTTGGCGGCAGAGCGGCACCACAGCTCCCCGGGGAGCACCCAGCCCTCTGCTCCCCCCAAACCCCGGCACCAGCCGGCTCTTGCCTGGGCATGACGGGTCTCCTGGCAGCAAAGGCCAGTCCTGGGTGCAGGGGGAGGCTCTGCACCAACCCTTCCCTCCGTCCCCTTCCGCTCTCTCCAGCTGGCAGAGCACAGCAGCAGAGCAGATGAGTACCTGCGCCAGTCCCTGCTGTACCTGCAGAGCCCACAGGAGTCCGTGCGAGAGGTGGCCGTCAGGTTCATTGGTGAGCCACAACCCCCCGGGGGTCCCTCCCTGCCCCACTGCAGCTTATCCCCAGCCCCGGCTGCTGCACCCGCAGCAGGAATTGCCCCGGTGGCTGTGGAGCCCCAACTACCTGATGCCGGGTCAAGGGTGCCCACGGGGCTCCCTGCTGCCCTCTCCCACCCCTGCCCTCGGGCATCATGCTCGGGGATCGCCCCAGGCTCGGCCCTGCCGAGGGGAGGAAAGCGTGTAGCTGAGCTGGTGTGGGAAGGCTGTACTGCTGAGGCTAGCAGGATTTGTGATGGGCTGTGTGTTCCCAGGGCTCGCTGGGCGGCACGTGAGGGGTCAGCAGGAGCAGAAGCTGCAGGTCATCTACGAGGGTGCGTGAGGGCAGCGGGGTGTCAGCGGGGTCTGGTGGGGAGGAGGAAAGTCCCTGAGCAGGGAGCTGCAATCCCTGCCCCGGCTGGAGAGGGCTGTGCTCCCTGCACGGACGAGGGGCGACATGGGCAGAGGGGAGAGAGATTTCAAGGGCACGTTGGGTATTTGTGGCCAGCGCCTTCCAGCTCATCCTGTTGGCCCTTGCTCCCTCCTGGCCATGGGAAGAGCTGGGTGGGGTGGCCCTGGCAGGAGGGGTTCCTGGGTCTCCGCAGATCCAGGTTCTGACCGTGCCCCTGTTCCTCTCTGTTCCAGCCCTTCAAGGCATGACAAATGATGTCAGCATCTCCGTCTCAAACCTGGCAGCTCAAACCCTGTTCCTGCTAAGAGGCACAGAGAGAAATTCTTCCACCAGCTCCAGGCTGCTGGGGATGTACGACCACCTCCGCAGCGCATGGAGGAGAAGGCCTTCTCTCCGGGGCAGTGGCTGGCTGTGCTGCTGGAGCTCTGCGCAGAGCTGATCGTGGGAGCTCTGTGTGCTGGGGCCGCCTGAGCCTGCGGGGAAGGCTGGGTGGCTCCCGGCCTCTCCCTGCCCACAGGACAGCTCTCATCAAAGAGCCCCGGGGAACACCACTTGTGACCGGCTGCCCACTGGATTGAACTCCCTTCAGCACCACTCTTTGGGACCGAGCTTGCTGTCCTGCCCCTCCTCCTAGCCTGCGTGTCTTTCCTTTGTGGAAAAAGAACAATGGAGGAAAAGTCAGCCCTGAAGGAACCAGGACTCTCAGGAGAGGGTGACCAGCTGTGCCCGCTTTCCAGCAGCCATCGGCTGGTTCAATATTAAAACATCAAGCGCTACTTAAGGAATGCTCGATCAAAACGGAGTTTAGATTCACGCTAATTAGACATAGGCAATGCCTCTTCTTTCCAACGTGGGGGTTGTTCCCTTACAACATGGACACCCCCCTCCAGCCCTTCAATCCAAAAATGCCCACGGACCCTCACAGGGAAACACAGACAGGAGAGGAATGCTCCCTCAGCCGGTCACCTCCTTTAAACAGCCACATCCTGGCCGTTGCTTTGCCGCCTCCCAAACGCCAGCGCTACAGCCAAGAGGCCCCATGGGCTGCAGCGACCCATTTGGTGCACGTGGGACCGCTCAGGGAAGGAAGCCCGGGGCAAAACATGCGGGGCACCCAGGTGCAGCAGCCGAGAGGGATGTTGGCCCTGGGATTTCGAGGAAGCTGCCCCTGCCCCAGGAGGCTGCCCCCTCAAAATGCTGTCATGTCCAGAGAGAGAGTATGGTGGAGCAGCAGAGCCGCCCCATGTTGCACCCATTTTGGAAGGGCAGTGGGAGCTGAGACGGGTGTCAGGAGCCGGCCAGCGAGGTGCTGGGGGCTGGGGGTGCAACATTTGGGGTTCAATTTTATAGAGGAGAGAAAGGAAATGCACGGGCACTTTCTTCTAATCCCATCTAAAAAGAAACACCAGGCCTTACAATGCCACGCAGCAGAGCCATGGACGTGCCTGCTAGCCATTAATCTTTACTCCTGCGGGTGGCCTTGGTCCACAGGTTGGGCCCTCTGTTCCCCTCAAAAGCCATATTTTTCATCATGGAGGTGGTTGTGATGCGGGGGATAGGCTGATCAGAAATTGGTGACTCCCCTAGCAGAGACGGATGATCATCCACCTCCTCACGTCCCTGTCTTCATTCTCACAACTACTAGGTGGTGTGCTGGAGAGTTTCATGCCCACCTGGCCCATGGGGTATTTAGCTGGCTGTAAGTAATGCCTCCGCGCGCTCTCAACGCGCTCCTAGTGCCACCCGCCTCTTCTTCACAAGCAATGAGGCCGAGGCCTTGCAAGCTCCTGCTGCTGGGGAGCTCATCGAGCAAAACCATCTCAGTCAAGCCCATCAGCTTAATCTTTGCATCCACACTCGCTAGCAAGAGATTGTCTTGAAAGAAGAGATTGCTGTGGAGGGCCACAAGGGTTCCGTCCTCCTCTTCTGGGCTGTCAGAGCCGAGCATTGCCTGAACACCAGACATTACCCACCAGCATCCAGCGAGACCGCTTCCTGCTGCCAGGCTGAGTCTTTGTCTGACGGCCCTGTGGAGAAGTGCGTGGAGAGCATGTCCCAGCTGTGACCGAGAAGCAACTCAGTGAAGGCCCAGGATGGGTAGCGGTGACAAGCTCTGGCTTATCAATTGGTCCCCCAGCGTAGTGGCCAGATGGCTGAAAATAGGGGCCGATGGGGGATCATTCAGAAGGCCCATGGCCTCCCTTGGTCTGAGGTGGGATGCATCAGCTTTTACAGTCTTGCAGCAAAGACACAGCAGGGTGTTGTTCAGAGCTAGGTAATCCCCCCCATTCCCAGCCGTGAAAAATCCCAGATGTGCAGGTTCTGCAAGAGTAGAAAGCGGAGGCGCCTCCCTGCACGGGCTTTTCTCAGTCCTGGTCTGCCCTGGGGACACTTCAATCCGGCTTAATATTTGGTACATTCTTGTGAGCAGCCATCCCTTACTTTAACACGTCTTTCCTTTGCTAGCGTCTGGTGGGTTAATCCCGGTAGGCAGGTCAGCCCCGCACAGCCCATCACTCCCTCCCCGCCAGAGGGCTGGGGCTGAGGATCAGCAGGTTAGAAGTGAGAACACTCGTTGAGCTGAGGTAAAGACAGTTTAGCAGGTAAAGCAAAAGCTGCACGTGCAAGCGAAGCAAAAGAAGGAATTCAGTCACAGGATCATAGAAGAGCCCAGGTTGGACGGGACCTCAGAAGATCATCTGGTCCAACCTTTCACGGGAAAGGGAGCCTAGCACCCAGGCCCCCTTGTCACGTCTCAAAAAGCTCCAGCGATGGGGACTCCACCACATCCCTGCGGAGGTGGCTCCAGGGGGTGATTGTTCTCACTGTAAAAGATTTCTCTCTTGTGATGAGCGGAAACCTCTTCCGGCGCCACTTGTACCCTTGTCTTCTCCTTGTGGCTCCTTCTGAGCAGAGCGCCTCCACCCTCTTTGTAGCTGCCCTTCCAGTACCGGGATAGTGCCATTGGCTTCCTCCTGAGCCTGCCCTTCTCTAGGGAGAAAAGACCCAACTCTTTCAGTCTTTCTTTGTTGGGCAGGTTCTCCAGCCCTTTCATCATCTTTGTGGCCTCCCCAGACTGCCTGCATCTTTCTTGAACTGTGGGGACTGGAACTGGACGCAGTACTCCAGGCGCTGCCTGACAAGCACTGAGTAGAGTGGGATGATCACGTCTTGGTCTCTGCTAGCAATGCCCCTGTGGGTGCAACCCGGGACCTGATTTGCCTTTGTTGCCGCAGCGGTGCACTGCCGACTCACGTGCAGCTTGTTGTCCACCAGGACCCCCAGGTCCCTTTCAGCAAGGTTGCTTCCCAGCCACACGGATCCCAGCCTGTCCTGAGCTCTTTGCTTATGTCACTGCAGGTACAGGAGTTTGCACTTGTCTTTGTTCGAGTTCATCCTGCTCTTGCTAGCCCACTCTTCCAGCCTGTCCAGGCCTCTCAGTAAGACGGCTCTCCCTTCTCGTGTGTTCGCCTCACCACCCAGCTTGGTGTCATCAGCACACGTGGTGAGGGTGCTTTCAATCCCATCGTCCAGGTTATTTAGGAAGATGCTGAAAAAGCCTCTGAGAGTCACCTGTTAGCCAATTTCCCGCCCATCTCACAGATGACCCATCCAGTCTGTACCTTGCCAGCTTGCCCAACTGGAGACTGTGGGAGACACTGTTAAATGCTTTCCTGAAGGCCAGGTAAACCACGCCCACTGCTCTCCCCGTCTCAGGAGAAGATGTGATTTTGTCATAGAAGGTGATCAGGCTAGTCTGGCATGATTTGCCCTCAGTAAATCCGTGCTGGCTTCGTGTCTGTGGGAGGACACTTTTGCAGTGACGGCGGCCATTAAACCAGGCACCCAAATACACTGAACCCCAAACCGGACCTGCACATCGCTGCGTCACAGAGCATGAAAGCAAGATGCTCAAAATGGACATGAATGAAGCCTATTCGATAGCACTGCTCTCACTGAACAAGCATTATTAATACTCTGTATAGAAAACTGATGAATACCCCAACAATAAATATTTTTTAGTGGAAGCCAGAAGGGGGTTTGTGCTGCGAGGCGGCTTCGGAGCTCCTTCTTGCCCAAGCTCGGTGGCCCTGTAACAAGGTGCTGCTGATGGGTGGCCCTGAAAACTGGGCTGCCCCAGGGACGGGCTGGCGGGAGGCCCTAAGGGGACGGGGCAGCTGGAGGCGCCAGGGGACAGGTATGTGTCAGCAGGTGACCCGCCGTGACATGGGCACTGCCCATTGGATGGCACGTGGCGGCGTGTCACAGGACCCTTTGTGACCTGCCCTGATATGAGCAGTGGTGGTGACGTGGCCACCCCACAGCGCCCAGAGGACGCGACAGGACAGGACGGGACGGGACGGAGTGGGGCTGCGGGGAGCCCCTGAGCAGCCACCTCGGTCCCTTCTGAACCGCACCTGCGACGCTTTTCCGACGCGTCTCCCACCCCTGCGACCGCAGCCCTCAAGGCCGGGCCTCAGCAGCATGGCAGAGAGACCCCCCAGTGTGCCCAGGCTGGCCTGGCTGGCAGGGGAGGAGGAGAAGGAGGACAAAGGTACTGGGGCTGACCCGGTTTGGCAGCCCGATGAGGTGGAGGTGGTTCAGCTGCTGCAGGCGTGAGAGTGGCTGAGCTGGGCCACAGGGCTAGCGGCTGCAGCCGCCTTGGCCCCATCCCATCCCCTATGGGCATTCCCAGGGCAGGAGGGGCCGAGGAGGGTCCCCACGGCTGGGCTCCGGCCATGCTCCATCCAGCGGGCACCCCCAGCCCCAACCTGCAGCCGGGGAGGTGGGGGGTAGTGTCCCCACCAGCCCCTGTCCTGGGGCTGGCGCTGCCTGGGGAGCGCGGGGCTCGGCTGTGTTCAACAGCCTCTCCTGCAGGCCCTCAGCTCTGCCTATGCTTGGTCTTTTGTCACATCCAGACGGGGACCTGCCAGAAGAGGAGCAGGAGCAGCAGCAGGAGCAGGAGCCCACCTGTGTCCTCAAGCCCACTGAGCCTGAAGACACCACCATTATGGCCATTGAGGGCATGGCGGGCTCAGGCTCCTGTGACGCGGAGGCTTGTGCTGCCATGCAGGCTCTGCTGGCGGAAAGTGATGTCTCCAGTTTGGAGCATGTACGTAGCCTGTGGCTGGGCTCAAGCCCCCTGGGGACCGTGTGCCCCCTGGAGTTGGGTCCGCTGGGCACCCAGCAGCCTTTTAGGCCAGCACAGCATGGTGGGAGGGGAAGCACTTCTTGGGGGAAGCTGGGGAGACAGCTGGCGCCGGCAGCACTTCAACTCCCAGCCGTGTCTCCTCCAGGTGCCGAGCGTTGTGAGGTGCATCTACCGGTGGCTCACATCCAACACGGATGTGTCTGCCACGCAAAGGTTGCCCAACGCCCTTGCGGAGCTGACCCACGCGCACCCCCATGACGTGGTGGTGACGCTCCTGCGCTGCGCCCCATCGTGCGACAGGTACGGGGCCCAACTGCCTTGAGGGCTCTGGGCCTTGAGAGCCCATCAGCCTGTAGAGCCCGCCCCATGTTGGCTGCCAGACAGACGGAGGTCTTCTGGCCCCTCTGGTTCCTAGGCCTGGCATGTCAACCCTAGAGCCTGCTGCTACGCTCCCTCCCTGCCCCTCGAGGCACTGTTGCTTGGCCACCTGCTGCCCGCAGGTGCAGGCCCGCTGGCTGCTGCCAGCAAGGGGCAGTGGGCAGAGGCAGGGCTGGCAGCCAGCACAGGACCCCGGGGGTGCCCAGGCTGCGGCGCTGTGGCCGAGACCCCGCTGACACAGAGCTCTGGGTCTGCAGAGCTGCTGCGGCCATGTGGAGGGTGATGGTCTCCACGATGAGGACTGCAGACAAGGTGCTACTGGAGCTGCTCCCTGTGCTGGCAGACTGGCCGCTGCACAGCACGTTCACCTCCGACGGGGACAATAAGGACGTCTTTGCCCTGGCCGTGAGTTTCTGGAGATGGCCTTTGATCACCCCCAGCGTCGCCTCTCCAGGAGGCTCCCAATCCTCCCCCGCCACTGCATGCCCTTGCCTCCCGCGCTGGGCTGCAAACCTAGCTGAGGGGCAGGTTCAGGGGCAGCCAGGCTGGGTGCTCCCCCTGCGTCTCCCATGGCCCAGGGCAGCGCCTGAGCCTCTGTCACCCAGCTCAGGCCCTGCCATGGAGACATCTTGGCACTGAGCGCTGACTCCGGGTGTTTTCTTTTCTGCAGGCAACCAGGGCACTGTGGGAGATTCTCCAGCTACCCAGGTGCCCACAGAGGCTGAAGGTGCATTTCCCACGCCTCTTCCTGGCTCTACTCTCCCAAATTTTCTTCAGCACCGAGCAGATGCCAGAGGAGGTTGACACCTTCTGGAGGGGATGCCAGCGGGAAGGCTGCCTTCCCACCAACCCCAACAGGTGCTCCATCCCAGTCTGCCGGTCCCTGCTATGGCCCCGGAGCTGTGGCCAGGGAACTGGCGTGACCTGGGCTTTGCTCTGCACACAGCTTTGCAGTGCTGACCGTGAAAGCACTGCTCTGCCGTCTGGGGTATGAGAATGTGGTGTTTGAAGTGGAACGTAAGCATGGCTGGGACACACTTCTCAACGCTGAGACCCACCACTACGCCATGGGCCTGCTGGCCAGGTGAGATCCCCCTTCTTCCCACTCCCCCTGCCATTTCTCCCCTGCAGGCAGGGCCCTCCACACAGTCCCCTTGGTCACGGCTGAGAGGGCCTTGTCCACCAAGGGATGGCCCAGCAGACCGGAAAAAGCCTGCGAGAGGGGTGCACAGGAGCAGCCATGTCCCCAAAGCGCCAGCATCCCCTCCCATGGGGCCTGAGGGGCTGAGGGCACAGAGCGGGGGGTCTGTCTGCAGGCAGCCCCAGCCAGGGCAGCCCACTGGGGCAGGGCAGGAAGCACTGAAGGCCAGCGACAGAGCCTGGGGGACATGAGTTTCCCCCAGGCAGGAAAGGGGTCTCCTCAGAAGGAAAGGCTTCAGGGCAGGAAGGGTATTTTTCCAGTCTCCTCCGCAAAAGGAGCCTGCTGGTGTTGGCCACTACCTTTCCCTTGGTGAGGAGTGGTGGGGAAAGAGCAGGCCTGTGTGAGTCAGTCTCAAGTGAGGTTGCCACCCTGCTCAGGGTCAACGGTGCTTTCTTCTCCCTGCCAGAGAAATGCGTGGTATCTCGAGGTGCTTGCGTTACTGCATTGCACGATACCTGGTCGAGCAGCTCAACAGGAAGGAGCCACGCTGGGAGGTCCCTGCCATGGCGCTCTTTCTCGAGGTGAGCGTGATGGCGAGTGCTGCCTCGCTGACCTTCCTCCCACCACGCTGCCCTCCTGTAGCCACAGCTGCAAGGGGAGCCCTGTCGGTGGAGCTGGGGCAGAGGGTCGGCTCCACTGCGTGCCTTTAGCCCTGCTGCTGGGGTGACACTTGTCCACCCCTGCAATTCGTGTCCCCCTTGTGCCAGCTCTCACCCTTCGTCCATCACGGCTCCTTGAAGGACGAGGAATCAGAGGCTGTCGAGGCCTGGGGGGCACAGCAGAGCGGGCGAGCGACCTGCACCGTGTGCCCCGCGGCACAGGGCAGGGAGCCCAGGGGCTCTCTGCGGCGGTTGCCGCCTTCTGGCTTGGCTGCCTGGGGAGGTGCCCACGCCCTGCGCCACTGGCTGGACCCAGCCCTACACGGTGCTGGGGTCCTGCCGGACAGGTACCCCTGTCACTGCTCTGTGTCTTTCAGCTCTTGACCGCTTGCCCTGACATAAGGGGATGGGGTGTCCACGTCCTGCAGTTCAGCCCAAGGTACCTGCGGAGTGAGTGCAGAGAGATGCATTGCCTGGTGCTCAGATGCTTCATCCTGCTCATCGATAGACCCTTAATGGTGAGAAGGGGGCAGCCAGCCAAAGCCATGCTGGCAGTATGGGGCTGGGTAAGGGGTGCTGGGCAGCACAGTTGCTTGGCCTTGGCTGGGCTCTGGGAGCGGTGGCAGCTGCTCCCAGCTCTCCTGCCTCCCCGGGGGTTCACCTGCTCGAGTCCTTCGGGGCAAGCCTCTGGCTTCTGAGCCCTGAGGCAGCAGTGTGGGCTTGAACTGCCAGAGCAGTTTTGGCACTGCAGCTTTTTATGGCTTCACAACACAGCATTGTGTTCCACGCAGGCCAAAAGAATGACCTTCCTGCTGCCACGTCTCATAGAGTTACTGCGGGATGCAGATGGGGAGGTGGTCGGGAAGACCCTCTGTGTGCTCAGGAAGGTGCTCCAGGCCAGAGACCTCCCCCTTGCCAGCCCCATTGCTCTGCAGCTGGCTGAGAGGCTCCTGCCACTCTTTGACAGCGTAAGGCTTTGTGCCCCCTACCGCGGGTGCTGGGTGCTGCCGGGAAACTTTGTGCCCTGTGGATTTTCAGGCCTGTACCCAGGTGAGCCTGGAGCGGCTGGCGATGAGGTCTTGCCCTCTTCCTTTCCACCAGGACGCCAGCTATGTGCAACTGCTTTCCATTCGCCTCTTCCGAGACGTGATGGTGATTATAGCTGCATCGGGAAAAAAGCCACTGAGGGCACACATTTACCAGAGCCTGATCCCCCTGCTCTGCTGCCTGCACGATGAGAACGAGCGCGTGGCAGAGGTGAGGATTTCTGTCCTGCCGGTGTCCCTGTGAGAGGGGGCTCAGCTGCCTTCTGCCCTGGTGCTTGGCGGGCTGCCGCGCTAGTCTCCTCCCGGCCTTGGCCGCGGAGCGGTAGCTCTGGAGGACGTCTGTCCTGCTGCCCTGGCCGCACCATGTGCCTGAAACGGGGGTTGACCCACTCCTCTGCCCAGGCACTGAACCAAGGGATGCCAAGGGACGCATTCCCTAGCTGCTGCGCCTTCCCAGCAGGGGCCAGGAAAGGCCCTTAACCCTGCCCAGGTGCAGAGGACGCAGGTCCTGTGCCCTGGGCAGCGGTGCCATCTCCCAGTCTCTGCTGCTCTGCAGGCCTCTCGGGAAACCTTGCTTCAAGCTACCGAGTTCCTGAATAAGGGGAAGCTCAGGCAGCTGCTGGAGATGGAGCAGACATGGGCGGTCGCCGAGTGCCTGGTAAGGATGGCCCCAAAGCACCCAGAGCCAGCCTGGACAAGCCCCCTGCCACCAGTGCCCAGTGTACTGACGGAGCCCTGTCCCAGCTGGGCTTTGGCGGCAGAGCGGCACCACAGCTCCCCGGGGAGCACCCAGCCCTCTGCTCCCCCCAAACCCCGGCACCAGCCGGCTCTTGCCTGGGCATGACGGGTCTCCTGGCAGCAAAGGCCAGTCCTGGGTGCAGGGGGAGGCTCTGCACCAACCCTTCCCTCCGTCCCCTTCCGCTCTCTCCAGCTGGCAGAGCACAGCAGCAGAGCAGATGAGTACCTGCGCCAGTCCCTGCTGTACCTGCAGAGCCCACAGGAGTCCGTGCGAGAGGCGGCCGTCAGGTTCATTGGTGAGCCACAACCCCCCGGGGGTCCCTCCCTGCCCCACTGCAGCTTAGCCCCAGCCCCGGCTGCTGCACCCGCAGCAGGAATTGCCCCGGTGGCTGTGGAGCCCCGACTACCTGATGCCGGGTCAAGGGTGCCCACGGGGCTCCCTGCTGCCCTCTCCCACCCCTGCCCTCGGGCATCATGCTCGGGGATCGGCCCAGGCTCGGCCCTGCCGAGGGGAGGAAAGCGTGTAGCTGAGCTGGTGTGGGAAGGCTGTACTGCTGAGGCTAGCGGGATTTGTGATGGGCTGTGTGTTCCCAGGGCTCGCTGGGCGGCACGTGAGGGGTCAGCAGGAGCAGAAGCTGCAGGTCATCTACGAGGGTGCGTGAGGGCAGCGGGGTGTCAGCGGGGTCTGGTGGGGAGGAGGAAAGTCCCTGAGCAGGGAGCTGCAATCCCTGCCCCGGCTGGAGAGGGCTGTGCTCCCTGCACGGACGAGGGGCGACATGGGCAGAGGGGAGAGAGATTTCAAGGGCACGTTGGGTATTTGTGGCCAGCGCCTTCCAGCTCATCCCGTTGGCCCTTGCTCCCTCCTGGCCATGGGAAGAGCTGGGTGGGGTGGCCCTGGCAGGAGGGGTTCCTGGGTCTCCGCAGATCCAGGTTCTGACCGTGCCCCTGTTCCTCTCTGTTCCAGCCCTTCAAGGCATGACAAATGATGTCAGCATCTCCGTCTCAAACCTGGCAGCTCAAACCCTGTTCCTGCTAAGAGGCACAGAGAGAAATTCTTCCACCAGCTCCAGGCTGCTGGGGATGTACGACCACCTCCGCAGCGCATGGAGGAGAAGGCCTTCTCTCCGGGGCAGTGGCTGGCTGTGCTGCTGGAGCTCTGCGCAGAGCTGATCGTGGGAGCTCTGTGTGCTGGGGCCGCCTGAGCCTGCGGGGAAGGCTGGGTGGCTCCCGGCCTCTCCCTGCCCACAGGACAGCTCTCATCAAAGAGCCCCGGGGAACACCACTTGTGACCGGCTGCCCACTGGATTGAACTCCCTTCAGCACCACTCTTTGGGACCGAGCTTGCTGTCCTGCCCCTCCTCCTAGCCTGCGTGTCTTTCCTTTGTGGAAAAAGAACAATGGAGGAAAAGTCAGCCCTGAAGGAACCAGGACTCTCAGGAGAGGGTGACCAGCTGTGCCCGCTTTCCAGCAGCCATCGGCTGGTTCAATATTAAAACATCAAGCGCTACTTAAGGAATGCTCGATCAAAACGGAGTTTAGATTCACGCTAATTAGACATAGGCAATGCCTCTTCTTTCCAACGTGGGGGTTGTTCCCTTACAACATGGACACCCCCCTCCAGCCCTTCAATCCAAAAATGCCCACGGACCCTCACAGGGAAACACAGACAGGAGAGGAATGCTCCCTCAGCCGGTCACCTCCTTTAAACAGCCACATCCTGGCCGTTGCTTTGCCGCCTCCCAAACGCCAGCGCTACAGCCAAGAGGCCCCATGGGCTGCAGCGACCCATTTGGTGCACGTGGGACCGCTCAGGGAAGGAAGCCCAGGGCAAAACATGCGGGGCACCCAGGTGCAGCAGCCGAGAGGGATGTTGGCCCCGGGATTTCGAGGAAGCTGCCCCTGCCCCAGGAGGCTGCCCCCTCAAAATGCTGTCATGTCCAGAGAGAGAGTATGGTGGAGCAGCAGAGCCGCCCCATGTTGCACCCATTTTGGAAGGGCAGTGGGAGCTGAGACGGGTGTCAGGAGCCGGCCAGCGAGGTGCTGGGGGCTGGGGGTGCAACATTTGGGGTTCAATTTTATAGAGGAGAGAAAGGAAATGCACGGGCACTTTCTTCTAATCCCATCTAAAAAGAAACACCAGGCCTTACAATGCCACGCAGCAGAGCCATGGACGTGCCTGCTAGCCATTAATCTTTACTCCTGCGGGTGGCCTTGGTCCACAGGTTGGGCCCTCTGTTCCCCTCAAAAGCCATATTTTTCATCATGGAGGTGGTTGTGATGCGGGGGATAGGCTGATCAGAAATTGGTGACTCCCCTAGCAGAGACGGATGATCATCCACCTCCTCACGTCCCTGTCTTCATTCTCACAACTACTAGGTGGTGTGCTGGAGAGTTTCATGCCCACCTGGCCCATGGGGTATTTAGCTGGCTGTAAGTAATGCCTCCGCGCGCTCTCAACGCGCTCCTAGTGCCACCCGCCTCTTCTTCACAAGCAATGAGGCCGAGGCCTTGCAAGCTCCTGCTGCTGGGGAGCTCATCGAGCAAAACCATCTCAGTCAAGCCCATCAGCTTAATCTTTGCATCCACACTCGCTAGCAAGAGATTGTCTTGAAAGAAGAGATTGCTGTGGAGGGCCACAAGGGTTCCGTCCTCCTCTTCTGGGCTGTCAGAGCCGAGCATTGCCTGAACACCAGACATTACCCACCAGCATCCAGCGAGACCGCTTCCTGCTGCCAGGCTGAGTCTTTGTCTGACGGCCCTGTGGAGAAGTGCGTGGAGAGCATGTCCCAGCTGTGACCGAGAAGCAACTCAGTGAAGGCCCAGGATGGGTAGCGGTGACAAGCTCTGGCTTATCAATTGGTCCCCCAGCGTAGTGGCCAGATGGCTGAAAATAGGGGCCGATGGGGGATCATTCAGAAGGCCCATGGCCTCCCTTGGTCTGAGGTGGGATGCATCAGCTTTTACAGTCTTGCAGCAAAGACACAGCAGGGTGTTGTTCAGAGCTAGGTAATCCCCCCCATTCCCAGCCGTGAAAAATCCCAGATGTGCAGGTTCTGCAAGAGTAGAAAGCGGAGGCGCCTCCCTGCACGGGC
Organism: Phalacrocorax carbo; assembly: GCF_963921805.1. NCBI lineage: Eukaryota > Metazoa > Chordata > Aves > Suliformes > Phalacrocoracidae > Phalacrocorax > Phalacrocorax carbo. The sequence continues at coordinate 44,148,920 of NC_087517.1, read as the reverse complement.
TTTTCTCAGTCCTGGTCTGCCCTGGGGACACTTCAATCCGGCTTAATATTTGGTACATTCTTGTGAGCAGCCATCCCTTACTTTAACACGTCTTTCCTTTGCTAGCGTCTGGTGGGTTAATCCCGGTAGGCAGGTCAGCCCCGCACAGCCCATCACTCCCTCCCCGCCAGAGGGCTGGGGCTGAGGATCAGCAGGTTAGAAGTGAGAACACTCGTTGAGCTGAGGTAAAGACAGTTTAGCAGGTAAAGCAAAAGCTGCACGTGCAAGCGAAGCAAAAGAAGGAATTCAGTCACAGGATCATAGAAGAGCCCAGGTTGGACGGGACCTCAGAAGATCATCTGGTCCAACCTTTCACGGGAAAGGGAGCCTAGCACCCAGGCCCCCTTGTCACGTCTCAAAAAGCTCCAGCGATGGGGACTCCACCACATCCCTGCGGAGGTGGCTCCAGGGGGTGATTGTTCTCACTGTAAAAGATTTCTCTCTTGTGATGAGCGGAAACCTCTTCCGGCGCCACTTGTACCCTTGTCTTCTCCTTGTGGCTCCTTCTGAGCAGAGCGCCTCCACCCTCTTTGTAGCTGCCCTTCCAGTACCGGGATAGTGCCATTGGCTTCCTCCTGAGCCTGCCCTTCTCTAGGGAGAAAAGACCCAACTCTTTCAGTCTTTCTTTGTTGGGCAGGTTCTCCAGCCCTTTCATCATCTTTGTGGCCTCCCCAGACTGCCTGCATCTTTCTTGAACTGTGGGGACTGGAACTGGACGCAGTACTCCAGGCGCTGCCTGACAAGCACTGGGTAGAGTGGGATGATCACGTCTTGGTCTCTGCTAGCAATGCCCCTGTGGGTGCAACCCGGGACCTGATTTGCCTTTGTTGCCGCAGCGGTGCACTGCCGACTCACGTGCAGCTTGTTGTCCACCAGGACCCCCAGGTCCCTTTCAGCAAGGTTGCTTCCCAGCCACACGGATCCCAGCCTGTCCTGAGCTCTTTGCTTATGTCACTGCAGGTACAGGAGTTTGCACTTGTCTTTGTTCGAGTTCATCCTGCTCTTGCTAGCCCACTCTTCCAGCCTGTCCAGGCCTCTCAGTAAGACGGCTCTCCCTTCTCGTGTGTTCGCCTCACCACCCAGCTTGGTGTCATCAGCACACGTGGTGAGGGTGCTTTCAATCCCATCGTCCAGGTTATTTAGGAAGATGCTGAAAAAGCCTCTGAGAGTCACCTGTTAGCCAATTTCCCGCCCATCTCGCAGATGACCCATCCAGTCTGTACCTTGCCAGCTTGCCCAACTGGAGACTGTGGGAGACACTGTTAAATGCTTTCCTGAAGGCCAGGTAAACCACGCCCACTGCTCTCCCCGTCTCAGGAGAAGATGTGATTTTGTCATAGAAGGTGATCAGGCTAGTCTGGCATGATTTGCCCTCAGTAAATCCGTGCTGGCTTCGTGTCTGTGGGAGGACACTTTTGCAGTGACGGCGGCCATTAAACCAGGCACCCAAATACACTGAACCCCAAACCGGACCTGCGCATCGCTGCGTCACAGAGCATGAAAGCAAGATGCTCAAAATGGACATGAATGAAGCCTATTCGATAGCACTGCTCTCACTGAACAAGCATTATTAATACTCTGTATAGAAAACTGATGAATACCCCAACAATAAATATTTTTTAGTGGAAGCCAGAAGGGGGTTTGTGCTGCGAGGCGGCTTCGGAGCTCCTTCTTGCCCAAGCTCGGTGGCCCTGTAACAAGGTGCTGCTGATGGGTGGCCCTGAAAACTGGGCTGCCCCAGGGACGGGCTGGCGGGAGGCCCTAAGGGGACGGGGCAGCTGGAGGCGCCAGGGGACAGGTATGTGTCAGCAGGTGACCCGCCGTGACATGGGCACTGCCCATTGGATGGCACGTGGCGGCGTGTCACAGGACCCTTTGTGACCTGCCCTGATATGAGCAGTGGTGGTGACGTGGCCACCCCACAGCGCCCAGAGGACGCGACAGGACAGGACGGGACGGGACGGAGTGGGGCTGCGGGGAGCCCCTGAGCAGCCACCTCGGTCCCTTCTGAACCGCACCTGCGACGCTTTTCCGACGCGTCTCCCACCCCTGCGACCGCAGCCCTCAAGGCCGGGCCTCAGCAGCATGGCAGAGAGACCCCCCAGTGTGCCCAGGCTGGCCTGGCTGGCAGGGGAGGAGGAGAAGGAGGACAAAGGTACTGGGGCTGACCCGGTTTGGCAGCCCGATGAGGTGGAGGCGGTTCAGCTGCTGCAGGCGTGAGAGTGGCTGAGCTGGGCCACAGGGCTAGCGGCTGCAGCCGCCTTGGCCCCATCCCATCCCCTATGGGCATTCCCAGGGCAGGAGGGGCCGAGGAGGGTCCCCACGGCTGGGCTCCGGCCATGCTCCATCCAGCGGGCACCCCCAGCCCCAACCTGCAGCCGGGGAGGTGGGGGGTAGTGTCCCCACCAGCCCCTGTCCTGGGGCTGGCGCTGCCTGGGGAGCGCGGGGCTCGGCTGTGTTCAACAGCCTCTCCTGCAGGCCCTCAGCTCTGCCTATGCTTGGTCTTTTGTCACATCCAGACGGGGACCTGCCAGAAGAGGAGCAGGAGCAGCAGCAGGAGCAGGAGCCCACCTGTGTCCTCAAGCCCACTGAGCCTGAAGACACCACCATTATGGCCATTGAGGGCATGGCGGGCTCAGGCTCCTGTGACGCGGAGGCTTGTGCTGCCATGCAGGCTCTGCTGGCGGAAAGTGATGTCTCCAGTTTGGAGCATGTACGTAGCCTGTGGCTGGGCTCAAGCCCCCTGGGGACCGTGTGCCCCCTGGAGTTGGGTCCGCTGGGCACCCAGCAGCCTTTTAGGCCAGCACAGCATGGTGGGAGGGGAAGCACTTCTTGGGGGAAGCTGGGGAGACAGCTGGCGCCGGCAGCACTTCAACTCCCAGCCGTGTCTCCTCCAGGTGCCGAGCGTTGTGAGGTGCATCTACCGGTGGCTCACATCCAACACGGATGTGTCTGCCACGCAAAGGTTGCCCAACGCCCTTGCGGAGCTGACCCACGCGCACCCCCATGACGTGGTGGTGACGCTCCTGCGCTGCGCCCCATCGTGCGACAGGTACGGGGCCCAACTGCCTTGAGGGCTCTGGGCCTTGAGAGCCCATCAGCCTGTAGAGCCCGCCCCATGTTGGCTGCCAGACAGACGGAGGTCTTCTGGCCCCTCTGGTTCCTAGGCCTGGCATGTCAACCCTAGAGCCTGCTGCTACGCTCCCTCCCTGCCCCTCGAGGCACTGTTGCTTGGCCACCTGCTGCCCGCAGGTGCAGGCCCGCTGGCTGCTGCCAGCAAGGGGCAGTGGGCAGAGGCAGGGCTGGCAGCCAGCACAGGACCCCGGGGGTGCCCAGGCTGCGGCGCTGTGGCCGAGACCCCGCTGACACAGAGCTCTGGGTCTGCAGAGCTGCTGCGGCCATGTGGAGGGTGATGGTCTCCACGATGAGGACTGCAGACAAGGTGCTACTGGAGCTGCTCCCTGTGCTGGCAGACTGGCCGCTGCACAGCACGTTCACCTCCGACGGGGACAATAAGGACGTCTTTGCCCTGGCCGTGAGTTTCTGGAGATGGCCTTTGATCACCCCCAGCGTCGCCTCTCCAGGAGGCTCCCAATCCTCCCCCGCCACTGCATGCCCTTGCCTCCCGCGCTGGGCTGCAAACCTAGCTGAGGGGCAGGTTCAGGGGCAGCCAGGCTGGGTGCTCCCCCTGCGTCTCCCATGGCCCAGGGCAGCGCCTGAGCCTCTGTCACCCAGCTCAGGCCCTGCCATGGAGACATCTTGGCACTGAGCGCTGACTCCGGGTGTTTTCTTTTCTGCAGGCAACCAGGGCACTGTGGGAGATTCTCCAGCTACCCAGGCGCCCACAGAGGCTGAAGGTGCATTTCCCACGCCTCTTCCTGGCTCTACTCTCCCAAATTTTCTTCAGCACCGAGCAGATGCCAGAGGAGGTTGACACCTTCTGGAGGGGATGCCAGCGGGAAGGCTGCCTTCCCACCAACCCCAACAGGTGCTCCATCCCAGTCTGCCGGTCCCTGCTATGGCCCCGGAGCTGTGGCCAGGGAACAGGCGTGACCTGGGCTTTGCTCTGCACACAGCTTTGCAGTGCTGACCGTGAAAGCACTGCTCTGCCGTCTGGGGTATGAGAATGTGGTGTTTGAAGTGGAATGTAAGCGTGGCTGGGACACACTTCTCAACGCTGAGACCCACCACTACGCCATGTGTAGGGGAATAGACAGGGATCGGCGACCGGAAGATTACGGGATGTGACGGAAAGATAGACTCCTCCCCATAGGAGTGGCAGGAACAGGAACCGCAAGAGCTATATAAGCGTGTGACGCAGCCAAATAGACGGACATTTTGTATCCATCATATTGGTGTCTGTGCATCACTGTCCCCAGGGTGGGTAGAGCCCTGTGTCCCGGAGGTATGCGGCCCAAGATAAGTTCTCCCGTAGAAGCGTACAGCTACAAGTGGTGACCCCGACGTGATTAGCGGGGAGGCTTGGCAAGTTCGCCGGGGGGAAAAGAGAGCTTGGGGCAGGCAGGGGCGGGACGGGGAGCCGCAGGTCGGCGGGCGCGCCATGGATTCAGTCGTAAAGGTACTGAAGGGATTGGGGAAGGAATATGGTACTTCGATATCGAAGACGCCTACCTCAAAGGCCATCCGATGGATGATTACGCAGGGGCTCATACGAAGTCCCGCAGACATATTTAATAAGGATAAGTGGGTGAGGATTAAAGAGGAGTTAGCCGAAAGGGCTATGATGGGAAAACCCCAGTACATACAGCTCTGGGGAAAGATACACCGATTACTATTGAAAGCTCGGGATGATCAGGAGACAGGGCGGCAGGCGCGGCGGTGCCTGCACGGTGCTACAGGCGACAGTAGCCCGGAAAGAGACCCAGGAGGGGCAGTGGGGACGCAGACAGGGGCAAGCATCGCGGCGGGTGGGAAAGAAGGGGAGAGTTCGGACGGAGTAGCCTGGCCAGCGACTCAGTCTGAGGCTCCCAAGGAGGTGGATCGGGAAGCGGCGGTGTTCCCTGTTGAGCCAGCAGGGCCTTTAGAGTGCCCCCCCCCCGCCCGCATACCCCTGGGACGATTTGGCACAGGCTCGGGAGCCCGCGCGCGGGGAGAGTGACGTGGCAGCGGGAGTGACGGAGCGGAAGGAGAAAGATGACCAGCGCCGGAAGCAGCGCCGGCAGCGGCACCGCCCTCTGCCCGACCCTCGAGACTGGCTCCCGGGGCAACCCTTGAGATGGGAGTCGGACGAGGAGGGGGATTGGGGTGCCTGGAGGGGAGGACAGGGGGAGTATAGAACAACTTCGAGCAGCAGCGAATCAGAAATTGGGGGAGAAACCGATGCCCATATGTGGGAAGAGAGAGCAGCTTGCCTGCGGCGCGCAAAAAAGAGGCATAAGGCAGCAGAGACTCGGAGGACCAATCAGAAGGAGGGAGGAGAGGGACCGTCAAAAGGGGAGGTCCGGGGCGCTGCAGCTCCGGAGGGGTCTCCGGAGGACGTGCTGCGGCAGCTGCAGCAGGTTATGCGCGCACTAGGGGAAGTAACTCGGCAGCAGACAGGACTTTTAACGAAGGGTGCACCCCAGCGACAGTCAGTTGAGTTACCTAACTGGCGGCTGATAGCTAGAGATTGTAGCCTCGATGGAGTAAGGATAGAGATGCCCGGGATCTTCCCTGTCCGATTAGCTCCAGGAGGAGGAGTGGAGTGGACGCCGATAGATGCCAAACTAGTGCGAACTTTATGGCGAGAAATTAAAGAAAAGGGGCTGAAAGACGAAGGAGTAGGATTGCTGCTGGACGCTGCGCATGCAGCGCCATTGACCCCCTCTGATGCTAAGCAGTTGGCGAAAGCAATATTGGCTCCCACAATGTACATACTTTGGAAGGAGGCAATGCACAGTGCCTGCCATGCCCTCGTACAGCAAGTGGCGGCAGTTCCGGGCCACCCGCTGAGGGGGACCATCCTTGACCGGCTCACTGGCAGAAGTCAAGGACTGGAAACCCCGCAGTTGCAAGCAGCAGAATTAAGGGGCAGGGAGCTGCAAGCGGTAACGGAGAGTTCCCGCAGAGCGTATAGCAAAGTGGGCAGGTATGAGAAAAAAGCAGAACCTTGGCAAAAGATACAGCAAGGTCTAGCAGAGCCATTTACAACGTTTTGTGATAGGTTGCAAAAGGCTATTATAGAATCAGAATTGCCACCAGCAGCCAAGGAGGCAGTCCTTATGGATTGCCTCCGAAATCAAGCAAATCCGCAAACACAAGATATCCTCCGCACCCTGGCGGTAGCGGCGCCATTGGGCCAAACCATCAGGCATGTCTTGCGCCAGGAAGCATTGACCCAGCATGGCGGTGCGGGAGCGCACGTCTGCCAGAACACTGACTGTGGAAGCGAAGAAAGGGTGATGGTGCAAGCAGCCGGGGTGGGGCCGATATGTCACTTGTGTGGCCGGCGAGGGCACTTTAGAGCTGGGTGCCCGCTAGCGGAAAGGGGAGGATGTAATGGAGGAGGAGTCCGCCCAGTAGGGAGGTGCTGGGTGTGTGGGAAGCCAGGACACCTGGCAAGAGATTGTCCAACTACGAGGCCGGGAAACGGCCAAGGGAGGGCGAAGCGAGGGGGATTCGCGCCTCCTATGAGTCAAATGACCCCCATCACAGTGCCAACGCCAGGAGCTTGGCCCACCGTAGCGAGCCAAGGGGGAGTGAACCGTCATGCAGGGGGGCAAGATTTGCAGGTTACGGCCCCCGCGTGGCCTTGGTCATAGGCTGTGACTAGAGACCCATGGCAGCAGTGATGATTACCCCACAAGCACCGAGTTACCCGGCACGAATATGCCTGGGAATGTTAGTGAATACCGGGGCAGATGTCACAATAATGCCACTCGAACGGTGGCCACCAACTTGGCCCCTCGCCGTGGGAAAACGTATAATAGGGGTAGGAGGAGAACAACAGACGAGAACTAGTACTTGCCCTGTGAAACTCGAAGTCCTGGACGAGGAGGCAGGGAAGCTCCTCACGGCCGTAGTGACCATACTAGTAGCAGATGGGGTAGCAAGCCCCTTGTTGGGGCGAGATGCCCTTGCCCAGATGGGGATCGGGTTGAAAAATTTATCATAAGGGCCACTGCCTCAGAGGGGCTTCATCAGCACAAGTTAGTGTGGAAAACCGAACAGCCCGTCTGGGTGGAGCAGTGGCCCCTGACAACAGAGAAAACAGAGGCTGTAAGAGCTATAGTAAAACGAGAGCACGAAGCAGGGCACCTAGAGCCCTCGATGAGCCCGTGGAACACCCCTATATTTGCTATAAAAAAGAAAGATAAAAACCAATGGAGGATGCTGCATGATCTTAGAGCAGTAAATCAACAAATGGAGGACATGGGGCCTCTCCAACCTGGCCTACCAGATCTGAGTGCTGTCCCAAGAGGATGGCAAGTCATTGTTTTAGATATCAAAGACTGCTTCTTCAGCATTCCGCTACATCCAGATGATAGAAAGAGATTTGCCTTTACTCTGCCTGCAGTGAACCGCACAGAACCAGGTAGTAGATGGCAGTGGACAGTACTTCCGCAGGGGATGAAAAATTCTCCAGCGATCTGCCAGAGGTATGTGGCTTCTGCATTGCGGCAAGTAAGGCAGCAGTATCAGGGGAGAATCTACATGATCCACTACATGGATGACGTCCTCATAGCTGCGCCCACCGAGGCATTGTGTGAACAAGTCTTTTCAGACACCCAAAGGGGCCTTGCGGGACAGGGCCTCAAGGTAGCTGAGGCAAAGGTACAGCGAGGACCAGTGTGTGGATTTCTGGGTGCTAGAATACAAGGGGATTCCGTACAAGCTCAGCCTATTAAACTTACACCTAAGGTTAAAAATTTACACGATGTCCAGAAGCTGGTAGGAGCACTGCAGTGGTTGCGGACATTCGTGCGCGTCACCGGTGAGGAGATGCAACCTTTCTATGCGTTGCTGAAAGGGACCAACCCATGGGAGCCCAGGAGTTTAGACCCTGAGGCAGTCCAGCAGTTGCAGATGATAGAACGTCGAATGCAAAAGGAAGGAATATGGCGGTGGGACCCCCAGGAGGAATTAATTGCAGGTTGGATTCTGACCGCCAGTGGAGGGTTAGGATTGCTATATCAAATACGAGCAGGGGAAGAAAAACCACTGCGATGGATATATCAGAAGGTTCCAAACGATGCATTCTCCACAAAAGTCAAGGTAGCTGCGGGAATGATTTGGCGGCTGCGACGGGAAAGCAAGGTAATTTTTGGGAAAGAGCCAGATAAGCTGACAGTGCCGTGGAATGGGGAGAAATGGCAGAAGGTGGTAGAGAGTGAAGAGGATATCAGCAAGAGAAGTAGTAGCCACCTGTCCTTACTGTCAGCACTCGCCATTGTGGGAGGCAGGAGTCAACCCTCGAGGACTGGAAGCAAATTCTATCTGGCAGACTGACTTTACTGAATGCCCACAGTTGGCCCCCGGAAGGCACCTGGCAATTACAGTTGATACATATAGTGGAGTCATCATGGCTACTCAACATTGGAAGCAGACCGCAACGCACTTGACTACGCATTGGACCACGGTGATGGTGTGGCTTGGAAAGCCTACCGAGATAAAAACAGACAATGGACCATGCTTTCGGGCTCGAAGTACCGAAGAATGGTGTAAAGCTTGGAATATTGTATTAAAACATGGCATTGCTTACAATAGCACAGGGCAGGCTATAGTCGAACGCGCTCATCGCACCTTGAAAGCAAAAATAATACAGCTTGGGGAGGGGGACGGGTATAAGGGAACTATACCCGTAGCAGCTCAGCAAACTATTTTAATGCGTGCATTATATTCGCTTAATCATTTTATACACGGGCAGGAGCAAGTTACAGCAGTGGAGAAGCACTTTGGCAAGGCTCAAGCAGGCGAGCGCTATCCGCAGGTACGAGTAAGGTTCCCAGGCAGTGAGCAATGGGAGAGAGGATGGAAACTGAGATGCCTGGGGAGGGGCTACGCCGCGGTTGAGAATGAAGGGCGCATAGAATGGGTGCCTGCAAAGTGTGTGAAAGCAGAACTGTGCAAGGATGTACAATGAATAATCCCTTTCTGAGTTGTCTCTTGCAGGGTCTGCTGACATGGATCCTCATGCTAGCCGTACCATTGGGAAAAGAAATGAGCTCCTTGACAAGATCGCAAGCAATATTGCAACGAGAGCGACACTGGGAAAGGGCGGCAAAAGAGAGATATAAACTGGAACTGGATAGTAATAATTGGGGGGATCTTGTTGTGTGTAGGAATCATGGTTACTTGTGGGCTACCATTGTTATGCTGTGTTATAAGACAAATCAAAGAGCGCCTGCGAGCGTTACATGAATATAGACCTGACCGCAATATGTATCCGCTTATGCAAGTAGCTTTGTAGAATTTTAGTAGCATGGGGCGGGGGAGATGTAGGGGAATAGACAGGGATCGGCGACCGGAAGATTACGGGATGTGACGGAAAGATAGACTCCTCCCCATAGGAGTGGCAGGAACAGGAACCGCAAGAGCTATATAAGCGTGTGACGCAGCCAAATAGACGGACATTTTGTATCCATCATATTGGTGTCTGTGCATCACTGTCCCCAGGGTGGGTAGAGCCCTGTGTCCCGGAGGTATGCGGCCCAAGATAAGTTCTCCCGTAGAAGCGTACAGCTACAGCCATGGGCCTGCTGGCCAGGTGAGATCCCCCTTCTTCCCACTCCCCCTGCCATTTCTCCCCTGCAGGCAGGGCCCTCCACACAGTCCCCTTGGTCGTGGCTGAGAGGGCCTTGTCCACCAAGGGATGGCCCAGCAGACCGGAAAAAGCCTGTGAGAGGGGTGCACAGGAGCAGCCATGTCCCCAAAGCGCCAGCATCCCCTCCCATGGGGCCTGAGGGGCTGAGGGCACAGAGCGGGGGGTCTGTCTGCAGGCAGCCCCAGCCAGGGCAGCCCACCGGGGCAGGGCAGGAAGCACTGAAGGCCAGCGACAGAGCCTGGGGGACATGAGTTTCCCCCAGGCAGGAAAGGGGTCTCCTCAGAAGGAAAGGCTTCAGGGCAGGAAGGGTATTTTTCCAGTCTCCTCCGTAAAAGGAGCCTGCTGGTGTTGGCCACTACCTTTCCCTTGGTGAGGAGTGGTGGGGAAAGAGCAGGCCTGTGTGAGTCAGTCTCAAGTGAGGTTGCCACCCTGCTCAGGGTCAACGGTGCTTTCTTCTCCCTGCCAGAGAAATGCGTGGTATCTCGAGGCGCTTGCGTTACTCCATTGCACGATACCTGGTCGAGCAGCTCAACAGGAAGAAGCCACGCTGGGAGGTCCCTGCCATGGCGCTCTTTCTCGAGGTGAGCGTGATGGCGAGTGCTGCCTCGCTGACCTTCCTCCCACCACGCTGCCCTCCTGTAGCCACAGCTGCAAGGGGAGCCCTGTCGGTGGAGCTGGGGCAGAGGGTCGGCTCCACTGCGTGCCTTTAGCCCTGCTGCTGGGGTGACACTTGTCCACCCCTGCAATTCGTGTCCCCCTTGTGCCAGCTCTCACCCTTCGTCCATCACGGCTCCTTGAAGGACGAGGAATCAGAGGCTGTCGAGGCCTGGGGGGCACAGCAGAGCGGGCGAGCGACCTGCACCGTGTGCCCCGCGGCACAGGGCAGGGAGCCCAGGGGCTCTCTGCGGCGGTTGCCGCCTTCTGGCTTGGCTGCCTGGGGAGGTGCCCACGCCCTGCGCCACTGGCTGGACCCAGCCCTACACGGTGCTGGGGTCCTGCCGGACAGGTACCCCTGTCACTGCTCTGTGTCTTTCAGCTCTTGACCGCTTGCCCTGACATAAGGGGATGGGGTGTCCACGTCCTGCAGTTCAGCCCAAGGTACCTGCGGAGTGAGTGCAGAGAGATGCATCGCCTGGTGCTCAGATGCTTCATCCTGCTCATCGATAGACCCTTAATGGTGAGAAGGGGGCAGCCAGCCAAAGCCATGCTGGCAGTATGGGGCTGGGTAAGGGGTGCTGGGCAGCACAGTTGCTTGGCCTTGGCTGGGCTCTGGGAGCGGTGGCAGCTGCTCCCAGCTCTCCTGCCTCCCCGGGGGTTCACCTGCTCGAGTCCTTCGGGGCAAGCCTCTGGCTTCTGAGCCCTGAGGCAGCAGTGTGGGCTTGAACTGCCAGAGCAGTTTTGGCACTGCAGCTTTTTATGGCTTCACAACACAGCATTGTGTTCCACGCAGGCCAAAAGAATGACCTTCCTGCTGCCACGTCTCATAGAGTTACTGCGGGATGCAGATGGGGAGGTGGTCGGGAAGACCCTCTGTGTGCTCAGGAAGGTGCTCCAGGCCAGAGACCTCCCCCTTGCCAGCCCCATTGCTCTGCAGCTGGCTGAGAGGCTCCTGCCACTCTTTGACAGCGTAAGGCTTTGTACCCCCTACCGCGGGTGCTGGGTGCTGCCGGGAAACTTTGTGCCCTGTGGATTTTCAGGCCTGTACCCAGGTGAGCCTGGAGCGGCTGGCGATGAGGTCTTGCCCTCTTCCTTTCCACCAGGACGCCAGCTATGTGCAACTGCTTTCCATTCACCTCTTCCGAGACGTGATGGTGATTATAGCTGCATCGGGAAAAAAGCCACTGAGGGCACACATTTACCAGAGCCTGATCCCCCTGCTCTGCTGCCTGCACGATGAGAACGAGCGCGTGGCAGAGGTGAGGATTTCTGTCCTGCTGGTGTCCCTGTGAGAGGGGGCTCAGCTGCCTTCTGCCCTGGCGCTTGGCGGGCTGCCGCGCTAGTCTCCTCCCGGCCTTGGCCGCGGAGCGGTAGCTCTGGAGGACGTCTGTCCTGCTGCCCTGGCCGCACCATGTGCCTGAAACGGGGGTTGACCCACTCCTCTGCCCAGGCACTGAACCAAGGGATGCCAAGGGACGCATTCCCTAGCTGCTGCGTCTTCCCAGCAGGGGCCAGGAAAGGCCCTTAACCCTGCCCAGGTGCAGAGGACGCAGGTCCTGTGCCCTGGGCAGCGGTGCCATCTCCCAGTCTCTGCTGCTCTGCAGGCCTCTCGGGAAACCTTGCTTCAAGCTACCGAGTTCCTGAATAAGGGGAAGCTCAGGCAGCTGCTGGAGATGGAGCAGACATGGGCGGTCGCCGAGTGCCTGGTAAGGATGGCCCCAAAGCACCCAGAGCCAGCCTGGACAAGCCCCCTGCCACCAGTGCCCAGTGTACGGACGGAGCCCTGTCCCAGCTGGGCTTTGGCGGCAGAGCGGCACCACAGCTCCCCGGGGAGCACCCAGCCCTCTGCTCCCCCCAAACCCTGGCACCAGCCGGCTCTTGCCTGGGCATGACGGGTCTCCTGGCAGCAAAGGCCAGTCCTGGGTGCAGGGGGAGGCTCTGCACCAACCCTTCCCTCCGTCCCCTTCCGCTCTCTCCAGCTGGCAGAGCACAGCAGCAGAGCAGATGAGTACCTGCGCCAGTCCCTGCTGTACCTGCAGAGCCCACAGGAGTCCGTGCGAGAGGCGGCCGTCAGGTTCATTGGTGAGCCACAACCCCCCGGGGGTCCCTCCCTGCCCCACTGCAGCTTAGCCCCAGCCCCGGCTGCTGCACCCGCAGCAGGAATTGCCCCGGTGGCTGTGGAGCCCCGACTACCTGATGCCGGGTCAAGGGTGCCCACGGGGCTCCCTGCTGCCCTCTCCCACCCCTGCCCTCGGGCATCATGCTCGGGGATCGCCCCAGGCTCGGCCCTGCCGAGGGGAGGAAAGCGTGTAGCTGAGCTGGTGTGGGAGGCTGTACTGCTGAGGCTAGCGGGATTTGTGATGGGCTGTGTGTTCCCAGGGCTCGCTGGGCGGCACGTGAGGGGTCAGCAGGAGCAGAAGCTGCAGGTCATCTACGAGGGTGCGTGAGGGCAGCGGGGTGTCAGCGGGGTCTGGTGGGGAGGAGGAAAGTCCCTGAGCAGGGAGCTGCAATCCCTGCCCCGGCTGGAGAGGGCTGTGCTCCCTGCACGGACGAGGGGCGACATGGGCAGAGGGGAGAGAGATTTCAAGGGCACGTTGGGTATTTGTGGCCAGCGCCTTCCAGCTCATCCCGTTGGCCCTTGCTCCCTCCTGGCCATGGGAAGAGCTGGGTGGGGTGGCCCTGGCAGGAGGGGTTCCTGGGTCTCCGCAGATCCAGGTTCTGACCGTGCCCCTGTTCCTCTCTGTTCCAGCCCTTCAAGGCATGACAAATGATGTCAGCATCTCCGTCTCAAACCTGGCAGCTCAAACCCTGTTCCTGCTAAGAGGCACAGAGAGAAATTCTTCCACCAGCTCCAGGCTGCTGGGGATGTACGACCACCTCCGCAGCGCATGGAGGAGAAGGCCTTCTCTCCGGGGCAGTGGCTGGCTGTGCTGCTGGAGCTCTGCGCAGAGCTGATCGTGGGAGCTCTGTGTGCTGGGGCCGCCTGAGCCTGCGGGGAAGGCTGGGTGGCTCCCGGCCTCTCCCTGCCCACAGGACAGCTCTCATCAAAGAGCCCCGGGGAACACCACTTGTGACCGGCTGCCCACTGGATTGAACTCCCTTCAGCACCACTCTTTGGGACCGAGCTTGCTGTCCTGCCCCTCCTCCTAGCCTGCGTGTCTTTCCTTTGTGGAAAAAGAACAATGGAGGAAAAGTCAGCCCTGAAGGAACCAGGACCCTCAGGAGAGGGTGACCAGCTGTGCCCGCTTTCCAGCAGCCATCGGCTGGTTCAATATTAAAACATCAAGCGCTACTTAAGGAATGCTCGATCAAAACGGAGTTTAGATTCACGCTAATTAGACATAGGCAATGCCTCTTCTTTCCAACGTAGGGGTTGTTCCCTTACAACATGGACACCCCCCTCCAGCCCTTCAATCCAAAAATGCCCACGGACCCTCACAGGGAAACACAGACAGGAGAGGAATGCTCCCTCAGCCGGTCACCTCCTTTAAACAGCCACATCCTGGCCGTTGCTTTGCCGCCTCCCAAACGCCAGCGCTACAGCCAAGAGGCCCCATGGGCTGCAGCGACCCATTTGGTGCACGTGGGACCGCTCAGGGAAGGAAGCCCGGGGCAAAACATGCGGGGCACCCAGGTGCAGCAGCCGAGAGGGATGTTGGCCCTGGGATTTCGAGGAAGCTGCCCCTGCCCCAGGAGGCTGCCCCCTCAAAATGCTGTCATGTCCAGAGAGAGAGTATGGTGGAGCAGCAGAGCCGCCCCATGTTGCACCCATTTTGGAAGGGCAGTGGGAGCTGAGACGGGTGTCAGGAGCCGGCCAGCGAGGTGCTGGGGGCTGGGGGTGCAACATTTGGGGTTCAATTTTATAGAGGAGAGAAAGGAAATGCACGGGCACTTTCTTCTAATCCCATCTAAAAAGAAACACCAGGCCTTACAATGCCACGCAGCAGAGCCATGGACGTGCCTGCTAGCCATTAATCTTTACTCCTGCGGGTGGCCTTGGTCCACAGGTTGGGCCCTCTGTTCCCCTCAAAAGCCATATTTTTCATCATGGAGGTGGTTGTGATGCGGGGGATAGGCTGATCAGAAATTGGTGACTCCCCTAGCAGAGACGGATGATCATCCACCTCCTCACGTCCCTGTCTTCATTCTCACAACTACTAGGTGGTGTGCTGGAGAGTTTCATGCCCACCTGGCCCATGGGGTATTTAGCTGGCTGTAAGTAATGCCTCCGCGCGCTCTCAACGCGCTCCTAGTGCCACCCGCCTCTTCTTCACAAGCAATGAGGCCGAGGCCTTGCAAGCTCCTGCTGCTGGGGAGCTCATCGAGCAAAACCATCTCAGTCAAGCCCATCAGCTTAATCTTTGCATCCACACTCGCTAGCAAGAGATTGTCTTGAAAGAAGAGATTGCTGTGGAGGGCCACAAGGGTTCCGTCCTCCTCTTCTGGGCTGTCAGAGCCGAGCATTGCCTGAACACCAGACATTACCCACCAGCATCCAGCGAGACCGCTTCCTGCTGCCAGGCTGAGTCTTTGTCTGACGGCCCTGTGGAGAAGTGCGTGGAGAGCATGTCCCAGCTGTGACCGAGAAGCAACTCAGTGAAGGCCCAGGATGGGTAGCGGTGACAAGCTCTGGCTTATCAATTGGTCCCCCAGCGTAGTGGCCAGATGGCTGAAAATAGGGGCCGATGGGGGATCATTCAGAAGGCCCATGGCCTCCCTTGGTCTGAGGTGGGATGCATCAGCTTTTACAGTCTTGCAGCAAAGACACAGCAGGGTGTTGTTCAGAGCTAGGTAATCCCCCCCATTCCCAGCCGTGAAAAATCCCAGATGTGCAGGTTCTGCAAGAGTAGAAAGCGGAGGCGCCTCCCTGCACGGGCTTTTCTCAGTCCTGGTCTGTCCTGGGGACACTTCAATCCGGCTTAATATTTGGTACATTCTTGTGAGCAGCCATCCCTTACTTTAACACGTCTTTCCTTTGCTAGCGTCTGGTGGGTTAATCCCGGTAGGCAGGTCAGCCCCGCACAGCCCATCACTCCCTCCCCGCCAGAGGGCTGGGGCTGAGGATCAGCAGGTTAGAAGTGAGAACACTCGTTGAGCTGAGGTAAAGACAGTTTAGCAGGTAAAGCAAAAGCTGCACGTGCAAGCGAAGCAAAAGAAGGAATTCAGTCACAGGATCATAGAAGAGCCCAGGTTGGACAGGACCTCAGAAGATCATCTGGTCCAACCTTTCACGGGAAAGGGAGCCTAGCACCCAGGCCCCCTTGTCACGTCTCAAAAAGCTCCAGCGATGGGGATGCCACCACATCCCTGCGGAGGTGGCTCCAGGGGGTGATTGTTCTCACTGTAAAAGATTTCTCTCTTGTGATGAGCGGAAACCTCTTCCGGCGCCACTTGTACCCTTGTCTTCTCCTTGTGGCTCCTTCTGAGCAGAGCGCCTCCACCCTCTTTGTAGCTGCCCTTCCAGTACCGGGATAGTGCCATTGGCTTCCTCCTGAGCCTGCCCTTCTCTAGGGAGAAAAGACCCAACTCTTTCAGTCTTTCTTTGTTGGGCAGGTTCTCCAGCCCTTTCATCATCTTTGTGGCCTCCCCAGACTGCCTGCATCTTTCTTGAACTGTGGGGACTGGAACTGGACGCAGTACTCCAGGCGCTGCCTGACAAGCACTGAGTAGAGTGGGATGATCACGTCTTGGTCTCTGCTAGCAATGCCCCTGTGGGTGCAACCCGGGACCTGATTTGCCTTTGTTGCCGCAGCGGTGCACTGCCGACTCACGTGCAGCTTGTTGTCCACCAGGACCCCCAGGTCCCTTTCAGCAAGGTTGCTTCCCAGCCACACGGATCCCAGCCTGTCCTGAGCTCTTTGCTTATGTCACTGCAGGTACAGGAGTTTGCACTTGTCTTTGTTCGAGTTCATCCTGCTCTTGCTAGCCCACTCTTCCAGCCTGTCCAGGCCTCTCAGTAAGACGGCTCTCCCTTCTCGTGTGTTCGCCTCACCACCCAGCTTGGTGTCATCAGCACACGTGGTGAGGGTGCTTTCAATCCCATCGTCCAGGTTATTTAGGAAGATGCTGAAAAAGCCTCTGAGAGTCACCTGTTAGCCAATTTCCCGCCCATCTCACAGATGACCCATCCAGTCTGTACCTTGCCAGCTTGCCCAACTGGAGACTGTGGGAGACACTGTTAAATGCTTTCCTGAAGGCCAGGTAAACCACGCCCACTGCTCTCCCCGTCTCAGGAGAAGATGTGATTTTGTCATAGAAGGTGATCAGGCTAGTCTGGCATGATTTGCCCTCAGTAAATCCGTGCTGGCTTCATGTCTGTGGGAGGACACTTTTGCAGTGACGGCGGCCATTAAACCAGGCACCCAAATACACTGAACCCCAAACCGGACCTGCGCATCGCTGCGTCACAGAGCATGAAAGCAAGATGCTCAAAATGGACATGAATGAAGCCTATTCGATAGCACTGCTCTCACTGAACAAGCATTATTAATACTCTGTATAGAAAACTGATGAATACCCCAACAATAAATATTTTTTAGTGGAAGCCAGAAGGGGGTTTGTGCTGCGAGGCGGCTTCGGAGCTCCTTCTTGCCCAAGCTCGGTGGCCCTGTAACAAGGCGCTGCTGATGGGTGGCCCTGAAAACTGGGCTGCCCCAGGGACGGGCTGGCGGGAGGCCCTAAGGGGACGGGGCAGCTGGAGGCGCCAGGGGACAGGTATGTGTCAGCAGGTGACCCGCCGTGACATGGGCACTGCCCATTGGATGGCACGTGGCGGCGTGTCACAGGACCCTTTGTGACCTGCCCTGATATGAGCAGTGGTGGTGACGTGGCCACCCCACAGCGCCCAGAGGACGCGACAGGACAGGACGGGACGGGACGGAGTGGGGCTGCGGGGAGCCCCTGAGCAGCCACCTCGGTCCCTTCTGAACCGCACCTGCGACGCTTTTCCGACGCGTCTCCCACCCCTGCGACCGCAGCCCTCAAGGCCGGGCCTCAGCAGCATGGCAGAGAGACCCCCCAGTGTGCCCAGGCTGGCCTGGCTGGCAGGGGAGGAGGAGAAGGAGGACAAAGGTACTGGGGCTGCCCCGGTTTGGCAGCCCGATGAGGTGGAGGCGGTTCAGCTGCTGCAGGCGTGAGAGTGGCTGAGCTGGGCCACAGGGCTAGCGGCTGCAGCCGCCTTGGCCCCATCCCATCCCCTATGGGCATTCCCAGGGCAGGAGGGGCCGAGGAGGGTCCCCACGGCTGGGCTCCGGCCATGCTCCATCCACCGGGCACCCCCAGCCCCAACCTGCAGCCGGGGAGGTGGGGGGGTAGTGTCCCCACCAACCCCTGTCCTGGGGCTGGCGCTGCCTGGGGAGCGCGGGGCTCGGCTGTGTTCAACAGCCTCTCCTGCAGGCCCTCAGCTCTGCCTATGCTTGGTCTTTTGTCACATCCAGACGGGGACCTGCCAGAAGAGGAGCAGGAGCAGCAGCAGGAGCAGGAGCCCACCTGTGTCCTCAAGCCCACTGAGCCTGAAGACACCACCATTATGGCCATTGAGGGCATGGCGGGCTCAGGCTCCTGTGACGCGGAGGCTTGTGCTGCCATGCAGGCTCTGCTGGCGGAAAGTGATGTCTCCAGTTTGGAGCATGTACGTAGCCTGTGGCTGGGCTCAAGCCCCCTGGGGACCATGTGCCCCCTGGAGTTGGGTCCGCTGGGCACCCAGCAGCCTTTTAGGCCAGCACAGCATGGTGGGAGGGGAAGCACTTCTTGGGGGAAGCTGGGGAGACAGCTGGCGCCGGCAGCACTTCAACTCCCAGCCGTGTCTCCTCCAGGTGCCGAGTGTTGTGAGGTGCATCTACCGGTGGCTCACATCCAACACGGATGTGTCTGCCACGCAAAGGTTGCCCAACGCCCTTGCGGAGCTGACCCACGCGCACCCCCATGACGTGGTGGTGACGCTCCTGCGCTGCGCCCCATCGTGCGACAGGTACGGGGCCCAACTGCCTTGAGGGCTCTGGGCCTTGAGAGCCCATCAGCCTGTAGAGCCCGCCCCATGTTGGCTGCCAGACAGACGGAGGTCTTCTGGCCCCTCTGGTTCCTAGGCCTGGCATGTCAACCCTAGAGCCTGCTGCTACGCTCCCTCCCTGCCCCTCGAGGCACTGTTGCTTGGCCACCTGCTGCCCGCAGGTGCAGGCCCGCTGGCTGCTGCCAGCAAGGGGCAGTGGGCAGAGGCAGGGCTGGCAGCCAGCACAGGACCCCGGGGGTGCCCAGGCTGCGGCGCTGTGGCCGAGACCCCGCTGACACAGAGCTCTGGGTCTGCAGAGCTGCTGCGGCCATGTGGAGGGTGATGGTCTCCACGATGAGGACTGCAGACAAGGTGCTACTGGAGCTGCTCCCTGTGCTGGCAGACTGGCCGCTGCACAGCACGTTCACCTCCGACGGGGACAATAAGGACGTCTTTGCCCTGGCCGTGAGTTTCTGGAGATGGCCTTTGATCACCCCCAGCGTCGCCTCTCCAGGAGGCTCCCAATCCTCCCCCGCCACTGCATGCCCTTGCCTCCCGCGCTGGGCTGCAAACCTAGCTGAGGGGCAGGTTCAGGGGCAGCCAGGCTGGGTGCTCCCCCTGCGTCTCCCATGGCCCAGGGCAGCGCCTGAGCCTCTGTCACCCAGCTCAGGCCCTGCCATGGAGACATCTTGGCACTGAGCGCTGACTCCGGGTGTTTTCTTTTCTGCAGGCAACCAGGGCACTGTGGGAGATTCTCCAGCTACCCAGGCGCCCACAGAGGCTGAAGGTGCATTTCCCACGCCTCTTCCTGGCTCTACTCTCCCAAATTTTCTTCAGCACCGAGCAGATGCCAGAGGAGGTTGACACCTTCTGGAGGGGATGCCAGCGGGAAGGCTGCCTTCCCACCAACCCCAACAGGTGCTCCATCCCAGTCTGCCGGTCCCTGCTATGGCCCCGGAGCTGTGGCCAGGGAACTGGCGTGACCTGGGCTTTGCTCTGCACACAGCTTTGCAGTGCTGACCGTGAAAGCACTGCTCTGCCGTCTGGGGTATGAGAATGTGGTGTTTGAAGTGGAACGTAAGCATGGCTGGGACACACTTCTCAACGCTGAGACCCACCACTACGCCATGGGCCTGCTGGCCAGGTGAGATCCCCCTTCTTCCCACTCCCCCTGCCATTTCTCCCCTGCAGGCAGGGCCCTCCACACAGTCCCCTTGGTCACGGCTGAGAGGGCCTTGTCCACCAAGGGATGGCCCAGCAGACCGGAAAAAGCCTGCGAGAGGGGTGCACAGGAGCAGCCATGTCCCCAAAGCGCCAGCATCCCCTCCCATGGGGCCTGAGGGGCTGAGGGCACAGAGCGGGGGGTCTGTCTGCAGGCAGCCCCAGCCAGGGCAGCCCACCGGGGCAGGGCAGGAAGCACTGAAGGCCAGCGACAGAGCCTGGGGGACATGAGTTTCCCCCAGGCAGGAAAGGGGTCTCCTCAGAAGGAAAGGCTTCAGGGCAGGAAGGGTATTTTTCCAGTCTCCTCCGTAAAAGGAGCCTGCTGGTGTTGGCCACTACCTTTCCCTTGGTGAGGAGTGGTGGGGAAAGAGCAGGCCTGTGTGAGTCAGTCTCAAGTGAGGTTGCCACCCTGCTCAGGGTCAACGGTGCTTTCTTCTCCCTGCCAGAGAAATGCGTGGTATCTCGAGGCGCTTGCGTTACTCCATTGCACGATACCTGGTCGAGCAGCTCAACAGGAAGGAGCCACGCTGGGAGGTCCCTGCCATGGCGCTCTTTCTCGAGGTGAGCGTGATGGCGAGTGCTGCCTCGCTGACCTTCCTCCCACCACGCTGCCCTCCTGTAGCCACAGCTGCAAGGGGAGCCCTGTCGGTGGAGCTGGGGCAGAGGGTCGGCTCCACTGCGTGCCTTTAGCCCTGCTGCTGGGGTGACACTTGTCCACCCCTGCAATTCGTGTCCCCCTTGTGCCAGCTCTCACCCTTCGTCCATCACGGCTCCTTGAAGGACGAGGAATCAGAGGCTGTCGAGGCCTGGGGGGCACAGCAGAGCGGGCGAGCGACCTGCACCGTGTGCCCCGCGGCACAGGGCAGGGAGCCCAGGGGCTCTCTGCGGCGGTTGCCGCCTTCTGGCTTGGCTGCCTGGGGAGGTGCCCACGCCCTGCGCCGCTGGCTGGACCCAGCCCTACACGGTGCTGGGGTCCTGCCGGACAGGTACCCCTGTCACTGCTCTGTGTCTTTCAGCTCTTGACCGCTTGCCCTGACATAAGGGGATGGGGTGTCCACGTCCTGCAGTTCAGCCCAAGGTACCTGCGGAGTGAGTGCAGAGAGATGCATCGCCTGGTGCTCAGATGCTTCATCCTGCTCATCGATAGACCCTTAATGGTGAGAAGGGGGCAGCCAGCCAAAGCCATGCTGGCAGTATGGGGCTGGGTAAGGGGTGCTGGGCAGCACAGTTGCTTGGCCTTGGCTGGGCTCTGGGAGCGGTGGCAGCTGCTCCCAGCTCTCCTGCCTCCCCGGGGGTTCACCTGCTCGAGTCCTTCGGGGCAAGCCTCTGGCTTCTGAGCCCTGAGGCAGCAGTGTGGGCTTGAACTGCCAGAGCAGTTTTGGCACTGCAGCTTTTTATGGCTTCACAACACAGCATTGTGTTCCACGCAGGCCAAAAGAATGACCTTCCTGCTGCCACGTCTCATAGAGTTACTGCGGGATGCAGATGGGGAGGTGGTCGGGAAGACCCTCTGTGTGCTCAGGAAGGTGCTCCAGGCCAGAGACCTCCCCCTTGCCAGCCCCATTGCTCTGCAGCTGGCTGAGAGGCTCCTGCCACTCTTTGACAGCGTAAGGCTTTGTACCCCCTACCGCGGGTGCTGGGTGCTGCCGGGAAACTTTGTGCCCTGTGGATTTTCAGGCCTGTACCCAGGTGAGCCTGGAGCGGCTGGCGATGAGGTCTTGCCCTCTTCCTTTCCACCAGGACGCCAGCTATGTGCAACTGCTTTCCATTCGCCTCTTCCGAGACGTGATGGTGATTATAGCTGCATCGGGAAAAAAGCCACTGAGGGCACACATTTACCAGAGCCTGATCCCCCTGCTCTGCTGCCTGCACGATGAGAACGAGCGCGTGGCAGAGGTGAGGATTTCTGTCCTGCTGGTGTCCCTGTGAGAGGGGGCTCAGCTGCCTTCTGCCCTGGCGCTTGGCGGGCTGCCGCGGTAGTCTCCTCCCGGCCTTGGCCGCGGAGCGGTAGCTCTGGAGGACGTCTGTCCTGCTGCCCTGGCCGCACCATGTGCCTGAAACGGGGGTTGACCCACTCCTCTGCCCAGGCACTGAACCAAGGGATGCCAAGGGACGCATTCCCTAGCTGCTGCGTCTTCCCAGCAGGGGCCAGGAAAGGCCCTTAACCCTGCCCAGGTGCAGAGGACGCAGGTCCTGTGCCCTGGGCAGCGGTGCCATCTCCCAGTCTCTGCTGCTCTGCAGGCCTCTCGGGAAACCTTGCTTCAAGCTACCGAGTTCCTGAATAAGGGGAAGCTCAGGCAGCTGCTGGAGATGGAGCAGACATGGGCGGTCGCCGAGTGCCTGGTAAGGATGGCCCCAAAGCACCCAGAGCCAGCCTGGACAAGCCCCCTGCCACCAGTGCCCAGTGTACTGACGGAGCCCTGTCCCAGCCGGGCTTTGGCGGCAGAGCGGCACCACAGCTCCCCGGGGAGCACCCAGCCCTCTGCTCCCCCCAAACCCTGGCACCAGCCGGCTCTTGCCTGGGCATGACGGGTCTCCTGGCAGCAAAGGCCAGTCCTGGGTGCAGGGGGAGGCTCTGCACCAACCCTTCCCTCCGTCCCCTTCCGCTCTCTCCAGCTGGCAGAGCACAGCAGCAGAGCAGATGAGTACCTGCGCCAGTCCCTGCTGTACCTGCAGAGCCCACAGGAGTCCGTGCGAGAGGCGGCCGTCAGGTTCATTGGTGAGCCACAACCCCCTGGGGGTCCCTCCCTGCCCCACTGCAGCTTAGCCCCAGCCCCGGCTGCTGCACCCGCAGCAGGAATTGCCCCGGTGGCTGTGGAGCCCCGACTACCTGATGCCGGGTCAAGGGTGCCCACGGGGCTCCCTGCTGCCCTCTCCCACCCCTGCCCTCGGGCATCATGCTCGGGGATCGCCCCAGGCTCGGCCCTGCCGAGGGGAGGAAAGCGTGTAGCTGAGCTGGTGTGGGAGGCTGTACTGCTGAGGCTAGCGGGATTTGTGATGGGCTGTGTGTTCCCAGGGCTCGCTGGGCGGCACGTGAGGGGTCAGCAGGAGCAGAAGCTGCAGGTCATCTACGAGGGTGCGTGAGGGCAGCGGGGTGTCAGCGGGGTCTGGTGGGGAGGAGGAAAGTCCCTGAGCAGGGAGCTGCAATCCCTGCCCCGGCTGGAGAGGGCTGTGCTCCCTGCACGGACGAGGGGCGACATGGGCAGAGGGGAGAGAGATTTCAAGGGCACGTTGGGTATTTGTGGCCAGCGCCTTCCAGCTCATCCCGTTGGCCCTTGCTCCCTCCTGGCCATGGGAAGAGCTGGGTGGGGTGGCCCTGGCAGGAGGGGTTCCTGGGTCTCCGCAGATCCAGGTTCTGACCGTGCCCCTGTTCCTCTCTGTTCCAGCCCTTCAAGGCATGACAAATGATGTCAGCATCTCCGTCTCAAACCTGGCAGCTCAAACCCTGTTCCTGCTAAGAGGCACAGAGAGAAATTCTTCCACCAGCTCCAGGCTGCTGGGGATGTACGACCACCTCCGCAGCGCATGGAGGAGAAGGCCTTCTCTCCGGGGCAGTGGCTGGCTGTGCTGCTGGAGCTCTGCGCAGAGCTGATCGTGGGAGCTCTGTGTGCTGGGGCCGCCTGAGCCTGCGGGGAAGGCTGGGTGGCTCCCGGCCTCTCCCTGCCCACAGGACAGCTCTCATCAAAGAGCCCCGGGGAACACCACTTGTGACCGGCTGCCCACTGGATTGAACTCCCTTCAGCACCACTCTTTGGGACCGAGCTTGCTGTCCTGCCCCTCCTCCTAGCCTGCGTGTCTTTCCTTTGTGGAAAAAGAACAATGGAGGAAAAGTCAGCCCTGAAGGAACCAGGACCCTCAGGAGAGGGTGACCAGCTGTGCCCGCTTTCCAGCAGCCATCGGCTGGTTCAATATTAAAACATCAAGCGCTACTTAAGGAATGCTCGATCAAAACGGAGTTTAGATTCACACTAATTAGACATAGGCAATGCCTCTTCTTTCCAACGTAGGGGTTGTTCCCTTACAACATGGACACCCCTCTCCAGCCCTTCAATCCAAAAATGCCCACGGACCCTCACAGGGAAACACAGACAGGAGAGGAATGCTCCCTCAGCCTTTCACCTCCTTTAAACAGCCACATCCTGGCCGTTGCTTTGCCGCCTCCCAAACGCCAGCGCTACAGCCAAGAGGCCCCATGGGCTGCAGCGACCCATTTGGTGCACGTGGGACCGCTCAGGGAAGGAAGCCCGGGGCAAAACATGCGGGGCACCCAGGTGCAGCAGCCGAGAGGGATGTTGGCCCCGGGAGCGAGGAAGCTGCCCCTGCCCCAGGAGGCTGCCCCCTCAAAATGCTGTCATGTCCAGAGAGAGAGTATGGTGGAGCAGCAGAGCCGCCCCATGTTGCACCCATTTTGGAAGGGCAGTGGGAGCTGAGACGGGTGTCAGGAGCCGGCCAGCGAGGTGCTGGGGGCTGGGGGTGCAACATTTGGGGTTCAATTTTATAGAGGAGAGAAAGGAAATGCACGGGCACTTTCTTCTAATCCCATCTAAAAAGAAACACCAGGCCTTACAATGCCACGCAGCAGAGCCATGGACGTGCCTGCTAGCCATTAATCTTTACTCCTGCGGGTGGCCTTGGTCCACAGGTTGGGCCCTCTGTTCCCCTCAAAAGCCATATTTTTCATCATGGAGGTGGTTGTGATGCGGGGGATAGGCTGATCAGAAATTGGTGACTCCCCTAGCAGAGACGGATGATCATCCACCTCCTCACGTCCCTGTCTTCATTCTCACAACTACTAGGTGGTGTGCTGGAGAGTTTCATGCCCACCTGGCCCATGGGGTATTTAGCTGGCTGTAAGTAATGCCTCCGCGCGCTCTCAACGCGCTCCTAGTGCCACCCGCCTCTTCTTCACAAGCAATGAGGCCGAGGCCTTGCAAGCTCCTGCTGCTGGGGAGCTCATCGAGCAAAACCATCTCAGTCAAGCCCATCAGCTTAATCTTTGCATCCACACTCGCTAGCAAGAGATTGTCTTGAAAGAAGAGATTGCTGTGGAGGGCCACAAGGGTTCCGTCCTCCTCTTCTGGGCTGTCAGAGCCGAGCATTGCCTGAACACCAGACATTACCCACCAGCATCCAGCGAGACCGCTTCCTGCTGCCAGGCTGAGTCTTTGTCTGACGGCCCTGTGGAGAAGTGCGTGGAGAGCATGTCCCAGCTGTGACCGAGAAGCGACTCAGTGAAGGCCCAGGATGGGTAGCGGTGACAAGCTCTGGCTTATCAATTGGTCCCCCAGCGTAGTGGCCAGATGGCTGAAAATAGGGGCCGATGGGGGATCATTCAGAAGGCCCATGGCCTCCCTTGGTCTGAGGTGGGATGCATCAGCTTTTACAGTCTTGCAGCAAAGACACAGCAGGGTGTTGTTCAGAGCTAGGTAATCCCCCCCATTCCCAGCCGTGAAAAATCCCAGATGTGCAGGTTCTGCAAGAGTAGAAAGCGGAGGCGCCTCCCTGCACGGGCTTTTCTCAGTCCTGGTCTGCCCTGGGGACACTTCAATCCGGCTTAATATTTGGTACATTCTTGTGAGCAGCCATCCCTTACTTTAACACGTCTTTCCTTTGCTAGCGTCTGGTGGGTTAATCCCGGTAGGCAGGTCAGCCCCGCACAGCCCATCACTCCCTCCCCGCCAGAGGGCTGGGGCTGAGGATCAGCAGGTTAGAAGTGAGAACACTCATTGAGCTGAGGTAAAGACAGTTTAGCAGGTAAAGCAAAAGCTGCACGTGCAAGCGAAGCAAAAGAAGGAATTCAGTCACAGGATCATAGAAGAGCCCAGGTTGGACGGGACCTCAGAAGATCATCTGGTCCAACCTTTCACGGGAAAGGGAGCCTAGCACCCAGGCCCCCTTGTCACGTCTCAAAAAGCTCCAGCGATGGGGACTCCACCACATCCCTGCGGAGGTGGCTCCAGGGGGTGATTGTTCTCACTGTAAAAGATTTCTCTCTTGTGATGAGCGGAAACCTCTTCCGGCGCCACTTGTACCCTTGTCTTCTCCTTGTGGCTCCTTCTGAGCAGAGCGCCTCCACCCTCTTTGTAGCTGCCCTTCCAGTACCGGGATAGTGCCATTGGCTTCCTCCTGAGCCTGCCCTTCTCTAGGGAGAAAAGACCCAACTCTTTCAGTCTTTCTTTGTTGGGCAGGTTCTCCAGCCCTTTCATCATCTTTGTGGCCTCCCCAGACTGCCTGCATCTTTCTTGAACTGTGGGGACTGGAACTGGACGCAGTACTCCAGGCGCTGCCTGACAAGCACTGAGTAGAGTGGGATGATCACGTCTTGGTCTCTGCTAGCAATGCCCCTGTGGGTGCAACCCGGGACCTGATTTGCCTTTGTTGCCGCAGCGGTGCACTGCCGACTCACGTGCAGCTTGTTGTCCACCAGGACCCCCAGGTCCCTTTCAGCAAGGTTGCTTCCCAGCCACACGGATCCCAGCCTGTCCTGAGCTCTTTGCTTATGTCACTGCAGGTACAGGAGTTTGCACTTGTCTTTGTTCGAGTTCATCCTGCTCTTGCTAGCCCACTCTTCCAGCCTGTCCAGGCCTCTCAGTAAGACGGCTCTCCCTTCTCGTGTGTTCGCCTCACCACCCAGCTTGGTGTCATCAGCACACGTGGTGAGGGTGCTTTCAATCCCATCGTCCAGGTTATTTAGGAAGATGCTGAAAAAGCCTCTGAGAGTCACCTGTTAGCCAATTTCCCGCCCATCTCGCAGATGACCCATCCAGTCTGTACCTTGCCAGCTTGCCCAGCTGGAGACTGTGGGAGACACTGTTAAATGCTTTCCTGAAGGCCAGGTAAACCACGCCCACTGCTCTCCCCGTCTCAGGAGAAGATGTGATTTTGTCATAGAAGGTGATCAGGCTAGTCTGGCATGATTTGCCCTCAGTAAATCCGTGCTGGCTTCGTGTCTGTGGGAGGACACTTTTGCAGTGACGGCGGCTATTAAACCAGGCACCCAAATACACTGAACCCCAAGCCGGACCTGCGCATCGCTGCGTCACAGAGCATGAAAGCAAGATGCTCAAAATGGACATGAATGAAGCCTATTTGATAGCACTGCTCTCACTGAACAAGCATTATTAATACTCTGTATAGAAAACTGATGAATACCCCAACAATAAATATTTTTTAGTGGAAGCCAGAAGGGGGTTTGTGCTGCGAGGCGGCTTCGGAGCTCCTTCTTGCCCAAGCTCGGTGGCCCTGTAACAAGGCGCTGCTGATGGGTGGCCCTGAAAACTGGGCTGCCCCAGGGACGGGCTGGCGGGAGGCCCTAAGGGGACGGGGCAGCTGGAGGCGCCAGGGGACAGGTATGTGTCAGCAGGTGACCCGCCATGACATGGGCACTGCCCATTGGATGGCACGTGGCGGCGTGTCACAGGACCCTTTGTGACCTGCCCTGATATGAGCAGTGGTGGTGACGTGGCCACCCCACAGCGCCCAGAGGACGCAACAGGACAGGACGGGACGGGATGGAGTGGGGCTGCGGGGAGCCCCTGAGCAGCCACCTCGGTCCCTTCTGAACCGCACCTGCGACGCTTTTCTGACGCGTCTCCCACCCCTGCGACCGCAGCCCTCAAGGCCGGGCCTCAGCAGCATGGCGGAGAGACCCCCCAGTGTGCCCAGGCTGGCCTGGCTGGCAGGGGAGGAAGAGAAGGAGGACAAAGGTACTGGGGCTGCCCCGGTTTGGCAGCCCGATAAGGTGGAGGCGGTTCAGCTGCTGCAGGCGTGAGAGTGGCTGAGCTGGGCCACAGGGCTAGCGGCTGCAGCCGCCTTGGCCCCATCCCATCCCCTATGGGCATTCCCAGGGCAGGAGGGGCCGAGGAGGGTCCCCACGGCTGGGCTCCGGCCATGCTCCATCCAGCGGGCACCCCCAGCCCCAACCTGCAGCCGGGGAGGTGGGGGGTAGTGTCCCCACCAGCCCCTGTCCTGGGGCTGGCGCTGCCTGGGGAGCGCGGGGCTCGGCTGTGTTCAACAGCCTCTCCTGCAGGCCCTCAGCTCTGCCTATGCTTGGTCTTTTGTCACATCCAGACGGGGACCTGCCAGAAGAGGAGCAGGAGCAGCAGCAGGAGCAGGAGCCCACCTGTGTCCTCAAGCCCACTGAGCCTGAAGACACCACCATTATGGCCATTGAGGGCATGGCGGGCTCAGGCTCCTGTGACGCGGAGGCTTGTGCTGCCATGCAGGCTCTGCTGGCGGAAAGTGATGTCTCCAGTTTGGAGCATGTACGTAGCCTGTGGCTGGGCTCAAGCCCCCTGGGGACCGTGTGCCCCCTGGAGTTGGGTCCGCTGGGCACCCAGCAGCCTTTTAGGCCAGCACAGCATGGTGGGAGGGGAAGCACTTCTTGGGGGAAGCTGGGGAGACAGCTGGCGCCGGCAGCACTTCAACTCCCAGCCGTGTCTCCTCCAGGTGCCGAGCGTTGTGAGGTGCATCTACCGGTGGCTCACATCCAACACGGATGTGTCTGCCACGCAAAGGTTGCCCAACGCCCTTGCGGAGCTGACCCACGCGCACCCCCATGACGTGGTGGTGACGCTCCTGCGCTGCGCCCCATCGTGCGACAGGTACGGGGCCCAACTGCCTTGAGGGCTCTGGGCCTTGAGAGCCCATCAGCCTGTAGAGCCCGCCCCATGTTGGCTGCCAGACAGACGGAGGTCTTCTGGCCCCTCTGGTTCCTAGGCCTGGCATGTCAACCCTAGAGCCTGCTGCTACGCTCCCTCCCTGCCCCTCGAGGCACTGTTGCTTGGCCACCTGCTGCCCGCAGGTGCAGGCCCGCTGGCTGCTGCCAGCAAGGGGCAGTGGGCAGAGGCAGGGCTGGCAGCCAGCACAGGACCCCGGGGGTGCCCAGGCTGCGGCGCTGTGGCCGAGACCCCGCTGACACAGAGCTCTGGGTCTGCAGAGCTGCTGCGGCCATGTGGAGGGTGATGGTCTCCACGATGAGGACTGCAGACAAGGTGCTACTGGAGCTGCTCCCTGTGCTGGCAGACTGGCCGCTGCACAGCACGTTCACCTCCGACGGGGACAATAAGGACGTCTTTGCCCTGGCCGTGAGTTTCTGGAGATGGCCTTTGATCACCCCCAGCGTCGCCTCTCCAGGAGGCTCCCAATCCTCCCCCGCCACTGCATGCCCTAGCCTCCCACGCTGGGCTATGAACCTGGCTGTGTCAGCAGGTCCCGTGA
Source organism: Phalacrocorax carbo (assembly GCF_963921805.1). Classification (NCBI taxonomy): domain Eukaryota; kingdom Metazoa; phylum Chordata; class Aves; order Suliformes; family Phalacrocoracidae; genus Phalacrocorax; species Phalacrocorax carbo. The sequence goes on along the minus strand of NC_087517.1, from coordinate 44,120,034 downwards.
CTTACTTTGTTACTGAGTTTCAGGACAAAGTTTTGCCTTTTATGTCTCAGTTGCAGTGTCTGGTATTGTCCTGTAATCCCAGCTATCCTGGAAACTGGATCCCAGGCTTACTTCATTTTTCTCACTCCCATCAATGCCGGACTAAAAAGATGAATATTGCTGTACTTCAAAACCCAAATGTCAAGTAAACACTAAGAAAAGGTTAGACAACTGAGTTGCGGTTTCATCAAAGGGAGGTATTTCCCTGCAGTGTTTCCTTTTTCTTTTGAGCTCACCAGTATTGAAGACTATGGATTTCTCTGTATTTTAGTACACAATTTTCCAGTGAGTTGGCTGCTCACAGTTTTGTTCTTTTTCACCACAAAATCGGTTGTAAGTTGTTTTTGGATCAAATCCCAAGATCTCCCTTTCCTCATGGATCCGGAAGGAAAACGTTGAAACTGAGGTTCCTATAAAATACCTGTGAAAAAAATCAGAATGGTTTTGTGAAGGGGGTCAGTTTTTAAAATGCAAGTTATTGATTTTAGTCCAATGAACTTTAACGTTCACTGTAATGATATGATAATGAAATCACCATATATGTATTACATATACACACAATACAACTATTTTTCATCTATTACATATATCACTCATATAATATCATGTCACATATGATTTGTAAACAACTGTATCTGGGACGAAAACAATATTCAGTTTTGTGACAGTAAGATTTGGCTCCTCAAAGAAAAGTCAAATTCGCTACCTTGCATGCGCGCAGATCCACTGGTCAATCACGGCCAAGCCCCCATCTTTGTAGAGTTCCAGCTCCTCCCAAGAGGGTTGAAACCTCACCATCTCAGGCAGCAGTTTCTTGAGCAATTCAATCTCTGAAAAAGGGAAAGATGCAAATTCATTTTTACTTTATAAAAGAGCAACTTGCTGCTGTCATGAAATGTAAGTGTTTAAGGAAACCCTGGGTGAAGAGTTACGAAGCAAGCAAAACCAAAATCTACGTATGGATTTTACAATGTTTGCCAAATGTCAGGTTATTGTAGGCGGTGGGGAGCCAGTGGGGCAGAGACGTGGTGCCAAGGGGGTTAATTCTCAGGGGTTGGAGAAGCCTGCGAGGGGTAGAACAGATGCTACCACTAGCCTCGCTGTCTAATCCTACGGCGTAGGTGTACGAAGAGGCCTTTCTTGACGGAAAACTTAGTTATTGCAGATGCCGTTCCCTGCAGGGTTATTCTAACATCAAGCATTGAAACAGATCCCTAGATACTACTGGGAGGGGGTTGCAGCCCTGGAATAAGGCCTGAGGGAGGAACCCCACCCCTGGGAGTTTCTAAGCCTTGGCCACACACAGACAGGTCCATCCCAGTCTGGCACTAGGGGCAGCCAAGGGGAAGGTCGGGTGGGAGACTTCAGAGGACCATTCCCACCAGCATGTCTGAGAGTCTCTGAAATGCTAAGGTGGGATGGAAGAAAGAGAAAGAGGAGGAGGAACAGGCAAATTCAATTCTTAACTTCCCATAGTAGAGACCACCAAACCTCCTATGGCAAATACCAAATGAATGGTTTGATACCAACTATTCAAGCTGGAAGGAAACAGCTGCCCAATCCTGTTCAATTCCCTGTCCAATGATGGAGGCATAATAACTTCCATATGAAACAAAGTGGTAATTGCTGCACTCATTGTCAAAAGTTATCAGTCCTAAACTGACTATAATCTGCCTACCTTCCTCAACAGCATCAGTGGCTACAAAAACTTTTTCAAGTTTATGCATCTCCAAGAGGCTGTGGATTTTCTTTACTGCTCCTTGTAGGGAAGGCACATCTTCTCTGTGACCCCAAATGAAGTCTTTCCTTCTGAGATGAACCCCAAGGTATGGACCACCTAGAGCTGTGCCCATCTTAACCTAACAAAGAAAGACCAATAAACTTTAAAACTTGAGAGCACCACTACTCATTCACACTGAAAAGGCCTTATCTCTGGATAAGGCACTGAATTACTCTAGCTGCAGAAAGCAATTTTAAGGTATGGATTGGCAGTATTTTGGAACACTGAAGGTGTCAGTTAAGATCCCAAGTTTTGATACTGGGTGGCCTGCATCATACAAGAGAAACGAGAGTGTGAAATAGCTGTAAGGAAAAATTGCTCTCCTTGACCAAACCCACAAATGGCAGTTTGCAGCTGAACTGTACACCCACAAATGATGCTGAATACAAGAAGAAATATAAGTTTCCTTTAGTGAAGTTAGGGTAACAGAAATCTGGCACTCAGAATCAGTCAGCCACATTGCAACAGACTCTGTTAACTCATGTCACGCAGGGAGAAGAGGGTACAGGAGGAACATGCACGTCCACCTCAATCTGAGCAGGGAGAGCTAGATTCACATGTATCTTCCAATATTCCTTACAGTGTACAGCCAGAGTACACAAATAAGAAAAAAATTATTATATTTATTATGGGAAACAGACTGTTTTGATTTTACCTTCATCTGTGTCCAGTCCTCCTTGTAATGAGTCCTGTCTGCCTCATCTGTGGATTGAAGATAATTGTTTCTAAACTCATCTCCCACTACACGGAGGTGTTTAGCAAACACCATGCTCCGACGGGTCTGTTGGAATAAGAGCAGATGCCGAATCAGAAAAAGGGAGAGCTAAAAATGACTAAATGAAGATAGTATTGTACATGCAGAGCTTCCAGGATGTAGTTACGTCTGATACATCCATGCAGCACTTCAAGCAACAATTCCTAACCTTTCATCTGAGCTTTTAACTGTTTCATCCTAATTGTAACCACATTTACAACCAGTGTACTCGTCAGACCCTGCAACTCATAGGTGTACAGAGTACACTGTAGTTATTTACACAACAGAACAGGTAATATACCAAATTAAACACTCTAGCAATATAACCCACTTTTGGAAACAAAAGCTGGGCAAAGACTTTGGCTTGCAAATTACTGGTAACAATAAAACTTTCTTAAAAAAATCATGCACCTACCCACAGACACTCCTATCAAATTCAGCAGAAAAGTGATGGAGTTATTTCCTTCACCTGTGCATAGTAACCACTTTCAAAGATTTTGTAATGCAGTTACCCCTGCACACAGTCACACATAGCCTTCTTATTAACAGGCACACACAGCAGAACTAAGGAAATCCCATGTGATTTACACCGCTTACAAAGGACACTTGGCAATTCGGTATAATTCCTTACTTTGGTACAAGTCTGTAGTCAGCTGTGTGACGGGCACCAAATAAAATGCAACAAAACCACCTCTCTCCAGTTTCTAGCCACCTCTCTTTTCTCAGCACAGTGAAGCCTACAGTAGACAGAGTCCACTACACAGTGGAGAAGCCAGACAGAGCATTACTCGTATTCCAAGACGTAGCCACACCAACCATGCCTTTGCCTTGCTCTCGCAAAGAGGCAGGAACAAGAATATGCCAGCTTTTCTTCAGCTTTTCCCAGAGCAGCTATTTCTCCATATGCCAAGCTTGTTATGGCTGAACTGCTTCCTTCTCTATATAATTCAGTAAGACAGAGAACCATTTAGTCTTCTGTAAAATTCATGGTACCTGGAGATCCACACCTCTGTAAATATTTCAAGGAAAAAGGAAGCCTACTCTTCTAGCATCCTTAAAGAGATCAGCACTGGCTTTCTAAGTCCATCCTAAATCCTCCAGCAAAATGTTTGTATTAAGGGAGGATGAACATACTGTCTGCTGCAGAACGCTCATGCTGCAGTTCAGGGAGACATATTTCCCTCCTTTTTGTAATATGTCTACACAATATGATCCTGTTGAGTCAAGTCAACCTTACCCAAGATGAGATGAACACAGTATCCTCAAGAGGCAGCAAACGTGTGTATGCAACCCATGGCAGTGCAGTGCACTGGGGAGGACAATAAACATCTTTGAATGTTACGCTTGGGTCAAACACCTCTAAACTTCTCCCTGATGGAATGCACGACTGCCATGTCAAGTTTTGCACCCATGCTGTGCCAAGTTTTTCCTGGGCACAAAGCACTCCTCTGACAGCAGCTGTTCTGATGAATTCTTATTTTGCAACAGCATATGTAAAAAATTAAAACAGAAGGTTTTAATTCATCTCATTAATTTTGTTTCATGAACAGGAGGTTCACATGAACGTGAACTGGTATACTTCCTAACATGGATGCTCTACGTATCTGGGTATCCTCTTATTTAAAGTATATGTTTCAAATCTGCACGTGCAATATTGTCACCCTTTCCAACTACCTCCAAGTTTTGCTTCTTCTCCCTTTTTCTCTGCAAAGAAAGAAACAGAGAATGGAGAGATGCTTCTCAGAGGTGCATGAAAAAAAACAAGAGGCCCTGGGGCCCAAGCTGCAGCAAGGCAACTTCTGTTTGGACATCAGGCAAAACATCTTGCCCGCAAGAGAGGCACAGGTGTGGCACAGGCCCCAGAAAGGTGGCGGATCTCTATCTGTGTGGGCTTTCCACCTTCGGCTAGACACAGCCCCAAACTAGCAGATCAAGGCAGGGCTGCCAAGACACCTCCCTGCCTAAATTTTTCTGTGATTCTAAGTTTGGGAAAACAAACAAACGAACAAAATTAGTGTTGGTTATGCTCCATTGTGTACATGAATTATGCACATTGTGTCCATGAGTTGAATTAATGGTACAGATCCTCTAATTCTCTGAGATCGTCTTCCCAGGATGGTGAAATCAAATGCAAAACTCCTGGCTTTTCTAGAGTTGTTCTTAGAGAACTTTCTGCTTCCAGATAGATGGTAAAGCACTGGTGTGGTCTACATGCTACCCTCATGCTCTTCAAGGGATTCGAGAGTTGCTCCTAAACCATTTTGGGAGGTCTTCTGTGCTCCTTGTCATTCAACCATTAAGAGTCGCAAAACACCACCTTTCAGCTTACAGTGGTAGAGAACCCTAGACAAAAATGGTGACAACGGTGAGAGCAATGTGGCTCAATAATAAATTCAATATTTTTGGACCCCAAAGACATAGGTTTGTTACAAAGGGAAGCTGGCTTCTTACAATTTAAAAACTTCTTTGAGACAAGAGGGCATCTGTTAGCAAGATTTATAAAGAACTCCACATATTCTCCAGAGATAAACAACAACTTATTTCTAATTAAGAAAAAAAACAACAACCAAAAATCATGCAGGTAGTTAAAATTGAAATAAAACAATGAAAAATATTTTCCAGGAAGTTTTAAATAATTCTGAGACAAGTTTGAATTTTTGAGACAATGTTTAAAGTGCTGCTGTTAAGAAATGCCTGTTATGGATCCACATGGATTTCATGTCTGCTTTTACAGGACTGCAAGTCAGACTCAGACATGGCACATGGGTTGCATTTCTCCATTTGGAAAGCTGCTCTCAATGAAAAATTCATAGTTAGCAAACTACTGTTTGGTCCATTTCCGAAAAATATGCCATATACCGAGTGAATAGCCAGATGTTTATATCTTACAAGACTGAGGTCTATGTAACTTGTTTCACAATATCGTAAAAGTCACTTCCTCTTAGAAATTTTAATTATATCAAGCACTCCACATCACGTCCTGTTTTCCTGTGGCTGAACCTTTAACTTTGTCTTAAAACTTTTCCCATAGGAATTATTTTACCATAGACCCTTGGGTGGCATCTTCCAAAGTGCTCAGTGTTACCTGGAAACCTGTGGGAATTTTGCCATCAGGGCCAATGGGGAGACAGAACAATGTTGAGCACTTTTGGGAATTCTTTCTAAAAGTCTAACCTTGAGGCTGACCAGACAAGAAACTGCACAAAGACAGTTCCCTTCTGATTGCAGAAGTGTTGCATAGGGGAGTTCCTTATAAACGCCAAGGCCTGCAGCACTGAGCCTTTAGGGACAAGACACCGGGACAAATGCCTGCATTGCATTAACCCACAGCAGCCTGAAGACCATCTTTAGCATACACTGCTGAAATGTAAGACACAAGTTATGAGGTTACAAAGCATGTACCGGGTATTGAATTTTTATCAGAACAAAGTATAAAGTGTAGAGAAGCTAAATGGAAAATACTCACATTCCAATAATCTTTCCCTCCGTAGTGGTCATGAAGAAGGTTTTCAGCTCTGTCTAACATCACTGACCTATTAAAAATTGTAAAAATTGTAAAACTGAGTGCAGTTCCCTGAGGAAGAGAATTTATATTATGATATTTCTTTATACAGTTGCTAGAATAAAGCACAGACTACAAACTGTTTGCAAAGGGAGCATGGGGAATGAGGGATAGGCTGCCAATCTGTTCCGTGTAAAACCAATTGTGACCCACAGCCTGCTGGGGAGAGAAGGGAACTATGCCACTGCATGTTCCTGCTCTCTTCCTTAATAAATGGTACTCTTAATTCTGATAGTTAAACACAAGCAAGCATTAACAGTCCCTCATGTAGCCCTCAACAGTAGCTGCTCCTGGACAAATAAGGTTGTCAACAGGATGAGTGATCCAAAGGAGAGAAACAACCTATGAGATGATGCTCAGCCTTGGAGCATGTGAGAGCCTCTTGGAGGAAGCAGGAGTCATGCTCACAAAAGCAAAAGCAGAGAAGGTGTTTTCCGCATGTGGAATAAAATGTCCTACAGTAAAACATCAGATTGAAGAACACTTTGACACTACAAAAATGTGTGTTAGCAACTAAGAACAAATTTCAAAATGAAAATTTTTCACTAACATGAAAACAGCTTTGTGCTTTTCATAAATAGACACAGTTCACAATTGTGTACTGGAAACATAACTGCACTATCCAAGTTCTAAGAAGCAGAAGAGATTTTGAGAGTTTTGAGTATCCAAGAGCATAGCGATGTAGGCTTAGCTTGTGCTCTGAGCACACTGAATGTGAGCGAACACACAGAGAAATGCTTCTGCTGAAGACGGTCAATGCCATTATCTGGACCTTCTTCTATTAAAATGAGAGGAAGCAAATAATCAATCCACTGTAGATTATCACTGCTGATAACCAGCTGGACACTTGCATATAAGGCTGCAAATAATCTGGAAAATAGACTAGACTGTGCTAGTGGAGAAGCAGCACTGCATTTAACAGGAAGTTTGGAGGTGAATCAGATTAATTAAATGTATCAGAAAGATTCCTGTAAGCGACCACACCTGAAGAATAACAATACAGTACTAGGACCATCCAACTGATTGTCTGGCCAAAAGGGTGACATGGGAGATCAGGGAGACTAAGTGCACAAGGCACTGTAGCCACTGGAGATTTCAACTATCCCCAGGTAGACTGGACATGTGTCTTAGCAGAACATGACTAAGCAACTGCAGTTTGAGACACTGTCAAGACAGTTCCGTGAACCAACTGGGCAGGGAGTAGCTCCTGACATTGTCTTGAGCAACAGCAAGACACAGACCAAAATCTCATGGTGAAAGAGCTACTTTGTGACAGTGGCCATAAACGTACTCATCTTCAATATCCAACTGGAACAACAATGCAACAAAGGAAAGTTATTTCAGTTGCGTACAGTTTCAAGAAGGGGACTACATAAAAATGCAGAAGTAGTGTCCAAGTGAAGAAAACAGGAAGGCTCGTAAACTCCATGAAGTTAAACAGAAAAAGAAAATAAAGAAGGTAAAAAAAATTTGAGTCAGAAAAACTAAGGCCTTCAATCTAATGACCAATCTTCATTTCAATACAAATTAAAAGGAAATTAAAGGCTTAACAAGCACTTAGAGATGGTAACATCATGACAGAAACAGCTAATGTAATATTTTGTAAGTGGAGGAGCTGGGAAGATTCACTTGCCAGAACTACCTTTTACAGGGGAACTCATCAGAGAACGCATCTCGAACCGAAGTGTCCATAGGAAGTGTCCAGTGATGGAACAGCTACACAAAATGAACCAACAAATGGCCAACACCAGGTAGTATTCACCCAACAGTTATCAAAGAACTCAAGAGTGAAGCAGCTGAACCACTAATTCTGGTATGCAACTTCTCGCTTAAAACTGCAACACAGCAAATGTGATGTTAATTTTCTAAAAACACACATCGGGAGGTCTGGGATAAAACACAGTGGCAAAGCCGATGTCAGTCCTGGACACTTAATAGCAACTGTTATTAAAAACAGAATTAATGGATACCTAAAGTAAATTGGAGAAGTATTAACGTGGAGCTCTGGAACATGAACAATCAAGAGTAGCCTGAAGACATAAGCATACGTGTGGATAAAGGAAGTCTCATTGACGTTGCCTACCAGGATTTCCTGACAAGGAAATCCTGAAATCCAGAAAGCGTTCATTAAAGGCTTTAAGAGCACTTAACAGCAATGGTTTGGGGGGTGGGGGTGGGGGAAGGTCTTTGCATGGATTAAAAAAAAAAAAGTAGTTTAAAGACAGGGATAAATGTCCAGTTCTCATTGTAGAGGGAAGTCACAAGTGGAAGGGATGTACTTTTCACCATATTCCTAAACAACCTACAAAAGGGCACGAACTTTGGGGTGACACAGCCTGACGATCATTTTAAATTGCTCAGAGCTGCAAAGACAAAGGCCAATTGTAAAGAATTAGAGAAGTTTGATGACTGGCCAATAAAGTGGCAGATGAAATCTAATGTAGGAGTGCATCTAGTGGAAAAAAAAAAATACTGGCTTCATCTTCATAATCCATGAGTGCAGCACAGACTGGGATCCACCTGGCTGGAAAGCAGCTCTGTCGAAAGGGACCTGGGGGTTCTGGTGGACACAAAGCTCAACGTGAGTGAACAGTGTGCTGCTGCGGCCAAGAAGGCCAACAGGATGCTGGGTTGCATCAAAAAGGGCATCACCAACAGAGATAAAGAAGTCATTATCCCACTCTACTCAGCACTTGTCAGGCCACACCTGGAGTACTGTGTACAGTTCTGGTCCCCGATATACAGAGAGGATGTGGACAGGCTGTAAGGGGTCCAGAGAAGGGCCACCAAGATGATCAAAGGACTGGGAAGCCTGCCATACAAGGATAGGCTGGGAGAATCGGGTTTGTTCAGCCTTGAGAAAAGGAGGCTTAGAGGGGATCTCATCACCATGTACCAGTACTTAAGGGGTAGCTACAAAGAAGATGGAGACTCCCTTTTTACAAGGAGTCACATGGAGAGGACAAGGGAGAATGGACACAAGTTGCTCTTGGGGAGATTCCGATTGGACACCAGAGGACAATTTTTCACAGTGAGAACAGTCAAGCATTGGAATAATCTCCCCAGGGAAGTGGTTGACTCGGCCACGTTGGACACCTTCAAGAGTCGTCTGGACAGGGTGCTGGGCCATCTTGTCTAGGCTGTGCTCTTCCGAGAAAGGTTGGACTAGATGATTCCTGAGGTCCCTTCCAACCTGTGATTCTGTGATCTGATAACTAAAGGGCTTGATGCTCAGGAATGAGGACAGTCTGATGAAAACATCAAGGCAACACTCAACGGAAGTCAAAAAAAGGAACTTGTATATTAGGAATTACCAGAAAAAGAAGAGATAACTAAAAAGAGCATGTCATTATGCCACTATGTAACAGGTTTACCCTCACTCAGTGTGTAGGATCCAGTTGATCTGTAAAGGTTCAGAGAACGCTAACAAGATGACTAAAGGCATGGAATGGTTTTCACATGAAGAACAACTAATGAAGCCAGGACTCTTCATACTGTAGAGGAGACAACTGAGGGGGAACATGATAGCGAGGTGTAAGTGTAAAAACGTGCATGGTGTGAAGGTGAATATGGAAAAGCTATTTGTTCACTGTCTCTTCCATGACATGAACTAGGGGACACTGGATGAAACTCGCAAGTAGGAGTCACAAAAGGAGGTGGATTTTCATAGGATGCACAGTTAAGGTGCAAAACCTTAAGGCCTTGACCCAAGATTTTGTGGATGCCAACAATGTCCATGGGGGTTTCAAAAGCAAGCTTGCACAGATCCATGGACTTGCTGAAGGATATAAAAGATAGGAAGATCACTTCTGGCTCAGAAGGTTCCTATAACCACAAATCTGAAGGGTGTGACAGGACTCGGGAGGCATCACGCACACACACCCAGTTCTTATACTTTTCCCTAGACATCTGATTTTAGCCGCTCTTGGATTTTACACACTAACCTGGACTGACTTTAACATGAACCACTAGTTTTAATACGAACCACTGTAGCTGCCTGTATATTTCTGTTATGTTGGTACTACTTTCTATTTCTGTCTGACTGAGAAGTGTGATGTCATGGATAAGGCACCATGTCTACGTGTTAGGAGTACTTAGGCACCACTCCTAATTTTTCTCTTGACCCTCTTCATTGCCAGACCTTTGACAGTTGCCATGAAAGAGTTAACTGTAGGGCTAAACACGGAGACCTCTATGGCTTATTTAATCCAGTTTTCGGCTGTCACTGGGAAAAATTATGGTATAGCTCCTACAAATAGAAAAGCATTCCTGTTGAAAAACAGGACTTTGCTTCCCCTGTTCCCAGGTGGAGGTACTAACGATTCCCAGTGCTGTGCTTAAGGGAACCTTCATCTCATTTCCAATTAAATCGTACTGACGTCAAATTTTTAGATGTTTTTGCTCTCATGGCGAAACTGCCCTTCAGCTTACATGGTCTGTGTTTCTCCTATGGATCTATTCCCCTGATGTATTCACAGACAGTGATTGTTTCCCCTTTGTGTTCTCCCCTGTACCCCTCTAGCTTTTGCTTTGGTACAATGTTTTCAGTTGTCACAGGGTCAGGGCTGACCAGAAATATTTTGCTACTGGGATAACACAAGTGTGTTTCATCTCTCATGTAACAGCTTTCCTTTCCTCTGATCATCCTAGTGGCACCTCAGAGCAGAAAGACAAAACATGCTGCTTCCTTTCTCTAAACGCATCTCACATGTAGAGGATTGACGTCACAGGAGACCAGACACTGCACCTCATGGAAGACACTGATTCCACTCTGTTCCTTCCCTCTTGACCCAGCATCAAAGGGTAAAGGCAGGAAAGGTAAATGCAGGGTGGCAAGGACATTTCGCTACCTGAGAGAGAATATGAAGAAGCTCAAGGCTATTTCCTCTTAGGTTTCTGCATTACAGCATTTAACCTAACTTACAGTTATGCATTTCTTACAGTGTAAATTCCTTTTGTAATAATTTTCATGGATTACAAGAACTCAGTGATGAAGTACCACAACAGTGGGACATAGCCCGTTAGTTCCCCTGCTCTTCTCACCTAGCAATGGGTTTGTGGACATGCAATACAACAATAAATACAAGGCAACTCACTGTGCTGAAGTGTTCTTCAAAAGGATGGGAGCCACAATGGAGGCAGATCCTTGGACTGATAAACAAGAGACATTTAGGCCCCGTGTTTCCTCGTAACCCCAGAACCATCCCCTGAAAGAGAACACAAAGTATTGGGTCACAGGCTTGCATTTTAAATTAATGCCATATGTAATGAAACAAATAAACAGTACACCCTAGAAAGATGATATATAAAGTAAATAAACCAGCCAACTCCTTTATACTGTTTTTGTGTGAAACAACAGCTTTCTAAAATCAGATCTTCTAGTACGAATATAACGTTTTATTATTGATGGTGTTTTAAAAACAAAGCAAATCCCAAGCATCCAGAGGTTCACAGACAACACTACAATAACCACACAAGTCTGTTTTGTCAGACTAGGCAAATGTCTCATTGAATACAACTAAAATGAAGACTAAAAGGACTGTTAGATGTTACCTGTAGTACTCGTGTTTGTCTTTGGAGTACATAAGCTGATCAATGCATGGCCTTTCATCTATTTTTTCTTCCCATGTTCCTTCTTTCCATCCTTCTGCATAGCCTTGTAGGACATAAATCTGTTCAATAAAGGGCCCACCTGACTCTGAGCAGAAGGCAAAGCAAAGCATTTGTGAGCAAGAAAACCCAAATGATAAAGGTATGAACTAGCATTACTTGCAGTTAAAAATCTGCTCTTTCTTCCCTGTTTTCCCTATGAAGAAGGAAAGGAAGTTCTTTGTGAGCCAGAAAAGCTAAAAAGGTCAGAGGATGGGACAACCTGCTACTCCCACCCAGCTATGTGTGATTTAATGCACCAAACAGATATGAATCGCCATGGAAATGTAAATCTAAAAGCTGGGTACAGCACACCATGAAGCACAGAGGTTTTCAATGCTGTATATACCTGCTACAGGAAGAGTGCATCTGAGAAAACAAGTTCAAGCCCTTCTTCCCCTAAATTTCAAGGTTTCTAAAATGCTTTTTCATGAAAGGTAGGGAACAATGATCCCTTCAGAGCTCTTTGCAGAGGTGTGATATTTGGCGGCCTTTACTTACTTTGCTGAAAAAGTCTGCGACACCGCTGCAGATTTTGGCATTTGGTGGTTAGCTCTATGTCGCATTAAGCACTAAAGGAACCAACTTCATCATTTCTGTATTCTTTGGGAAAGCCTTTCTCTTATATACCATTTTGTACACAAAAAGCAGGCATGTGCAGCATCAACAATGAAAAAGTAAGTTCATTGAAGAACCCGTTTTACTGCTTTTACTGCCTTTAGAAGTACAGCTTTTACTGTCCAAACACCTCCAGAAAAAAAGTGGTTTGTCTGTATTTTGACAGAGAGCTGCAGGCTGCCTCTCTCCTTACCGGGTTGTAACTACGGCCAAAAGTATGCAGAAGTATCTGTGACTTTAACCAGAGGCATTAATTTTCTTTCTCTGGGGTCCCTGGGAAGTTGAGGGCTACATCAAGTGAGCTGCCAAATAATTGGGTTATTTCACCCTAGTGGTTTGTTACTCAGTATGATTCTTTCCTACTCCTCCTCTCACCACCCTTAACTTTTTCTATTTCACAAAAAAGGATAAAAGCATATACCAGGATAAACCTACAAAGAAACCACCTCAAATATTTAGTCAATTGTAGATTGTATGACTCCATACGCTACCTGCAAGGAACTGCTCATATTCAATGACAGGGATGTTCTTGTTGAGGCTTGGGATGTCAAAGAAGTCAGACCAGGGGATCCGGACCTGAAGGATGTCAGGGCTCTGCCAGTGATAAAGACGTCCCCAGGGAGGCAGAACTAACACCCAATTTTCAGTTTTCAGCAAGGTCTTTAGAAGGGAAGCAATGCGAATATAGACATCTCTGCGAAGGTTGAACCCTTCAGGAGGATTTACATCATACAAAAGGTACCTGGGGAGAACAAAGCAACATAATTACTTCGGGGAGTTTAAACCTTTTACGACTTCAGGTTTTTTTAACCCCACAATCATGTGACACAACTCTGTTGGGATGGAAACTGTTCCTCTTTCATGAGTTAGCAGTACTCAGAAGTTGGAAGGGGACAAAGTAGGGGAAGGTAGAGCAGTGCATGCTGCAGGGGCTGGGGGGACCTGGTGGGTGTCCTCACCAGACATCATCAAGGTGGCACATGTCACCAGCCTTTTCTGCAGCAGGGCAGGATGAGGGGGACCAAGGAGGGAACCCTTTGGATGTCTTGCACATCCTGAGGGTAATGTGGTGTGAATGATGAAACAACTGGCACATTACTTGGGCTAATTCCTGTGAGCTGAAGGTGGGAGGACGCATTCAGTAGGGACAGGGGAAAATGGCGTACATCACCTGCAGCAGGGCAGATGAGCAGGGGTCCCCAGGCCATGCTCAGAGCAGGAAAGCCCCCAGACAGTTGTGATGGTGGCATCTTCCAGAAATGACCCAAACAGCATGTGCCCACCAGCTGATGGCTCAGAGATGTGGTACGCCACCCATACAGGGGACCTGTTGTGTCCCCTAGGGACACCAGGCAGGAAGCTGGGATGAAAGAAGGGTCTGGGGGGGGAGCAGGTGCTGACTCTGGCTGGTGGGACTGGCCTGCAGTGAGTGGGCCTGCAGCATCTGGTGGAGCTGTTCCTCACCTGGTGCACGATGCGGCAGCAGTGGCAGGCAGCGAGGAGGCGGCGTGGCCGGCACGGAGGGCAGCAGGTGGTGGCTGGGTGGCGGCAGGCGGCAGGAGGGTGAGCATGGCCAGGCCCAGCAGCAGCAGGCAGCAGCTGGAGTCTCGTGCCGCCATCCCTGCACCACGCCACGTCTGGGGTGGCCCCAGCAGCAACCCAGACCCTCTGCACTCGGGTGGAAAGTGGTTGCTGCAGGGTCCCCAGTGTGGCCGTCTCAGAAGAGGCCTGCAGTCAGGGGGCGGAGGCTGGTGCCTGTGAGCCGGTTCAGCTCCTCCAGGATCTCCACCTCCTTCTGGTACATCTGCGGGAGGAGGGCACCGGAGCCAAGTCATGGTCAGTTCTGCTGGCACCACGCTCTGCAGCTGGGCCAGCACCATCTCAGCAGCTGCCAATGCTGGCATCAATGTGAGCCATGGCTCTGCAGAGCTGCCTGCCCAGCAGGCTGGACCTGCAAGTTCCCCACCATAGGGGTGCAAGACAGGGGGATGCTTTCCACCCGGGTACAACCTGACACAGGCTGGCCACTGCATGCCTTCCCCAGCTCCAGGACATCGCCATACCTGTTGCCACTCAGATTTCGTGTTGTGCTGATAGCCAAGCAAATGGCACAGTCCATGGGCTGCTGTCACCTGTGCAAAGAGGCAAGGACACACAAACTTAACCCCAACACTAGCAGCTCACCCACACAGACAGCCCTGGCACTGGTGGTGCAGCATACCCCGCACAAAGTGGGGTACGAGGGGTGACCAGGGCTCACCCCCTCCCAAATCATGTGCCGTTTTTCCAGAACTCGCAGGGAAAACCTGGCATCCCACGTGCATAACGACAAAGATCAGATAGCGCCCGACCTCACTGGTTAAGTTTGAAAACACCAGAGTTAGTCTTCGAGGGGAAAGCTGTAAGATGATCCTTCTTGTTCAGGCCGGGCTGGGAAAGCTGCAGCCCCTACCCGCTCCCCTGGGGACAGCCCCGCGGCTGTCCCCCACGCGCTCCCCGCCGTGGGGCTCACCGTCAGCACGCTGTCGAAGTCCTCCCCGGTAGCACAGCACTGCTGGTGGATGTACTCCACCCCCAGGAAGATGTCTCCCAAATTGTATTCCTCGCGGCAGCGCGGCCGCGGTAGCTCCCCAGCGACCAGCCGGTGGAAAGGGAAGGACAGCACGTCGGTGGGCTCTGGGCGCTGCCGGTACTCGCCGTTGAGACACCGCATCAGCCCGTTGCCAGCGCAGACTATCCCCACGTCGAAGCGGGAGACGCCCAGGGCCGCCCGCAGGACGCACACGGCGCGGCGGAGCGGGACACGGCGCACTGGGACGGCGCGCTGGGCGTTCCGTACCACCAGGCTCATGATGGCGGCGGGGACGGGATAATCCCGCCCGCCCTTCCTGCCCCGCCGCGCAGCCGCGGTCCCGCCCGCCGAGGAGAGGCGGTCGGCGGCCGCCATGAATGCCGGGGGTCCGTTCCGCGGGCCGGCAGCTTTTCCACTGCCCCTCCGCTTCGGGCAGGCCGCCGTCTTTGGGCAGGGTGGCGGCGCCACTACCGCCCTCCCCTTCGCTCCCGGGCCCCCTGCCGCCTTTGGGCAGCCCTACGGGTTAGGGCAGGCAGCGGCCTTCGCGGCGGCGGCGGCGGGCGGCGGCGGCCCCCCGGCCGGTAACACGGGGTTCAGCTTCAAGCCACCCACCTACCTGGGCGGTTTTCCGGGGCCGGGCGAGGCGTCGGGTGGCGGCAGCGGGGCTTTCGCTGCCCCCGAGTTCCGCTTCAAGGCCCCTGAGAACGCCACCGCCTTTAAGCCGCTGGCGGGGGGCGAGGGGGAGAAGGGCCTGGCCGCCTCCGCCGCCTTCACCTTCTCGCCGCCCTTCGGCTTCGTGACCGAGGCGGGCCCGGAGGCGGCGGCGGCGGGGGGGCTGTTCTCCTTCTCGCGTCCCGCCGCCGCAGCCGCCCTGGGCCGCCCGGAGGAGAAGGGCCCGCGGCCGCTGGTGGAGGAGCCGGGGGAGCCGGCTCCCAAGGGCCTGAAGCGGAAGGAGGAGCGGGAGCGCTCACCGCGGCGGGCGGCGGCGGGCGGGCGGGCGGCGGCGCCGCCGGAGAAGCGGGCGGTGCTGCTGAGCCGTCCCCGCGGCGGTGCCCTCTTCGGCCGGACGCTGGAGGACATGCTGCGCAGCCAGGGCCGCGGGCACCGCGACCGCGGGGACAACACCGAGGCCGAGCGGGCGCCCGCCGAGGAATTGCCGCCGGCCGAGGCGCGGGAGTCCTCTCGGGAAGGTAGGTTGGGGCGGGGGGGATGCCCCGGGACAGCACCCAGCCGGCCGGCGGTCACCCCGCGTTCTGAGGCGGACGCCCCCCTGTCTCCACAGATGCCACCCCCGCGACCCCCGCCCACCGGGCTCGGGGCAGCGAGAGCATGGAGGGGCTGGGGGGCCTGTCGCCCGGCGAGCTGACAGCTATCCAGTGCAAGAACGTCCCTGATTACCTCAACGACAGGACGGTGCTGGAGAAGCACTTCAGCCAGTTCGTAAAAGTTCGGCGGATCATGACCAGGCGCAATAAAAAAATGGCTGTTCTCCACTTTTTTGATCATGTGAGTATCGGAAGCAGTTGGCATGAGAGCAGGCTTAAATCTGAGTGCTTGGGATGGGTCCAGCTCTAGTAAGAACTGTGCCTCTCTTTGGTACTGTGGTATGTTATGGTCTCAAACTGTGCCAGGGGAGGTTTAGACTGGATAGTAGGAAAAGTTTCTTTACTGAAAGAGTGGTCAGGCATTGGAACAGGGTGCCTAGAGATGTGGTGGAGTCACCATCCCTGGGGAGTGTTCAATATGGTTTAGGAGACATGGGGATGTTGGTTTGGCAGTTGGACTTGATGATCCTAGAGGTCTTTTCCAACCTTAATGATTCTATGATTCTCTGTCACCTGGGGGAAAGCTTTGTATCGTAAGCGCGGTAGTACAGACAGGGATAGAAGTGTACTAAGCTGCACCTAAAACATGGTAGCTGCCTTTAGCTGTCCCGTTAGCGTTCAGCTCAAACACCAAACGGATCTTCCCTCTTTGTTCTCTCATGTTGCCCAAACCTGAATTACATATGCTGCTGCGTTCTTGCTCTGGCTTGGCAGCACCAAGGGCAAGGTGAGCTTGTGCGATCTCTGTAGAGTGACCTGCTTGCTAGAAATACTGCCGTTACATCAGTGCTGAGGTGACAGTTCAGAGGTTATGTGTTATGTTTCTGCTTTGTGCTTTAAAAGCATGCCTTCCATCTCCAGTGCTCAGTGAAAAGCGGCAATGTTTGTGGAAGCATGCTCAGTCCTGCTGGTTGCATGTAGGTCTTAAGTGAGAGGTCAAAATGCAGTAACTAGAACTTAATGGAAATTGCTAAATGTTTCTCTGGCAAAAATTGCACTGTATGTTTTGATGTCGTGATGCTAATATGTTTTTATACTCTGCTTTTGTTTTCTTTCAGGCCTCTGCAGCTCTCGCCAGAAAAAAAGCGAAAGAGTTGCACAAAGACATAGTAACATTTTGGCAAAAGAAGAAAACAAGTAAGTCCGTGTTTCCAGGTATGATTACTGGGTGATACAGAGACGGCTTGGCATGTGCTCTGTTCTTGTTTCATGATGCACTGAGATCAACACAAAGATGATCTCTGCAGTAGGAATGTTACAGTTCCAGAGTTGTGGTGGTTCTCTTTGACTTTTGCTAGTCAGGCTGTTCGGTGTACAGAGCTTCTGGGAGAGGTGAAGGTTGTTCTTTACAGAAGCATAAAAAGAGCTGTTCTGCATTTTATGTGACATCCCAGCTAGCTCTGGCTGTGGCAAAGGCTAATAGTGAATATGCAGAGGAGGGGAAGAAGAATAGGATAATGCATGTAATTGCTTCCAAAATAATTTCTCGGCCTTTAACAGCCTATGGCTCAATCCCTTGGGAGCCAGAAGGGGTGTCTTAGCCTGTGGAGAATTTTTCTCTTGTGAAGTTATCCAGTTGCTTTTGTAAGCCGTGTGTTATCTTCCAGCATCTGCAGTACTGTCCTCTGGTATTGCAAAAGTTTTAAGTGAGTGACTGCAAATCACAGCTGGAAATTGCACTGTTTCGTTCTTAAATTCCTGTTGTCTAAAGCATTTGGCTTGATCTGAGCCAAAAGCTGTCTTCAGCTCTTTTGTATGGCTGAAACACTTGAAATGACAGTGTAGTTTTATTAGAGAATTTAGAAACTGTTCATGCAGCCGCACAGGAGGAATATGGTGATGTTAACTTTGTGCTCCTATCTAGAAGTAGGACGTTCTTTGGGGATGTAAGAAAATGCAGTTTCAAATGCCTCACTGCCTGCTTCTGAGCATGGGCTGGGGTGTAGGCTTCCAGCTTTCAGGAAAGTGTCCTGAGAACTGAGTTAAGGAGTACCCTGGAGCAAGTGTCTGCATTGTTGAGGCTGCAGTTCTGCGTATCACCAATTACATACTGCTTGAACCAAAAAGAGAGAAGAGTGTGTATGGTTGGCCTCCAGAGAACTGAGCTTAGAAGCGGGAAACCTGGATTCCAGACCCTGCTTGCGATTAGGGCAAGAGATGTTGGCTGTTCACCCCCTCGGCGAGTACTTGAATCGTCAAGTGCTTCCCTTCCTTTAGCTTTATGAATGCTGCGTGTGTACCTCAGAGATTCTAGCCTGGAGATACACTTCAGCTGTCAGCAAGTTAATGCTTCATCACAGCTTTGACCAACCACAAACTTGCCGTCTAGAAAACGAACAGCTGCAGAGCTGTCTTCCTGTGAATTAACCTCTTGAAGCAGCAGCTGTAGGCTTGCCTGTTTGCCTTTGTCATTTTATTGTGGTGCTAAGTCTATAGAAACGTGAATGGCAGGATTCTGAAGTAACTAATCTGAGACAATTTAACAAATCCAACTGGCTGAAAATTTCTTCCTCGGGGAAGAAATTCTGCCTTCCTATAAGGTGTAGATGTAACTCTTCAGAAGGCATGCCAACCTCAGTCTAAGCTTGGGTGTGTGAAATAAATAATTCCCAGTGCTCCTGCTGAAGCATTTTAATTGTGTTTTACAGGGGTGAAATGGATTTGATATTCCATAGAGAGTTACAACTTGCGGCTTATATCCCAGACCTGAGAGAACTTAAATTCAGAAGATGATCAGGCTTTATTTACTGACAATCTGTTGACTAATTATAGTTATTGCTAAGTGATATTTTATTGAAAAATACTTATTCTTTATAGAACAGTGAGGCTGACTAGCAATTGGCAGACTTATTTGGTACAGTTGCTAGCACAAGTTGTCCTGGAAGTTTTGCATACATGGAAAAAACTGTGACTCTTGGTTTTATTTTCTAATGGTGGTTTTTTAAAACAAGCTGCTTGCCACCCACCCCCATGGGGAAAAAAGAGATGTTTCTTAAACTATTTGGCAAGTACCTGGCTTCATGTTTATATGTCACTTCAGGTCCAGCAAAAAGAGAATTTTCATCCAAGGAGAAGAAAGCAGGTGAAGATGAAGGAAGGCAAAGCAGTGAAGAGCAAAACTATCAGCATTCACCTCTTCGAAAGCCTTTAATAAGATCCTCTACCAGCAGTGTCATGCCTGGTAAAAGGTACATCTGCTCTTCTGGGAATCTGGCAGGCAATAGCGTGTGCGGGGCAAAATCCTCATCAGTGTGTGTGTCACATAGTCATGTTGTTATCGAGGAGGGTGCTTCCCTCATCTCTTCTGGTTTATCTGAATTACAAGCTCAAAGATCACAGCCTTTGTCAGAAAGACACTTTTAACTGCTTATTGAGGTCTTTTACTTTGGTCTGCGTGGTTTTTTTAATATTTTGTTTATAATAACGTGAGTAGCAACACCTGCAATAGTGAGGTGTAAGGGAATTGAATGAAACTGTGCAGAGCCAAACTAGGACCAAGCAGTAACAACACTGCTCTGTGGTTGTGATTAAATGAGCTTCTGAAGTGAGTAGTTTCATTTGTAGGCAATTACAGCTCTGTGGAATGAAAATCTCCTTTTCAGAGTAGCTGGCAAATTTGGATCATCGTCTCATCTCACTTCAGGTGAATGGTCTTTGTACAGGAATCCTCCTGTTTCGTGTCAGTCGCTGAATGGCAAGGTTGTCATCTTTCTGTGGTACCTTAATGGTGTGTTTAGTTTGACAAAAGTCATTTGGTATGCATAGTCATATAGTTACAAAATCAGTAATATGTTGTAGAGGCATGATTGTTCCTTTATTTAAAAAGTATGTTTGTATCTGTACCCTGTAAAATCTTTTAATAATCTCTGTTGCTATAGAAAGCATTTGGGTATTTTTTTATGCCAAACAGGGCTAGTTCCTGGCTTAAAATGCTAACTGCTGTGGTGTAGTGATGCAAAAATGCTGCAGCAGCCATCTGGTTCTGTCCACTCTAAGACAGATTCAGTAATACTATTTCTGTTGTACAAAGGCTAAAGCTTTCACCACAATCAAGAACACTTGGCAGTGTTGTCTGGGCAGTGCTGAGGATTTAACCAGATCAACTCCCAGTGCTCGTGTTAGCTCGTAACAACCTTAGTATGCTGATACATTCTTTGTTTGAGATACTGCCTTGTGAACAGAATGCTCTTCTGAACAGAGATGTCGATGTCCTAAAGAACAGTGAACTTATTAAGGTTGGGATGTGCATTAGTGTTTTATTGATTAAAAAAATCTATTTTTAGTTCTCCAGCAAAGAAGCCTGGTCTTCGAAAGGCACTGCAGTTTGAGGCAGATATGTTTGATTCTAGCTCTGACGGGCAGAGCTCAGAGGCCTTAGGAGTTTCATTGTCATCTCTTGGTAACCTGGTAGGATTAGTAGCTGAGACATCTGAAGAAAGATACCGTCTTTTGGACCAAAGGGACAAAATCATGCGGCAAGGTAATTACACAAGTTATTGAGTGTAACATCTGCTTCTCTGCTGGGAAGAAGTGTTTTGTGTCTGTTGCAAAGCTGTTGTGATATCATGGAGACGACTTTAAAGAGAGAGTTTAACATGGAGCAGTCTGTAAAATACTCTTCCATTGTTCATATATATATTAATTTCTTCTAGAACACGCAAAAATCTGTTTTACTTATTGCACATGCATATTTCTGTGGAAAGTGAATAGCAGATCGTTCATTGTCTGTGAAGGAGCCCATGTAGGGATATTTGCATCCCTGCAGGCTCTTTGAAGAAAGCTACCCAAAGCCTAACTGTGTTTCTCTAAACTCATACTGCTACACAGCTGGTAATTATTTCAAGTAATGGTCTTTTGTTTCACAGTGGTGGGTTGTAAACCCTTCCATCCTGTTCCTGCCATTTCAAAGCTGACCCTACTTTTAGTTTAAGGCCTTATTTTTAATATTGACAAACAATTTCTCGTCCACTTGACGTGGAATTATTAAATTGCCAGTGCTTAGTTAGGGCACAGAACATTGAGTATCTTTTAGAGGCTTCAGTCTTTTCAGCAAAACTCTAGAAATCCAGGTGGGATGGTAGGAGAAACTTCCCCAAAGGAGTGGTGCAACCCTGGGACAGCCCCAGGGTGGAGGAACCCCATCCTCGTGCGTTTCTGACCATGTCAAGGTGTAGATACAGCCTTGCTCTGAGTAGGGGTAGGATGGGGATCTCTAGAGACCTTTTTCCACCATCTTTCTTCCTTGAACTGTTGCCCTAGCAATGTGCTTCTTGACATCCATCCACTGATCAACATACAGGCTCCAACTGAAGCACCTGGCATGCTTAGGGCTGTGTTGGCACATCAGGGTAATAGCTTCTCCTGAAAACAAAACCAAGATGTTTGTTTGATTTTATTTAGCTCGAATAAAAAGGACTGATCTTGGCAAAGCAAAAACTGTTGTTGGCACTTGCCCAGACATGTGTCCTGAAAAGGAGCGCTACATGAGGGAGACAAGAAACCAGCTCAGTATCTTTGAATTGCTTCTAGGATCTGACAAGGTATGAGCCCTCAGTATGTAGGGGTTTGTTGTTCTCGGGACATCTGTTTGCTTGCTGCTTGTATAAAGTGGTCAGTGTTATTTTATTTGATTACAGGGTTAATTCTAGTGGGAAAAGTTTTGGAGCCTGTTTCATTAATGTCTTTCAATTCCCAGCTAGAGAATTGCTTTTTCACCCTTAGTCATGTCTTTTGTTTAGTTACAGCCAGGCTTTTAGAACTATATTTCTAAAACTCGATGGCGGCAGAATACGTGGTCTTAAATGTTGAGTCTCGAACTCATAACCTTCACGATCCTGTCATAAAAGAAAATAAAACATATTTGCTGTCATAGCAGAACAGATGTGGGCTGTTAGTGTGAACAGCAGAGAAACTCCTTTAATCGTCTTGTCTCCTTGCTGAAGTAAAGGCATGGATGGGATGAAATCCCCTATACTCCTGAAAAGTTGAACATATTCCTTGGACTTTGATTCTTTTCTCCACATCTTGCAGGTAGATCATGCAGCAGCAATCAAAGAATATAGCAGGTCTTCAGCAGATCAGGAGGAACCTTTGCCCCATGAATTGAGACCCTCTGAGGTGCTGAGCATGACCATGGACTATTTAGTGACAAACATTATGGATCAAGGAGAAGGAAACTACCGAGACTGGTACGACTTTGTCTGGAACAGAACTCGTGGAATAAGAAAGGTAAGCACTGGCAGATGGAGGTGTTTGATGATAAAAAGCAAAAGATCACATAATGCTCTAAAAAGTGAAGCAAAAAGCAATAGCAATTCAAATGTTTTGAATTGCAAAGTGGCTCAAAGCACAGTTGAAATGAGTTTTCCCGAAAGTAGTGCCAGATGACATGCTCTTTAACTGTAATATAGAAATACACGCAATGCTTTCTTTATCATTCTGGTTAGGATATAACCCAGCAACATCTCTGTAACCCGCTGATGGTGTCTCTGATTGAGAAGTGCACTCGCTTTCACATCCATTGTGCTCACCACCTGTGTGAAGAGCCCATGTCCTCCTTTGATGCCAAAATCAACAACGAGAACATGACTAAATGCCTGCAGAGCTTGAAGGAGATGTATCAGGACCTGGCTAACAAGGGGATTTACTGCAAAAGTGAAGCCGAGTTCAAAGGTTATAATGTCTTGCTGAATCTCAACAAGGGTGATATTCTCAGGTGGGAATAACAGATAGCACTTATTCTTTGTCTTTGCTTTTGGGGAGAATTGAGATTAGGATTAAGTCCAGACAAATTGTAATGGAAATGAAGAGCTTAGTTGCGACACTTCCACACATCATCCCCCCTCCCCCCAAGAAAGTGTGCTGTAGAATGTTTTATTTGAATTTTTAATTTTAAAAAGTGTTTTTTCCTTTACTTAAAAAATACAAAAAGCTTTATCTCCTTGAATAACTCACTAGAGTTTCTGCAGGTAGTAAAATACCCACCAACCAAATGAACAAAAAAAAGTTACATCTTCACTACTCTCAATCAAGGAAAATTTCTTCCTCTTCCCAGCATGGTATCCAAGCTTCACTTCTTTATCTGCAGTAGGGCCAAGCAAAAACAGTTTTGTGGGCAGAGCCATACTTTGCTTTTCTGGTCAATCTCTTAACTGCATTCCTTGCTAGACATTGGAGTGATGTACCTTGCTGATTATGCAAGCATTGTTAGAAGATTAATGATCAGTAAATAATGCTGTGAGTTTAACTCACATTCATTTGTTTTGGACAGGAGTTGCAAGTCTTGCTTAAGGCTCCTAATTTTAATTCTGTTTTGTTACAGGTTTGTATTGAATTGTGGTTGTTAATATTGAAGCAAAGGGTTTGTCTCTGTCTTTTTGTCTCCCCAGAGAAGTACAGCAGTTTCGTCCAGAGGTTAGAAACTCTCCTGAAGTTAGATTTGCAGTTCAAGCTTTTGCTGCATTAAACAGCAACAACTTTGTGAGGTTTTTCAAGTTAGTGCAAGCAGCTTCCTATCTGAATGCTTGTCTCTTACATTGTTATTTCAACCAGGTGAGAAAAAGGCAGATGGATATTTTTTGAAGTGTTAATCAGTAAAACCGACTGGGTCTTCTGGGAGGACATCTTAGCAGAAAACTTGGTAGATATTTAGCCTTAAAAATGATCTTATTCTTGCTTCTTCAGAAGTGTTTAAAAACTTATCAGGAGTTTTCTGCCGTGATGTAAAAGGCAAATACTGAAGTGCTCTTCTCAGCATCTTTCCCCCATAACTGTGTACAAATACATATTATTTCCCCTGCAAATAATAGGGAAGCAGAGAAGCAGGCCTGAAACCTTTGCAAAGGAAATATCAACCTGCACTTTCAGAAGCCCTTGCAAAGCTTTTTCTTCTGCATAAGTCACAAAGGGATATGCTCAAAATGAGCAGTTTCAAAGAGGAACAGATACTAGAAAGCAAGTGCATAGAATTTTAAAAGAAAGCTAAACCTGAAAAGTTGTTTGTGTGAATATTTGATGACAAAGTACTGATTTCTTCTAGGCATTATTTTCATGTTTGTAGTACACTTCATAGTACATTTTGGGGTCTTTAACTTAGTGGTTACCTGGCTTTTTCTTTTCTCTTCCCCCAGATTCGTAAAGATGCTCTCAAATCTCTCAATATTGCCTACACCGTGAGCACCCAGAGATGTACAGTGTTTCCCTTGGATCACCTGGTCCGCATGCTACTGTTCAAAGATTGTGAGGAAGCAACCGATTTTATAAGTTATTATGGCCTGAGTGTATCTGATGGGTAAGTGTAAGGAAAAGGGTGTCTGCGCTTTCAGATGCGTAGTGGGTTTAGACTGATGTTAGGTGAAGTGTTAATGTGGATGGGCTGCTCCTGCGGTTGGCAGCCAGAAAAAGAACAGGTGAAGGGTAGGGGCTGGGCTCTGTAAGCAAAGCATTAGGATGGTGATGGGTGTAGATTTTAATAATCTGATCTATCTTTGTTGCTGTACTTATGAGAAGTTCTTCAATTTTGCATCTTTCCCTCAAGAAATGGGGTTTGTATTCCTGTAACTACTGTGACTTCCCACAGTAGCTTTTTTTGCACTTGTGCGTATTTTTTTACTTGGCTTGATAAGGTGGCAAGGGATTTCAACGATACAAAATTCTTTCAGACTTCTGTGAGGTGGTCTAAAACGAGAGAAACATTTCCCCCAAAGGAGAGACTGCATATTGAGCTTAGTCTCCATTGGACTCCAGGGGCTTCTTCCCTAGAAAGAGATGTTGTGGATAACCCAGTAGCAAAAAAACCAAATTTGTTTTAGGTTCTTGTTTTGTAGCTGAATTGTAGTACATCACACTTCTGTAGGAAATGAGGATATGGTTCTGCTTCTCAGGAAACTGGCATTACGGTGATGCATGTAGGGCAAGATGAAGCTGAACAGTGCAAACCAGTTTTTAGAGGGTGTTGGAGGCCAATGACTTGCAGATAACAGTATCTGCCATGGAAACACATACATTGTAAGGTGTGCTCATACAGACTTGCAATCTCAAGAGATGGGAGAATGCAAAAAATTTGAGGATGCCAGTTAGAGTGGTCTATTTCCTGTTAGTATTCTGTTTTGAAATAATAAATTAGACTACAGATGCCAAGATTGGAAGAAGATTGCAGCTTCTAAAATGACTTCTGTAGATAGCACTGGCGTCTATCATGTGGGATGTAGTCTAGGTAAAATGTTCACAGATAATATACATGGTGGATAAAGGTTAAAAGGAGAAAGGGATAAAATAGTCCACAAGTGTGCCCAGAAATGTTAGTGCAGTTTATACTCTGTCCTGGAGGGAAAGCTGTGAGTACAGTGCTCTCTGCCTCCACTGCTCTAGTTCTGGCCAAAGACTGAACCAGGCAATCCTGAGTGCCCAGTGCCTGTCTTGCTTTGCCCTGCTAAACTGTCCAGCTGAAAACCTATAGGTTACTGGAGCTTTGAGGATGCACTCCTGTGTTTTGGTTTTTTTTTCCCCCTAGTACCTATGTAGAGCTGAATCGCTCAGCTTTCTTGGAGCCAGACGGATTACCCAAACCACGTAAATCGATGTTTGTCAGCCAGAAGCTAACTGTCTCAGTTGGGGAAGTTGTAAATGGTGGGCCGTTGCCCTTGGTGCCTCACCACGTGCCTGTGTCCAGCTTCAATGGACAGAACAAATACACTGGCGGAAGTGTCTCTGTGGATCAAGCTGGTAGTAGCCAAAAATCCAGTGTGGAAGCAACAGGTAAGAGCAACATAGGTGAAATAACTAAATATTCTGCCCCTTCAGACAGCCAACTTCCCTTTTCAGTTTGCAGATTTTGTATCACAACTGTTCCTACTGTATGTATAATCATGTTTTTCAAGTTAGCTGAACATACGCTTCTTTGTCCTGCTGAAAGTACAGGTACTTGGCATTTATTCAAGAGGTGTGTGTAGGTGCTAGGTGTACTTGACTTAAAAGAGTTGTTTTGTTGGAAATATATGTGCTTGGTATTGGGGGTAATATGCAATGACATTTCCACATGTTTTGTATAAAATATTAATATAAATCAGTTTCTATGGTATAATTATATTTTTAGCTTTAAGGCAGCAAGCTTCTGTTACAGACTTGTTTTATGACCTGATGAGATTTATCAGACAAGTTGGCTTTTGAAGATGAGAATAGTTTTGCTTCTCTTTGTGACTGACCTGGTTTCCTTAATTTTTCTGTTCCCCCACCTCTCGAGAAGGAAGAATGGAAAGCAAAGGTGTGGATTTAGATGCCGCAGCAGTAAGAGTCCAGCCCCCAGCTCATCTTCTGCCCTCACTGTTACCTCGTCAGCTTGTGCCAGTGCTGCCTCTTGCACAGGCAGTCTCTCAACCTGCTGGACAACCTGAGCCTCTCTCTTCAAAGCCTCAGCCTGTCTACACAGACACAGTAAGGAAACTTAAACCCATCATGAAATATTGGGGAGCGACCTTTTAGCATATTTCACAGATAACTGAGTTCTTAGGTTGTTCTGGTTTTCCAGAACCTGCATTTGTTATGTAGAGTCAAAAGGAAGCACGCCCTGCTTCAGTGCTATGGATGCTTTGAGAAGTTGTTTCCTTGGACTGTTCAGAAAAGACAAAAGTCTTGAGTGATTTCAGATGCAAGCCTGAAATGTCAATGCTTGCTCCAACTCCTTCATTAGGATAAAGTCCTGTCTGTTTAGCATTTATTTGAGAAACCCCTAAGGTGAGAGTCAGAAAGTGATAGTATAAAGTGATTATCTTTGACTTAGTAGGTAAACTGCTTTAGTGAATAATATTGAGCTGTTTCTTAATGGTATGTATTTCAGATGAGACATGACAAAGTTTCTTCTTGTGGGTATATGACTATTAATGTTGGGTCTTGAATGTGTACCCTGCGCATCTGTGCTGTTCCCCTTCTCCCTCCCACACATGTTTAGATATGTACTAATGCTGAACCCATCTCAGTGTCTCATTGCTTTGTAAAGTATAGCTGCCGTATTCTACCTAGATGTCACTACATTTCAGTGAAGATTAGACCTGGTCATTTGGAATTAACTGAAGTGAGAGAAACTCTTAAGTAAGAAAATAGGAATCCCTCTGAAATTCCACTTTTATAGCTGCTTTTGTTTCTAGGTTGTTACAAACCTTTTAGATAATCAAACATGACAGCCTGGAAATTTTAGACTAAGCTAGCTTAGTTTGTAAGTAGAAACATGGATGGTATTGCCAATTACAGTCAGTTAAACAAGGCTGAAAAGCCTCACTCCCAATTCACGTGTACACCCAGGCCATCCTGAACAGGCCTGCATCTTGCTTCAGCTGCTTCCTCTCCTGTGTTGTAGGACATTGCCGAAGTGGTGGATGGGCTCGTGCATGACGTCCTCAAAGGAGAGTGCAGAGAAGTCAGCAAAGCAGGAGTGGCTTATGTGACTGCTGCCATCTGGTAAAGAGCACTTATTGCTGGTACTCCTGGAGTCTGTCATCAAAGCTGCCGTTTGCTATAGCAGCACCATGTGGGAAGATCATAAAACTAAACAAGCCGAGGTCTGTAGTGGAGATAGTCTTCTGATACAGTTGAGGGAAAACCAGACTTTTCTTCAGGTGTCTGCCACCTCTGTTACACACCAGGTAGCCTAATGGAAGGCCATCTGCAAACCTGTTTAAACCTTGCCTTGTATGACACCACTGCCACAAGAAGTATGTGTTGTGGAAGGGAAGGTGCCCAAAGGGGGACAAGAGGAGTAAGTCCAGATCTGGCTGCTTCTTTGCTTCAGATAACACTTCATCTCCGAGGCAGCTGGTAGAGTTGTAGATATGGGTTTGTGGCCAAAACAGCGTTATTAACACACCAATGTTTTGGTTATTGCTGAACAGAACAGGGTCAAGGCCTTCCTTGTTTCCTACGCTGCACCCCCATGAGTAGGCTGGGGGTGTGCCAGAGACTGGGAGGGGACAAAGTCAGGACAGCTGACCCAGACTGACCAAAGTCCATACTGTGTGACGTCATGGTCAGCAATAAAACTGGGTTAGTGGAAGAAGAAGGTGGGGTTTTCTGGTTTCCAGGGTGGCCATTGATTGGAGACTGTCCAGCATTGGTCTGCCTGTGGGAGGTGGTGGCTGACTGCCTTTGCTTTGCTGGGTTGGGGGTGTGGGTGTTGGGTGTTTTTCCCTTCACCTATTACAGTGTCTTTATCTCCATCCACAAGTTGTCTTGCTTTTGTTCTTCCCACCTTCTCCCTCTGTCCCGGTGCAGGGAGGGGAGTGAACCAGTAGCAGTGTGGGTGCTTGGCTGGTGGCTGGAGTCAGCCCAGCACA
Source organism: Phalacrocorax carbo (assembly GCF_963921805.1). Taxonomy (NCBI): domain Eukaryota; kingdom Metazoa; phylum Chordata; class Aves; order Suliformes; family Phalacrocoracidae; genus Phalacrocorax; species Phalacrocorax carbo. The sequence goes on along the minus strand of NC_087517.1, from coordinate 44,091,412 downwards.
GCAGAGTTGAGGGTATGCTTGAGAAAAGCACAGACACAGGGCTTTGTATCAAAATTTTCTGGCTTTGAAAAGAGAATTGCTGTTTCTTCACAGCATCTCAGAGGCCACTGTGGAGGACCTCATGGCTGAAGTGATGGGGGAGATCCTTAGACAAGTGGCTAGAAGCATGCTTAATGTGGAAAGAGAGCGTGTCAGAGAGGAAAGGCGCAGAGTGGAGGAAGAAAGGTGAGTCACCACTTTTGCTGTGGGCAGGGTGGGCTGTATATAACCTTAGGCAACATAGTGACAGCTGGTGCCAACCTGAGACAGCGTGCACGTGTGCTCAAGCCCTGTGTCTTTCTGCCACACTGACGGCACTCTGTTTGTCTCACCTTGAGCTGCCCTGGGATCAGGCAGACAGGCTGTCCCTTCTGCATTCTCAGCTGATCTGATAGCTAGTATTTTATTGACCGTGCAGAGCCACTATGAAAATCGTTGGTGGGAATTTTGGGAACTTTTATTCATCCAGAGCTTCCAGAAAGGGAGATGCATCCCAGCCCTCCTGTATGCAGGAACTTTTCCTTCTGAGTGAGCTACTTGTCTGTAGCTTACTGGGATAAGAATAAAATAACCCACCTGGGTCCATGCAAAGCTGTTTAGAGAGAGAAACCAGTTAGTGGGAACTCAATTTTAGGTGAATTAACTGTCTGATACTGCGTGTAGCTCTCATGTAATTAAGTGGTAAGTTTGCTGGTGTGAATCTTTTCACTTGTGGAAATCTTGCTGCTCTTGTCTTGCCCTTTGTGTAAATCTTTTCTGTCCTTCCAGGCAAAAGCAGGAAAGAGAACAGTTAATAAAGCAGTTGAGCCAGTTGGTGGGTATGGAGTTAATGGAAGAAGTAATAAAGGAAAGTGTTCAAGAAGCTTCAGCCAGTGAGTTAAAGTACGTACAACATACTGTATGCTATACTTTGTAGGATGCTTTTCTAAAGGCAGGAAATTGTTAGGGAATGGTGAACTTTTTGCTTGTCCTTCTCTGAGTTCGTCTTCAATAAGCTACTTGAATGAGAGGGTAGGTGTACTTGATCGTACAGCGGGCTGCCAGTTTGCAGTTGCACTGTGTCAAGCAGTTGCAGTCCTTCAGGGTAGAGGGAATAGAGGCTTCGTCTAGGAGAATGCTGCCCTGTGTGCTTATTTTTCTCCCGACTCCCTTATGGCTCAGCTGTGGGCTTTCCCGTGAGCTTTCCTGTAGACCCTTCTTTGGAAGCCCATGATCAGTGTAAAACTTTAAGGACTTCTGATTGATTACAGGTCTTGGTTAGAAAGGCCGTAGAGAAGTGTGGAAAATCCCTCCCCTTTGCTAAATATGATGGTCTCTCCTGTTGTACCTCAGCTAATCGTACTGGCATTTGCTGCAATCTCCACCTCACTAGAGGTCTTGGTTTGTTTCATTTTGAACTAGATGTGCCTTAGAAAGAGACCGGCAAGCCCGTATTGCCCGGTGTTCAGAAGAAGTCTGTGGTCATGTCATGGACCTCTTTCTGGAGGATGAGATTTTCCAGATTGCTAAGGAAACCCTTCAGGAGCTCCAGTGTTTCTGCAAGTACTTGCAACGGTAAGTTGCCACTCTGTAACACAGCTGCTTTTCTTAGGAGTGTTGGCATGGAGTGCTTAACAGAATCTGAACTACAGCTGTCTGGTGCATTCTTTTTTTCTGTCATCTTGTCTCAGCTGTAAGGGTAGACTTACAGCCTTTATTACCAGCCTCTAATAAGGTACTCAGCTATATGTGGGGAGGGGAGAACACCTCATCAGAGTCAAGTAATAAGCTTGGTAACAGATGGCAGCTTCATTCTGTCTAGAAACTTGTAATAATTTCTCCTTGTATTCTTTCTGTTGGATGCTTGTTTTTCTGGATGTGTGCTAAGTGTTCAGTGGCTGTTGTGGTGCTCCAAGGCAGAGATTAATTTCTCCCTGTGCTGTGCTGCCCCGGTGCAGTCAGGTTGAGGTGCATTTCAGGTGGCATTTCTTACTGCTAAAGAGGAAGCAGCAGGCTAGCCTTTTTACTGTGGAGCACCTTCCCTTGCAAAGTTCTTCCTGTCCTAAAACTGAGTTCATGTGTCTCTTCAGGGCATGCACAAATCACCTTTAGTGCAATATGGAAGGTTAAAATGGAGCCTGAAGATACATGAAACAAATTTACATGCAGCAAAGAAAACTGAATGATGCAAGAATGTTTGGGTTTTGCTTTGTTTGGATTTGTAGGTTTTGTTTTTTTTAATAAGCCCTGAAAATACATAGAATCATTAAGGTTGGAAAAGACCTCTAAGATCATCAAGATCAAGTCCAAGCATCAACCCAACACCACCATGTCTCCTAAACCATGTCCTGAAGTACCATGTCTACACATTTTTGAACACCTCCAGGGATGGTGACTCCACCACCTCTCTGGGCAGCCTGTTCCAATGCCTGACCATTCTTTCAGTATAGAAGTTTTTCCTAATATCCAATCTAAACCTCCCCTGACACAACTTGAGGCCATTTCCTCTTGTCCTGTCACTAGTGACTTGGGACAAGAGACCAACACCCACCTCACTACAGCCTCCTTTCAGGTAGTTGTAGAGAGCAATAAGGTCTCCCCTCAGCCTCCTCTTCTCCAGACTAAACAACCCCAGCTCCCGCAGCCGCTCCTCATCAGACTTGTTCTCCAGACCCTTCACCAACTTCGTTGCCCTTCTCTGGACATGCTCCAGCACCTCGATGTCCCTCTTGTGCTGAGGAGGCCAAAACTGAACACAGTGTTTGAGGTGCGGCCTCACCGGTGCTGAGAGGGGCACGATCACTTCCCTGCTCCTGCCTGGCCACACCATTCCTGATGCAAGCCAGGACGCTGTTGGCCTTCTTGGCCACCTGGGCACACTGCTGGCTCATAAATTTTGTGTTTATAAAACTGTTGGGCAGTACGTGTTTTGAATCATTTGGTCATAGAAAAATAGACTAGCATCTAATGATAAAGGCTTTATTTTATGTTCTTTTCTAGTTGGTGAATTTGCCTTTTTAAAATGTTCTGTAAAAACAGAACACAAAAGTGGCATACCTTTCTTATTGCAATAGATGTTGCAAAAGTATTTTCAGCAAGCACTTGAGCTATCAGAGAAGCTTTATAATGGATCATTGTAAAATGGTCTATGTGCTAGGAATAAACTCACTGAAAATGGGGAAGGAAATGATGCTTGACCTTTTGCCTGGGGAGCACAGCTTAGGACAGTTGAGGAAGGGGTGAGATGGAAGAGCAGCAGTCCTGCTTTCCTCTTGTGATCAGAGAGAGCAAGCACAGCTTGCTAAGCAGAAGGCTGCTCCCTTTTGTCTGCATTGGGTTTTTGAATGGGGCTCAAGGCTGCCCCTTTCGGACACTGCTTGTGTACAGCTGGTAGATCTGAGCTCCTACTTTGTGGCTGTGTGCAGAAATACAGCCTGAGCCTGCTGCACCACTTGCATGCATCATCTCGTGCTCACCCCTGGGCAGACCGTGACTTGTCTGGATCAGGGTTTGGGAGCCTGATCCAGTCTGAAGAACAAAGATGAGAAGACCTATTTGGTCTGCAGAAAGGTCAACATTAATAAACTATCGATTCTCTTCCTAAGGTGGAGGGAAGCAGTGGCAGCTCGAACAAAGTTGAAACGTCAAATGAGGGCCTTTCCAGCTGCTCCCTGTTGTGCAGACCCAGAAAATAAACTGAAAGCCTTGTCCCCCAGTGCTGAGTGGCCTATAGCCATGGAGAACTTGTGCAAGAGAATTGTAAACCTGGGGAATGGAGGAAAGCTGGGGATCTCTTGCACGAGGTAAGGGTACTTAGAGTGACAGCAATTGGCAACTGTTTGATTTTTGGAAGGTAAGTTACAAAGGAGCCCTCTTTGAACCTTCATTGTGAACGTTAATAGTTTTGGAAAAAGGTTTGTTCTCAAATATCCCCCAAAAGACCCTTTCTGCACAAATGCCGTGACAAAGACTGCAAACCTAAAGAAACCCTTCTTCTATTAGCAGCAACTTTCTAAAGTGTCTGCAAAACTTCTTAGGTCTTAGTGAGTGTTTCTTAAATTTGGTTAAAGTACCTGTTTTATACCAAAAATTATAACCAAGAGTCTTCTGTTTCCAGATTGAATTGGCTGAGAAACACGACAATGCATGAAATCAAAGTTCAGCACTTCTACCAGCAATTGGTAAGGTACGTTGGTGTTTCCTTCAAGGAAAAACAGGAATCAAACTGTAACAGAATTGCCAGAGATCTCAAATGTCAGTAAGGAATGCCAAATCATACCGGAGTGTCCACTTGCAGCCTTGCTCTGGGAGTATTTTTGAGATAAGGGAAGCTGGAAGATAAATTCATGAAAGTATTAGGCCGTATGATCCTATTGCTGTGGGTGTAACTTTAAGGATCTGATGGATATTATGAGTTTGGGGTGGTTTTCTTTTTGTACGTGGGTGGGATGGGGCCTGGGATACGGGGTTGTGGGAGAGGAGTAAGTGAGCTGTTACCAGCCTGGATTGTGGCACAAAGGGATTGATCTAAACGTTTAAGGTGCAGCCCATGGTCAGCCTTCTCATAGCTTGCCATGCATTCTAATAGCCTGTGTGTTTATTAGAGCAGGGTATTGAAGCAGTGTGGAAGTGAAGCAATACACATGGTCCCAAAATCCCCAGAGTAAGGCTCATGTAACAGATTTAGCAGCTGTGATTCTTGAATGCATCTGGCCTGTGGTGAAATAGATGGGCACCAGCTGTAAAGAATTAGCTCTAATTTTGGACTGTTTGAACTGGACAGTAGCTACTTAGAGTATTACAACTTGCTCAAAGCAAGAAAAATGTTCCCCATGTGGGAATGATCAGTAGGGGGTTGTCTCACCAGCTTCTGTCTCTCTTTAAGTGATTTAGCTTGGACTCCCCTGGATCTTGTCTCATTAATCACTGAACATATTCCAGTTCAACAAGAACAGTTTTTTTGGAAGGTGCTATTGGTTTTGCCAAATGATGATGAATATGCAAAGGATGATCCCAACAGGTAAGTAAAAGTTGATTGCTGGATCCCTTTCTCACGCAGGGCAGTCAAACAGAAGAGGAGTCCTTGATGTAAGTTTTTCCTGTACTGTATCAAATTTCCAGGGTTTTTTTGCGGCTTTTTTTTTCTCCAGAGCACTCTAAACAATATAGCTGTAACTTATTGCAGTGGTCTGTATCTTCTTCTGACATTGTTTTTTGAATTCCTTTTGCTCATACTGAAAACAGAAAATCTTGGAATGTGTAGCAGTGTGGAGAATTTCAGGACATTTAATAGCTGTTCAGCAAAATCCAAGTAATGTGAAGGTTGGGGTTATGATAGATTGTGATGTCTTAGAGGTGTTGGTGCTAAAACCCTAAAAGCCTACTCTTTCTTGTTTGCTAGGGTACTGGTGGATTGGTTGAAAGCCAAATTTAAGGGAGACAAAAGCCGGAATAAAAATGCTTCACATACAGAAGGCAGAATTCAAACGCTGACATTATTTAATTCTCTTGGCATGCAAGGAAGCAGAAGCATTAAAGTCAGTGTGTGTATAAAGGTAGGTGAGAACAGTTTTGTGATACCTAACAGGCCATAAAAGTAGGGTGTACTCTTTTCCAGGGGCTGCTGTGTGGAGGCTTTTCACACTGTATCCCATCAGATGGAAGGAGATGACCTGAAAAAAGATGGATTTTTGTCCTTGTTTCCAGTCAGCCTAATAAATACCTGCCTAAATACAGTGCAATAGTTAGAACCTCGGTCACCTCAATTCCTGATGCCAAATCAGGTGCTGAATTGCACTTTTGTGCTCACCAGCATCTGTTGGACACATCCATGTTTGTTGGTCTTATAACTTCTTGTCTTAGGATTTGTAGAGCTCCTGGTGATGAATGTCAAAGCTGAATGCTAATGATAGTAAACTGCAGATTTCAGTATGAAAATAGCTTTGTTTCGCTTTAGCTACATTACTGTTATCATCTTTGTAATTTTTATAGGTGGCACATGGTGCGCTGTCTACCTCTGAGCTTGATACAGCTGAGATGCAAAAAGACTTGCTTGGAACTAGTGGTCTTATTCTTCTCCTGCCCCGTCAAGTTAGAAGTGAAGATGTTGCAGAAGATGATGTTTATTGGCTTTCAGCTTTGCTGCAGTTGAAACAGTTGCTTCAGGCCAAACCTTTCCACCCGATAGTTCCCTTGGTGGTTCTAGTCCCTGGTCAGGAAGAGGAGGCCACAGAGAAAGAAGTAGAAGAAGGTATGTAATTATTTCTGTGCCTTGAAAAAAACAATGTGAATGTTTAGGGCTGCCCTAAGTAGAATTGTTGTGGCTAGTGCAGTCTCTCAAATACAGCATCTAGTTAAGGGAGAGACTGAAGTACATAACTTTTCAAAGCTTTGCTAGAAATCCAGCAGCTTTAAGAACCAATAAATATGGAAAGAAATGAACTTTCTTTTGGCTTCCACATTGCACATGGTATTTGATCCTGAGAGTCTGTGGGGAAGGATGGAGAAGTGATGCTGTGAATGTATGCAGAGTGTAAGACTAGGTCAGAGCAGGAGATACCTATTTGCTCTTTCTCTGTGTATTGTGGGTTTTCTTATTTTTAAGGCTTGATGCTGCAGGACTTGATTTCAGCACAGCTTATTTCAGACTACACCATTGTTGAGCTCCCAGGTTCTATCAATGACTTACAAGGCACCAGAAGGGTAAGAACAGCAACTCACGTGAAGAGATACTTGCCTGTTTTATCATTAACCTCTCAATTACTAATGCCTTATATGGAATTACTATGTTCTCAGTAGCTTAAATCACAGCTGAGTCTTGTGTAATGGGATATTTTTTTTTGGTGGAAGTTTCTGTAATGTAATTCTTGTTCAAAAAGTTCTCTTACCATTTTTTTTTCATACACCTGAATTTGCTGGAGTCACATACTCACTTGTTAATAGTGATTCCAACATTAGCCAGAACTATGCTGAAATTAAATATATCTGCTACTTTTCAGTATTTGTGACTGTTCTATTTTAGCTGATTAGAGATCGGTGGCCTTTGCTCCATAAAAGATAGGGTTTTTTCTGTCTAATACCGAAAACTGCACTGGATTTACACAATCCACATATTTTGGTCTCATTCTTGTCTGTCCTGCCTGCACTGACTAGCAGAGGTACTGTTGCTGCCTAAGAGGAGTGCTAGTGCTCCTTCCCTTGTCCTTCAGTTTGTGGTGTCCTTGGCAATGGTGGCCTGGAGACTAACCAAAAACCCATGAAGGAAAATACTTAAGTCTAAAATAGGGTTTTTTGTGGGGGACTCTAAGCAGGATGGGTTGGAGAGGTGGGATAGGGTAATGGCCAAACTGTCTCAAACTAAGAGCAGCTCCAGCCCCATGTTGCCTTCTTGTGGTGCCTGTAGAAGGTGCCTAAGAAAGAAGGTGGAAACAAGACAAGCCTAGAGTGATGCTCTGCCTCAAACCCTCAGCTTGCATCTCTCTGCAGCTCAAGAACTGCCATGATCAGGCATGACTTCTCTGGATAGACTCACCCTAGGCTAATTCCTGTGAATCTGTCCAACTTCTCCCAGATAAGTTTTCAGCATCCCCAGCATCGTGCAGCAGGAAGTTCCGCAGCACAACTGCACATGGTGTGAACAGCCTCTTTCTGTTGGTTCCTGAGCCTGCTGCATGTGATTTTCATTTGTGACCACCTAGTCGGAGAGTTACCGTTACAAATACTGGGATGATAGTTGATTTGTTTGTATTTTGCTGCATAGTATCTCGAATACTGTTACATCAGACTTAGGGTTGCAGGATTGAATCCTTTGTGTACTGATCACTGCGGAGCAGTTTCCAACCACCCATGTTTTGTGTGTTGTAGATCTCTGCGGCTGTGAGCTGGCTGGTTTCTCAATGCCCTGACTCCCTTGAGCTCTGCAGTCAGACCCTTCGGGAGTATGTTGAGGATGGGATTGATGGTGAATTTGGCAAGCGCTTCTACCATGACTGGAAGGAAAGGCGTTTAGCTGGCCTGCCATCTCAGGAGCCTGGGGTCATCACAGAGCTGTACAACAGCACACTGCAGTTTCTTTCTGATGTGGCATCCTCAGAGCACCTTTGTGACTTGTCTTGGCCTGTTACTGAGTTTTCAGAGCCTGGGGGTAACAAGCTGTTGCCCCACCTGCAGTGGAACATGCCCAGTCACCTGGCCTGGCTGAAGAAGGCTGTGCTGTCCTTCCAGATTCCATACCTAGATCAGCCTCCATTAGGTGGTATGTACTTCATGCTGCGGTATCCTCTAGGCGGCACGTCATTCTCTCTGATGTGCCTGTGCTGTGTTGAAATATCAGCCTGTATGGTGGGTGGTTTGGCTCTGTCACAGTTCTTGCAGTTTACTGTGTTTTTTTCCCCATAGCTCCTTGGAGTCCTGTATGCAGCATGATTTTTCAGTATGTGTCTCAGATTTCTAACTCTTCCCATACTCAACCACTGATCCAGTCTCAAGTGGAGAATCTGCTGAGCAAAACTTACCAGAAGTGGAAAGACACTACATCTGGTAACTCTGATGCAGATGGACCTTCTGTTGATGAGATCCCTTGGGATGATATCTTGGCAGTCTGCATTGATCATAAACTGAGAGACTGGAAACCACCCAAACTGCCTATTGCTCCAGGTATTGCGTGCCATTCTACAACACAGATGATACTTCTTGCACAACTGTGTTTAATAACTTCGCAGTGGTGCCTTTTTGTGTGGCAGGAAGCGATTATGTAGGAGGGAGGGAGCTATAGTCTTGATCTCCTCCTGTAGAATGATACTGTGCTTACTGTACATCTTTCTGCTCTTTGGAGTATGTATTTAGTGTTAATTTATGACTTGACTTGAGCCTGTGATTTTGTCTCTGTGTGGAGGAATATGGTCGGAGTCTTTCAGCCCTCCTCTCCTAGTAGGAAAAGGTTTACATTCAACCAAAGGCCAAGAATTGGTCCCTCGGAAGTCATGTAAGTTCAGGTCAGCTGAGGTGGCAGGCTGCTACGGTTAATGAGCACTTTCATGGATTAATGAAATTTGGCTTGGATTCTGTTTGCTTTCAGTTTCAAGTGTATGGGGTTGGTTTTGAGCCCTGTTTGGCTTAACTAGAGGGAGCCTCTTAATGAACCCACTGAACACCAAACTTGGATGCACTAGAACTTTTTAAATGAAGATAAATGAGCATTTTATAGCTTTTCACAGTAATCTGGTATCTATTGAACAGTAAGTCAGTTCAGGAAGGCTCCTTTTTACATGCAGGTTACAACTTAAAGCTACTTGAAAGCAAAGATACGATTTTTCTTCAAATTGGCTTTTCAGTACTGAGCTTTTCTTCTGAAGGGGAAAATCTGTTCTAATATTAAATGTTGGGTTTGGGTTTATTCACAGAAGCAGTAAGTGAAGATGGTCAGATTCGTGTGTACTACTTCAAGGAACATTTAAAGAATTTCACTGTCCCTTTTTCGTGGGAACAAGCCAGACTGCGCACGCAGGAGGAGATCCGGCAAGGCCATGAGAGGTGAGGCGGCTGCTGGCACCGCCTGCAGGGGTAGCATTGAGCTGTCTTTTGTGCCATCAGAGTTGTTCAGTGAACTCCAAGGAGGTTGCTCAGGGCCTCTATGATGAATAAATACTACTGCCATGATGCTGAAAACCGGTATATGGCATCCTCTGAGATCATGCTTGTGTACATCTCTCTAAAATGATGTACAAGGGCGTGCTGAGTCTGGGTACTAAGTAGATTTTTATTTCTGCACAGTTACTCAGCTCTTGAAGAAATGGATTGCTGGGCGGGGGGGGCACTTCAAGTGTTACAAATGGAGAAATTAACTTCTGCCAAAGAAAACACTGCTGACGCTTTGGAATTAGACGTGTGCTCTAGGTACGCAAAGCACGGAGGAGAAACAGTGTCAGGCTGAGGAGGTGCATAGGAATAAATCATGAGCATGCCCTCTACTTAATTGTGTCCCCTCCCTTACATTCACCTTCAGTTGCAGTCTGGACCTGGACAGATGAATTTCAAGTGTTGCAAATGCAGATTTGTGGATATGGCCAACTACATCAAATTGTCACAAATACAACCTTGTGTATCCTGCCAACTACACCAAATTGTCGGGAATATGATTTGTTACACAGCTTTAGTTAGCAATTTAAGATTTATTAATATTTTTGAGATAGATCACAGTATTGGGTTGTATAATGCTTAACAGCATCAGCCAATTTAAAACAGCAATTTGATGGAATTTTTTACTGTCAACATAGCAACTTAGTTAAAGATTTGAGAATAGCAAGGTTCACTCTATTACTTAGATGAAGTGCACAAATTAAAATTGAGGTATACTTGAGTTAGAATGATTCAGAGGGATTGTGGATGCAGGGGATAAGGAGGACCCTCCCATTGAGTCACAAGGTTCAGAACAGACCCCCTTGCTTTCTAAACTTCTTTCAGAGAGAAGTCTAGGTGCAGCTAGGTCCGATCTTAGTCGCAGACTAGATCAACGGTTTATGTGAATAGGGATAATAACGTATAGTCAAATTGCACATGCACACACCCCACCACCACCCCCAGGGTTAACCTGTGAATAAAATTTCCCTTTTCGTGAGTTTCATAAATTACTCAGTTTTATTTAATGGCATTTGTCAGTGCACAGCCGGCAAACCTCACGAAATCAGGCCTTTGAGTCCTTGCGAAATCATCAGCAGACAATCCTTCAATCCTCGTGAAATCTACCCTGAGGCATCCGGGGGGGGATACAGTGTCACACGGCCTGCTGCGGTCCCAGAGAGCTCAGAGGTTCTCCTTGGATCGCTGTTTATAGGATTGAGATGATTGGCTTTGGTCAATATTTTACATTTTGTCCACAATTCTGGTACACAAGTCAGGCAGCAGATGGCCCAGGGGTAGACAGAGATTGCCTGACACCCAAGTCATTCTACTAAGATAACGCAACAGGGCTCGTTCTGGGATCCCAGAGTGGCCCAGGGGGCTGCACCATCACAGCAAGTTAGATAATTTGCAGATTTACTTTTTGGTAATTACATATTAATTTTGCAGCATTTTGAGTTCAGAAGGAGGCTTCAACCCCAACTTCTGGGAATACAGCAGGAAAGTCCTGCTGCTAAAAGAAAATGCTAGAGGTTGAGGGGGGCGGGTGCCTTAGAGCTGTGTGGCGTTAATATACTTGAGATCTCAAGAGTCCAGCTCACTTCCTAGCCTTGTTCAGAGTGAAGCCAGTCTCTCTTCCCTCTTGGAAGCTTTGCTGCTGCTCTGCTGCGTAGCAGATGGTGGGTAGATGCCTTTCTCTGGGGTGAATCCCAGTCCACTCTCAGTTCCTCTCAAATCCCACGCCCAGGTGGTGGTGGGGGTATGCAGAAAAGCGGGTTTGCTTGCCCAGGGTGCAAAATGCCAAACTATTCACAGAGTGGAGGTATTTCATTCGAGTCATTTTTATTCAAAGATTGGTGCTAGGTGGTAACCCACAAAGTCAGCACCCCACACCAAGAAACTACAAGGTATTTATACAGTTGAATGTGTCAATCAGCTAATATTCACATGCCTCAGCTAATAATTAGTTAATTTTCTTTCTTGCTTCGATGTAATGATACAGCTTACTTCTAATTTACCATGCCTGCTCATAGATTAAAGGACTTACTAGAGAAGGGGCAGTTCCTGGCCTATGGGCCTGATTTTTAGTATTATAATGAAGATAGTTCTCCTACTGGGCGCTTTTAGTTCTTATCTACAACCCAATTAGTTGTTCTCCTTGACTACACACTTTATTGCCCCGTTCTCAGCACCTTCTAAGGCAGGATGCTTGCATTGACCAGTCTCTCAGCTCTCCTCAAGCATATAGTCGTAAAACAAGTGCTTCCCTATCTCTGTTTCTGTCTCTGGCCCTCAACTTCTGTTTTGCCAGGCTTGCGTTGTTCATTGTTATGTCTTTAGCGGACAGTTCCAAAATTTCCATTTTCTTAGGGATATCAGTGTTATGCTGGACCCTGGTACAAGGGTATCATGTCTCCAAATGATCAGTTTTTACTCCCTGCTATTGCCAGACTTCAAGCCAGTAAGGCAAAATCATCACACTCATACCAATTTCTGTGCTTTTGTTTGGTTTTTTGTTTGGTGTTTTTCTTCCCTCCCCACTCAGGTCAAGGGTAAAATCTCCCAACTCTTTTAAGAAACCCTACAGCATCTCTGTGATGCCACATCAATGTGGTTCTGGCACGAACATGCTGTCAGATCAAGAAAAAAGCATTCCCAGTGCAGATGAAGTCACAGACACAGCCTCAGCCCAGGAGCTTCTGCCAGAACGTTTGTTGGCACAGTTGCAACTGGAGAAAATAGAAAGCAGGAGGTAAGTTCCCAGAGCAGCATCCTTTCCTCACAGCAATGGCCCAGGGTTGTAAATAATTTCTAACTTTGTATGTAATGGGAAGCTGAAGTCCAACTGTGCTGGGAAACAGCCTAGGCTATTTCCAGTTTCTTTTCATTTCATTGAACACATCAGTGCAGTGCAGTTGCTTGCTAGCTCCTACTTGCATCACAGAGACAGTCCAGAATGGTAGAAATGTTTGGAGCTTTGAGGAACAATTGGAAGCTTCTAACTGGTGGTCATTTGAGCCACCAAAACTAAAGCAGTACAGTGTGTACAGTAGTCTTGTGTGTCCTGCAGTATCACAAATGTCTGTAAAGTCCACTTTGGGATATCAGTTTGGGGCCTGTAGCAATGCAGATTACAAAGCTGAAGAACTAAGGCTTTTGAGGTTGGCCCAAGGGTTTCTTGTCTTTGTTTCTTTCCTCATCTGTTGGGTGTCTTCAGTCAGTGTGGCTCCTTCATGTTACCTCAGCCACCTGTGATGGATTTTCATCGTAGCACTGGGGTGTGTCAGACCACGTTGGAAATAACTGTGAACATCAGATGCTTTTTGCAGATGCTTCTGAACCCAAAACTCATGGGTTAACTGGTTAACCCACTGATCACAAGAACAAAGCCAGGCTGCACTCTGGTGCTCTTCATCTTTCTGTCCAGGTTTGAAGAACAGTTGCAACAATGTCTAGCTGAGGACATCGAGCCCCTTGGTGCTTTCATAGGTCTTCCTCTCTACCTCCCCCAGTCTCTGGTCTCCACCCCAGCTGTTGACTGTCCATTGATGAAGAGTCCCGCATCATCCACTCAAGAGGTAAGAAGGGGTACTGAGAATTAACTAGCTCTGAGGAGTGCAGGTACCAAATCTGCTGTTGGTACAAAACCTGGGTATGCAGTGTTGGGTAGACTTGGGAAATAGAACTGAAAAACTATGTCCTGGAAAAAACTTCTTTTCAGGGAGGGGGGGAATGCTTTCTGCAGAGCTGGAATAAGAGTTCTTCACAGGTGTTAATGCTTGCTGCTGCTGGCAGTCATAGTATCCTTTGCAGTGCTGTACTTTAACTGGGGGAATTGCTGTTGTGGGTCAGCTTCCCCCAGTTAAAGGAAGGCTGAGGACAGAAACAGCAGAGCTTGCTATTTTTGTCTTACTCCTTGGGTGGGGGGTGCTGACCTCCATGGCTGTTCTCAAAAGCGGGGAAGTTCCTCATTGGTACTGGGTAATCCTTCTTTCTCATTCTCAGTCTTGTCTCTTTTCTTTCTTCCCAGGCTGGGAGGCGAGAGGGATGCGAGCTTTCGGTGGAGGAGCTGAGCCCCACACTGTCAGACAGACTGAAACACTTGCAACGGCTCCTCAGAGCGAACACGGAAGGTGAAGTTGCCTCCAAGCTCCACCTCTCTGCTCTGGTGGACATGGTGGATATTTGAGCAGGGCTATGTGTGTAGGCCAAGAGACTTGGTAAAGAAATCCAGGGTTGGGTGATCAAACAGATAAGCTCCTGGGGCATGTTCCAGAAAAATCAGGTGTCCTCGTGGGAGAAGAATGCAGAGCAGACATGGGGCATGTGCCCTTCTTGTGTGGCTGCCTTGCATGGAGATGGCGTGTCATGGCTCACTATGTCCCTTTTGCTCACTGCTGAGCTGTGGCTGGTCTGGGCCTCCTTTTCTGCTTCACAGATGTAGAGACAGGACTTTCCAAGAAAAGGATGTGACTTAAATTTGACACTTTGGTGATTTATTTTTTTAAATTTTCTTTCTACCAACTCTCATTGTGGGTAAACATCACCAGGAGAAAACTATAAGGTAGTAGGGGCCCATGGGAACATCACAGCAATTGCTCTCCATAGTCAGTCTGCAAGGTGTTGTTCCAGCTCTGCATGTGCTTGCTTCATGCAGAAGCTACCTTGCAGCAGCACTGTGGTTTGAAGTTGCTGTTTTGCTGCCCAGGAATGCCAATACTGTCATTCTTGAGTCAGTGCAATACTTGGCCGTATTTTGTACTTAACAATGCCCAGTGAAATCCAGAAGGACTTTTTGTGCTGCTGGTCCCAAGTTTTATTTTATTGAATATTTACTGCATTAAAACCAGATGAGTTGCTTATTCTACAGATTAATTGTCATGCTGGAAAGCAGGATCCTTTCTTCAGTAAACAGCCATGGAGAAGTAATTTTTTTGGAAGAGCAGATTACCTGCATTCTCCAGTATATAAAAAGCTGTGGCTTTGGAAGTTGAAGACTTCTGGTTTTAGTTTAATATTGATTCCCAATAAATAGTAGGAAGATGTACTTCGTGTCTGCAGTTCTCATGTACAAGTAATCTTTTTTTTTTTTCTTTATTTACAATATCAACAGGTTTTTCTCAGAAACTTCTGCCTGGTGAAATAAATATTACTGCAACTTCTGGGGTAAATGCTGCTTATCTTGCCTACCAGAGCCTAGTTCTCTGACTTGCTTCTAATTTAATTTGAAATTTTCAGTAGTCTAAAACTGTCAGCTACCTTCCAGAAAAGTAATTTTGTAGTTGGGTGTGGTTTTTTTATTTTTAAATACCATTTGTATTATTTCTCTTAAACCTAGAATAGAAACAGTTGGTTAATATGGAGTTGAAATAAGAAATTTAAACTAAAGAAATTATGCCCTGAGGCTGTTCATACTACTTGTGTTGGGCTGAGCCGTGCTAACCTTGGCTGGCTGCATGCAAAGCGAAGCCTGCGTCCTGCTCTCTGGTGCGCTTTACCACAGTGCTGCCCTCAATGTTTCCAGTTTACCTTGGATTTCAGCTGTAAAAATGCAAAAGGGTTGGGTGGTTCATACGGTCTGATGTAAACGTGTTTTGTACCAAATAAATTAGTAGTGGGTTAAAGTGTGGTGTTGCCTCATCCCTGTGCAGAAGCTACTTGAACAGGATGCTATCAACCTGTGCTGCTTTTTTTCTTTTACTCCTGGGGTGGTTTAGTGTAAAATACCTACAGATAGTCCCGGTGTGCACTAGAAGCTGGTTTCACTCCCCGGCAGCCCCCCCTCCCCCCCCCGAGCCTTCTCGCCCCGGGTACTCGTGCCTTCGCAGCGGGGTGCAGCAAAAAACCCCGACGAGGGTGGGATTCGAACCCACGAGTGCAGAGCACAATGGATTAGCAGTCCATCGCCTTCACCACTCGGCCACCTCGTCCTGCCCCGCGCCACGGGCCGCCCCGCCCCGCCGTGGGGCCGCCCCGCCCCGCCGTGGGGCCGCCCCGCCGTGAGGCGGGCCCCGGCACGGCCCGACGCCGCGCCCTCTTAGCGCAGCCGGCAGCGCGTCAGTCTCATAATCTGAAGGTCCTCAGTTCGAGCCTCAGAGAGGGCACCGCTTTTGCCGCTCCGCCTGGCTAGGGCGGGGGAGCATCGGCCGGCTTTTTTGCGGGGCCGCTTTGCTGCGGCAGGGAGGGCCGCGGAGGCGGGCGGGGCTGGGCCCACCACAGAGCCCTACACTCCGCCGCGGCGCTCAGCGGAGCAGCAAAATGGCGGCCAGTCCTTCCCCGCCCGCCGCCCGGCCACGTGGCAAAAGCGGTGCCCTCTCTGAGGCTCGAACTCAGGACCTTCAGATTATGAGACTGACGCGCTGCCGGCTGCGCTAAGAGGGCGCGGCGTCGGGCTGTATCGGCGCCGGATCCTCACGGGCGGCGGGGCAGCCCCACGGCGGGGTGGGGCTGCCCGCGGTGGGGCGGGGCTGCCCGTAGCGCGGGGCAGGACGAGGTGGCCGAGTGGTGAAGGCGATGGACTGCTAATCCATTGTGCTCTGCACGCGTGGGTTCGAATCCCACCCTCGTCGGGGTTTTTGCTGCAGCCTGTTGTGGGGGAATAGGGACAGCCCGGGCCGGCGTGTCCTGCGGCCGGGGTCTGCTCGAGGTCCCGCCTGGCATACAAGGACCCTGGGCTTGGCTCTCAGCCGTGCCTGAGACCCAGGGGGAATCTAGTAGCGAGTGTCTGGGCCACCACTGGGCAGCTGCACCCTCCCAGGGGGAAAAGGTCAGTGGTCTCCTTTTGAGTTTGGAAAGGGGATGGCAGCAGGACACCAAGGAACCGGGAGCAGAAGAAATTGAAGAATCGTCTAAAAGGTCAGCCAGGTCCTGGCATGGAGGTGGCTGGAAGTCTCTTATCCAAGACTCATAGTAAAAATAAACCTCTCAGAAATCCTTAAAAGCTACTACTGCAGAAAGGGGCTGTTAAGCAAGAAGACAATAATCCTCTGAAAGAGGAGGGGTGCAACCGGAGGGCAAACTAGGACAAATGACGCATGAAGCCATGATGAAACGGATACCTTGGGGAGTGAGGGCAGAGAAGATGGGAAGGTATTTCCATAAGAGGTGTTGGTGACTGTGCCTGTGCATTTTAACAGCAAAAAAAAGAAAGAAAGAACAAAAGACAGTGCAAATCCCATTTTGCCTGTCATGGGAGCCCAGCAGGGCAGAGGAAGGAGCCCTGGCCCCATGCCACCCCACATCCCAGTTGTCACCAGGATGCCCCATGGCTCCAGGTGAGCTACCCAGAGAGAGAGACCCAAACGAAGAGAATCATAGAATCATAAAGGTTGGAAAAGACCTCTAAGATCATCAAGTCCAACCATCAACCCAACACCACCGTGCCTCCTAAACCATGTCCCACAGTGCCATGTCTACACATTTTTTAACACCTCCAGGGATGGCGACTCCACCACCTCTCTGGGCAGCCCTGTTCCAATGCCTGGCCACTCTTGCAGTAAAGGCATTTTTCCTAATATCCAATCTAAACCTCCCCTGACACAACTTGAGGCCATTTCCTCTTGTCCTGTCACTAGTGACTTGGGACAAGAGACCAACACCCACCTCACTACAGCCTCCTTTCAGGTAGTTGTAGAGAGCAATAAGGTCTCCCCTCAGCCTCCTCCAGACTAAACAACCCCAGCTCCCGCAGCCGCTCCTCATCAGACTTGTTCTCCAGACCCTTCACCTGCTTTGTTGCCCTTCTCTGGAAACATTCCAGCACATCAATGTCCCTCTTGTACAGAGGGGCCAAAACCGAACACAGTGTTTGAGGTGTGGCCTCACCAGTGCCAAGTACAGGGGCACGATCACTTCCCTGCTCCTGCCTGGCCACACCATTCCTGATACAAGCCAGGATGCTGTTGGCTGCCTTGGCCACCTGGGCACACTGCTGGCTCATGTTCAGCCAGCTGTCAACCAGCACCCCACCAGGTCCTTCTCCACTGGACAGCTCTCCAGCCACTCCTCCCCAAGCCTGTAGCATTGCATGGGGTTGTTGTGACCAAAGTGCAGGACCCGGCACTTGGCCTTGTCAAACCTCATCCAGTTGGCCTCAACCCATTGATCCAGCCTGTCCAGGTCCCTCCGCAGTGCCTTCCTGCCCTCGAGCAGATAGACACTCCTGCCCAATTTGGTGTCATCTGCAAACTTACTGATGGGACACATGATATTAAACAAGACTGGCTCCAACACTGAGCCCTGGGGAACCCCGCTCGTGACTGGTCACCAACTGGATTTAGCTCCGTTCACCACAACTCTCTGGGCTTGGCCATCCAGCCAGTTTTTTACCCAGCAGAGAATGCACCTGTCTAAGCCATGAGCCTCCAGCTTCTCTAGGAGGATGCTGTGGCAGAGGGTGTCAAAGGCTTTACTAAGTCCAGGTAGACAACATCCACAGCCTTTCCTTCATCCACTAGGCGGGACACCTGGTCACAGAAGGAGATCAGGTTGGTCAGGCAGGACCTGCCTTTCATGAAGCCATGCTGACTGGGCCTGATCCCCTGGTTGTCCTGCACATGCCTGGTGAGCTCACTCAGTATGAACTGCTCCATAACCTTCCCTGGTACTGAGGTCAGGCTGACAGTCCTGTAGCTCCCCAGATCCTCCTTCCAGGCCTTCTGTAGATGGGTGTCACATCAGCAAGCGTCTAGTCATGTGGAATGTCCCCTGTTAACCAGGACTGCTGATAAATGGAGAGTAGCTTGGTGAGCTCCTCCGCCAGCTCCCTCAGTACTCTCAGCTGATCCACACTGGTAGATCAGCTCCCTGCACGCCCAGCCAGTGTGGGGATTAGCCCTCTCCTGTGGCTAATCCGCCCTGGGAAGGTAACTGAGATGCTGCCAGGTCCCTCCTACTAGCCCTTTTAGGTATAAGAGTCCTGTGGGCTGGCTGCAGGCAGGGCAGCCATGCTGGGGGGACAGGTCTGGCTGCTCCTCATGGGGCTTGCAGGCACAGCAGGGCAGGGGCAGGAGTGGGACCTGGACCTGGGTAGGGGGGATAGCTTGGTCATCGCTGTGTCCAAGAGGGGACACTGGGCCTGGCCAGAGATGTGCCCCAAGGGCTCCTACACCAGTGGTGTCAGCTCCAAGATGCAGCCTCTGCGCTGGTGCCCATGGCCAGTCTGGGGACCCTGCTCCTGTGGGGAGTTAACCTCCCACCTCCATTTTCTTGCAGGTAGAGGAGTGCCCATTGCAGGGGCAGGGGGTGATGGAGGGTGACATGGCTCTCAATGGGATTCGACTGCACTG
Source organism: Phalacrocorax carbo (assembly GCF_963921805.1). Taxonomy (NCBI): domain Eukaryota; kingdom Metazoa; phylum Chordata; class Aves; order Suliformes; family Phalacrocoracidae; genus Phalacrocorax; species Phalacrocorax carbo. The sequence continues at coordinate 44,072,489 of NC_087517.1, read as the reverse complement.
CTCCCACAGCAGGGTCCTCAGTGACAGCTACACAGCCAAGTCCCAGAGCAGCAGGTGAACCGCCAGCCCTCTTGTCCTCTCCCCATGGCTGCAGAGCCTTCTCCACGGATACCCTCAGCTTCAAAGGGCTTGAATGCTCTCCTCCTGCACCCCCTGGCCTTGACACCAACTGTCTTCTCTCCCTCTGTCTAGCTGGGGCTGCTGGTTGGAGGCCTGCTGATGCCCCCACTGAGGGCACCTGGTGGGCTTCATGCTGTGGGTCCAAGTGGCCCAGCAAAGGTTCCTGAGTGGTGAAGTGGCCGCCACCAGCGCCTGCTTCACCTGCTCAGATGGGTACGCCCTGTTGGGGCTGGGGTCTGCTTGGGGCCACTGGGATAGCTGGAGGCCCCAGTGCCCCAGGGCTGTGTGTGGCATCGGGATGCAGCAGGAACCTGCTTGGGGGCTGAAGATGGATGGCATGGCTCTGAATGATTTGCATCTCTTCTGCTGCCCGTAATGAGCGCTGGGAACCCACTGCAGGGCACCCTATCCCGTGGCCCAGCTCCACAGCACAGCCTGTGCTTCGGGTTCCCTCTCCCAGGACCCCACATCCACCAGCAGATGCCTTAGCCCTGATACACTCAGGGGGCACCTTTCCCTCGTCCCCCATCATTGCACAAGTGCTGCTGCCAGTCCCCCAACACCTACCCCACTTCCCAGAGATGCTCCCAAGTCCTTTCTGCCCCCACCCAGACTTCCACATACTCCCCAGCATCTCCAGGACTGTCCCTGTCCTACCATGAAATGAGCTTTCAGTAAAAGCATGCACCCAGACTGCACCAGGACAGCTTTGTCACTGGGAGGGGGCAAAACCAAGGCAGAGAAGCAGGGAGCTGCTGCACACCCTGCCAGGACACGGGGTCACATCCCCCACCAAAGTGGGTAACCAAGAAGTAGCAGCCGGACCCAGCTCAAAGGGTGAAAGGATGGGAGGATGCAGGTACTTGTGGAAATCCCAATGGGGCAGAAGGGAGTGGGGCCACTGGGGACCCCCAACTTGAGGCAGAGACCCCAGCAGTGGCAGGGAGGAAAAACAGCCCCAGGCCCAGGCACCACTGGGAGTCGAACCCAGGATCTCCTGTTTACTAGACAGGCGCTTTAACCAGCTGAGCCATGGCGCCCACCTGCCCCACAGCTATGGGGTGCCCCACAGCCATGGGGTGTGCCACAGCTTCTGCCCCCACCCTACTACCAGCCTGATGGCAGGGTCACCCTGCAGGACCAATGGGCTCAGGCACAGGGTTGGGACCCTGGGGATGGGGGACAGTCCTGTGTGCCACGCTAAGCTCAAAGCCCTGGCAACTGCAGGGTGTCCCTGAGGGATAAAAGTTGATGGCCAGGTCGCAACTGAGCTCTGCACCAGCCAGATGGGAGTGGGGCGGTGGGTGGCCAAAAGGAAGGCTCGTCCAAGAGTTGAACCCGGGACCTCTCGCACCCTAAGCGAGAATCATACCCCTAGACCAACTAGCCAGGGTGCACAGCTGCCCGGGTACCCCCACCCTGTGCCAGATGCCAGGGTGCTGGGCAGGTACTGCTGCCCTGGCCCCTGGGGCCACAGGTGCTGGTATTTGGGGACGGGCTCTGCCACCATCCCTTGGGGAGCTGAGCAGGGCTGAGCGTGTGTGTGTGTATGCCCCAGAGACTTTCCCACTTCCCAGAAAAAGAGGGTAACCCAGTGGGACCGGGGAGTGCCCAGGATGGGGGGGCAGCTGTCCCCCCCGGCTCCTAAGGGCTGGGGCTGTGATGGCCGAGGGGTGAAGGCGTTGGACTCGAAATCCAATAGGGTTTCCCTGCGTAGGTTCGAATCCTGCTCACAGCGAGAGCTTTTACCTGCCAGTATGAGAGCTGGCTGGGGGAGTGAGGGCAGGAGGGGTTGGCGTCCAGGGCAGCCCCAGCCCTGCACCTCACCTCCTCCCTGGGAAGCAGCCCTGGGACCAGGGAATCTGCAAGCCCCTGCAGCCCCAGGAGAGTGAGGCATAGGGCAGGGAGCTGTGGGTCACTTTCCCTGGGGATAGGTGAAATCCTCCCCTCTGAGGAGGGACCACCCAGAGAGGCTGGGGACCCACAGTTGTGGGATTGTCAGAAGATGCACCAGTGAGCTGTGGGCCAGCTGAGACCCCCACCGAACCCGGGGTCAAAGGGAGCCCAAAGCAGGCTTCAGGTGTGAGAGGACCTGGGCCCAACTCCCATAGGAGTGCTCCCTTTGGGCAAAGCTTTTGTCTGAGGAGTAGAGAGCTCATTTAGGGTCAGCTGTTGGCTTTCATCCCCTTGTTCCACTGACAGTCACTGCAGCTTTGGGCTGGGCAGGGCAAGTGGGGCAGCGCCCCCTCTCAGGGGCCCTGGCATGGGGTGTGGGCACCCACTGCTGTGCCCCTAGGCCTGGGCCAGCCACGCCCGTAGGCAGCCTCAGGGCTTTTGTGTAGGGCTCTTCCAGTCCCACAGCCAGCAGGGAAGGGGGTTCTGGGGAGGCAAAATTGCATGGAGACACTGGGGGTTGAAGCCAGGGCCTCTTACATGCAAAGCAAGTGCTCTCCCACTGAGCTATATCCACTGTGCATGGCAGAGCTGTGCCTGGGGGTCTTGCTGAACCCTGTGGTCCAGCTGCCCCCACAGCCACTGGGGCCAGGGCAGTTCTATGCTGTGGCCACCTCCAAATGCCAGCCCCACATCCTGGGCACAGTAAGATGGACTTTCCTGCTCCAAGCTCTGCCAGGCACAAAACATGGCATCAGCCACCCTCACCAACCTCCCAAATTGTGGGGTGCAGATCCTGGGGGCGCATTGCAGTGCAGCACCCTGGCTCGTTGGTCTAGGGGTATGATTCTCGCTTCGGGTGCGAGAGGTCCCGGGTTCAACTCCCGGACGAGCCCTCCTTTTGGGACAACCCACCTTCCTCGGCCGGCGTGTGGGACCCTGGTATAACCAGGGTGCGACAAGGGCAGGGGTGCAGGCGCAGTGGGTGGGCTTGGTGCCCCATGCTGCTGGGCACATCTCCGTGGGCAGGCTGGATTCCCAAGAGCTGGCATCGAGGTGCTGCAGGGCGCGTGGACAGGGAGGCAGATGGGGAAAGGGCAGCTGGAGGCCGCGCTGGGCACCACAGGGCAGAGCAGGTGCTGCCAGCAGCGCATGTCGTGAGGGTCTGTTTTTAGCGTCAGGGTCCTGGGGGCAGAGCAGGGTGAGCGGTGGGCGTTTTGGCAGGGGTGGGTGGTGAGGGGACTTACCCAGGCCGCCCTGCCCCACTGTGGCTGTGTAGAGGGGATGTAGCTCAGCGGGAGAGCGCTTGCTTTGCATGTAAGAGGCCCTGGGTTCAACCCCCAGCATCTCCACCTACTTTTTCACCACAAAACCCATTGTCTCCCTGCCCACTGCTGGAGGATGTGTCCCTTTGGTGCCTGCCTGGTGGCAGAGCTCTGTTGTACCTGTTTTTTTTCCTGGTCATCAGTAAATACTCCCAGATGTTCCCCTTTCCCAACCCTGTCAGATGTGTCTACTGGGGCTGCAAAGGGGTATTGGGCCTGTGCAGATGGCCCCACACCAGGCTGGAGGCATTTTCCTTCCCAGAGGCAGACCCCAGGGCAAAGCTGGGGTGTTGCAGCCCCTCAGGGGCTGTGATGGCCGAGGGGTGAAGGCGTTGGACTTGAAATCCAATAGGGTTTCCCTGCGCAGGTTCGAATCCTGCTCACAGCGAGAGTTTTTACCCATCTCTGGGTGGGGCAGGAGCAACCCTATTCTGTGGGAACCTGTGGCTGGAGAGCACTGTGGAGTGAGAGAGAAGGCAGGGTTGGCCTGTTGGGATCCTTGGTTCAACTCCTGGAGAAGCCCTCCTTTTGGCCACGCACCGCTGGGCGCAGCCCCCGGAATGGGGCACGAACGGGGCGACATTGCCCACCACGGGGGGGCGGGCGGCCTCCCCAGGTCGGTCATGTCCGTCCCCTCCGCTGGGACGGTGCCACCACTGCCGGGGGTGCGGTGCTGCCCGCTGCCCTGTGGGCAGAGACACGGCTCAGCCACAGCCAGGGCTCCTCCCCTCGTGGCTGGGGAAGGGTCTGCCGGGGCAGTGGGGGATGGCAGAGCAGGGCCCTGCTGCCACCATGTTTACTGTGGGCAGATCTGCCTGGGGGCCACGGTGCAGGCATGGGGAATCTCCTTTGGACATGCCATCCAGAGTTAGAATTTGAGTTTATCACTACTATTCCATGGAGAAGGTGGGTTTGAGGAAGCAAAAAAAGCTGGAGATGCTGGGGATTGAACCCAGGACCTCTTACATGCGAAGCAAGTGCTCTCCCACTGAGCTACATCCCCCTGTCTAGTGTGATCTCTGCATCAGGGGTCCTGCTGCCTGCCCTGGACCACTTGGCCCCATGGCTTTTGGAGCTAGGGCAGTTACAGCCCATGGCCAAGCCCAGGTGCCAGCCCCGCAGCCAGAGCAGAACAAGGGGGACCCCCTCACTGGAAACATCCATCAGGGCCATAAAGATGTCCCTCTGGTCCCATCGCATCCCAACATATTCTGTGAGTACTGGAGCCCAAGAAGGGGGATCCTGTCCCTTTGTAGCACCTTGGCTTGTCAGTCTAGGGGTATGATTCTTGCCTAGGGTGTGAAAGGTCCTGGGTTCAACTCCTGCCCCAGCCCTCCTTTTGGCCATCCACCTTCCTCAGCTGGTGTGCATGGCCCCAACCAATAGCGGGGCCAGGGGCAGGGTGGCGGGAGGTCACTGGTGCGTGGTGCAGGGGTGATAGACAAGAGTGTTTGGTGTGGGCACATCCCCACAGCCAGGATGGAGCCCCTTAGAATCGGCAATGGGAATGGTTGAGGACAGCCCATGATGGCCTGGTTTTGGTGTTCTTGGGGCAGAGTACAGTGAGCAGAGGGCAGGGGTGAGGGGTGAGGGGACTTGTGCAGGTCCTGACAAATGCCTGTGCAGAGGGGATGTAGCTGAGTCGGAAAGCACTTGCTCTGCATGTAAGAGGCCCTGGGTTCAACCCCCAGCATCTCCATGCACTTTTGCCTCCCCAGACCCTCCTCCCTGACAGCTGCAGGGCTTCCAGAGCCCACAGGCCCCACAGAAAAGCCCTGAGGTTGCCTGGGGGTACAGCTGGGTTGAGGATGCTTCCTGGCACCTGCAGTCTATAAGGAAATGCCCACAGCCCTTTCCCTGCCTATATGCCATGCAGTGTGGGGTCACTTTCTCTCCCTTTCCCAGGGACTTGGGATGAATGTTGGTGTTGGCAGGAGCTGCCAAGCAGGCAAGGCTGCCCATCCCCCCGTGCCAGGCAGCGTCACCATGTCCATGCCCAGTCACTGCAGGTGCTGCTTCGAGCAGTGGGTGTCCAAAAGGAGGGCTCATCCAGAGTTGAACACAGGATATCTTGCACACAAAGCGAGAATCATACCCCTAGACCAACAAGCCAGGGTATGCAGATGCCACCCTGCGCAGATCCTGTCCCCCCTCTGCTCCAGCACTCCACAGTCCAGTGCAGGTGTGGGGCAGCTGCCCCAGGGGCTGTCCTCTCCTGCCACTCTGCTCTCTGGCCATCACCTCCCCCACCTCCCCCGGGGATGAGGCACAGGGTGATGTGGGGGAGCCCACTCAGCATCTCAGCAAAATAGTCCACAAATCCCAATCCCACTCCCCTCAACAGCTGCTAACTCACCTGCCTTGGGTCTGCAGAAGCTGGAAAACTATAAGGGAGCCTGTGCCCCTCCTTCCCTAGGGACATCACAGCCAATGCCTGGAGCATTACTGGAAGATCAGCCAGGGAGCAGGAAGAGGGCTGGAGCTGCCCTGGCTACTGGCGACCTCCCACCCAGCTCCTCCAAGGGTTTCCCTGCCGTTTCCTGTCCCACTGCAGAGCAAAAGCCTCCCAGCACCCAACCCTGTTGCCTCTTCCCAGAGCCAGGGTTTCTCATTAACTGCATCGATCAGCAACGAGGAGTCAGAAAGGGTCTTAGATAAACAGTGTGGTACTGTCCCTTCTGTGCCTGGAGCAGCTCAGGGCACAAGGGCGCTGCCTGTTTGCCAGGGGCCCATGCTTGCCAGGGTCAGCCTTCAACACTAATTAACCTCCAGCACAAATTAATTGCTAGGAGAAGGTGATATAACACAAAGAAAAGCAGGATGCTGTGGCTACTGGATAGGACAGCCTGCTCCTGCCCAGGGCACAGAAACAGGACGACTGGCGCTACATGATGGTGGGGGACAGCTGCTTCCCAGGACCCCCAGCATGGGCACAGGGGCAGTAGGTAAAAGCTCTCGCTGTGAGCAGGATTCGAACCTACGCAGGGAAACCCTATTGGATTTCGAGTCCAACGCCTTCACCCCTCGGCCATCACAGCCCCAGCCCTTGGTAGCCGGGGGGGACAGCTGCCCCACATCCTGGGCACACACACACGCCCCCCCCAGTCCCCCAGGTTGCCCTCTTTTCCTGGGAAGTGGGAAAGTGTCTGGGGCGGCCGGTGCATCCCCACACACACGCTCAGCCCTGCCCAGCCCCCCACGGGATGGGATGGTGGCAGGGCCCGTCCCCAGAAAGAGGTGCTCGGTGTTCCAGGGCCCAGGGGCAGCCACTGCCCTCCCCAGCACCCCGGCGTCGGGCACAGGGTGGGGGTGCGCGGGCAGCTGCGCACCCCGGCTCGTTGGTCTAGGGGTATGATTCTCGCTTAGGGTGCGAGAGGTCCCGGGTTCAACTCCCGGACGAGCCCTCCTTTTGGCCACCCACCGCCCTGCTCCCACCTGGCTGCTCCCCCAGGCACCGATGTTTGCCCCAAGAGACACCCTGGGCCCTGTGGGGAAGGGGCACAAGGTGCCCCCACAACCTGCAGCACTTGGCAGGGATGGAAAGGGCACGGGGGCCTTTCCCCACAGGCTGCAGGCACTGGGAAGCAGCCCGCAGGCAGCCCCAGGTCTTTTCTGTGGGTTTCGCGGTCTCTGCCAGCCCCGCAGCTGGCAGGGTGGTGGGACTGTGGAGGCAAAAGTAGGTGGAGATGCTGGGGGTTGAACCCAGGGCCTCTTACATGCAAAGCAAGCGCTCTCCCGCTGAGCTACATCCCCCTGCACCAGCCTCTCCCCTGGCTTTCTCATCACGCCCAGAAAATCCCCGTCGCTGCTTCATTCCCCAGCTGGCCGGACCTGCTGGCCGTGGGGTTTGGGGCTTTACAGACCGGGGACACGGTTATCTGGACACAGCCCCAACGCAGAGCTGCCCACCGTAAACACGGTGGCAGCAGGGCTGCCGTCCCCCACTGCCCCGACAGACCCTTCCCCAGCCACGAGGGGAGGAGCCCTGGCCGTCGCTGACCCGTGTCTCTGCCCACGGGGCAGCGGGCAGCACCGCACCCCCGGCAGTGGTGGCACCGTCCCAGCGGAGGGGACGTGGCCGACCTGGGGAGGCCGCCCGTCCCCCCGCGCCGGGCAATGTCGCCCCGTTCGTGCCCCATTCCGGGGGCTGCGCCCAGCGGTGGGTGGCCAAAAGGAGGGCTCGTCCGGGAGTTGAACCCGGGACCTCTCGCACCCTAAGCGAGAATCATACCCCTAGACCAACGAGCCGGGGTGCGCAGCTGCCCGCGCACCCCCACCCTGTGCCCGACGCCGGGGTGCTGGGGAGGGCAGTGGCTGCCCCTGGGCCCTGGAACACCGAGCACCTCTTTCTGGGGACGGGCCCTGCCACCATCCCATCCCGTGGGGGGCTGGGCAGGGCTGAGCGTGTGTGTGGGGATGCACCGGCCGCCCCAGAAACTTTCCCACTTCCCAGGAGCATTGGGCGCCCGTGCGAGACGGAGACAGATGTTGGGCGGCCAGGATGGGGAGCCAGGGTGCACAGGGAGCCCAACAATGCCCCTTCCAGGGGTTGTACTGGCCTGGGAGCAGGAGAGGCACAGGCCACCCCCAAGGTGTTACAGCTTATGCAGCCCCAAAGAGGTGGGGAAGTGACATTTTGCCAGGATGCTGAGTGGGCTCCCCCACATCACCCTGTGCCTCCTGCCCCGTGGAGCTGGGGGAGGTGATGGCTGGAGAGCAGAGGGGAGGGAGAGGGCAGCACCCTGGGCCAGCTGCCCCCCACCTGCACTGGGCACGCGTTGGCCCGTGAAATGCCCACGGCCGTGGGGCTGTGGGGGACAGGATCTGTGCCAGAGATTCCCCCTCTTCCCAGAAAAAACGGGGCAGCAAGGATGGGCTGGGACAGCAGGAGCCAGGGGTGCACAGGGACCCCCGCAGTGCCCCTTCCAGGGGCTGTGACGGCCCTGGACAAGATGGGCACAGTGGTGTTTTGCCAGGACGCTGAGTGGGCTCCCCCACATCACCCTGTGCCTCATTGCCGGGGAAGCTGGGGGAGGTGATGGCCAGAGAGCAGAGTGGCGGGAGAGGGCAGCCCCCTGGGGCACGCGTTGGCCCCACACCTGCGCTCGGCTGTGCAGGGCTGGGGGCAGTGTGGGACAGGATCTGTGCAGGGTGGCACCTGCGCACCCTGGCTCGTTGGTCTAGGGGTATGATTCTCGCTTAGGGTGCGAGAGGTCCCGGGTTCAACTCCCGGATGAGCCCTCCTTTTGGCCACGCACCGCCGGGCACAGGCCGGCACTGCTGCCGTGGCGCCCACAGCAGCTCGGCAGCCCGCCCTGGGACAGCCACAGGCAGCCCCTGACACAGGGGCTGTGTCCAGAAAACCATGCCCCTGCTCTGCCCCAGAGCCCCCCGCCCTCTCCCAGCCCCATCGGCAGCCTGGGGCACCCGAGGGACGCCCAGTGCCTGCAAAGCACCAGACCCCTCGGTCAGCAGCTCCGGCCAGCTGGGGAAGGAAGCAGCAACAGGGATTTTCTGGGAGCAACGAGAAGGCCAGGTCAGAGGGGGACATGGGCTTTGGGGCATGGCCCACGGAGGAAGAAGGGCAGGAGGTGATGCTGCAAAGCGCCGGCCATTTCAACCACTGACTGCAAGGGCCAGGGAGGTGGTTTTGAGGAGAAAAAACCCCAGAGATGGTGGGGATTGGAGATGCTGGGCACTAATGCCACACGGTCACCTCCAGATGGTGTCTCCATGGACCGGCCACAGCAAGAGGAACCTCCTTGTTCCCAGAGTGCGCCAAGGGACACACGCAGCCTCAGCTGGCTCCCCAAATCCCCAAAATGCGGGGGGAACAGAGGGCTGGGGTGCAGCACCCTGGCTCGTTGGTCTAGGGGTATGATTCTCGCTTTGGGTGTGAGAGGTCCCGGGTTCAACTCCCGGACGAGCCCTCCTTTTGGGACAACCCACCTTCCTCGGCCGGCGTGTGGGACCCTGGTATAACCAGGGTGCGACAAGGGCAGGGGTGCAGGCGCAGTGGGTGGGCTTGGTGCCCCATGCTGCTGGGCACATCTCCGTGGGCAGGCTGGATTCCCAAGAGCTGGCATCGAGGTGCTGCAGGGCGCGTGGACAGGGAGGCAGATGGGGAAAGGGCAGCTGGAGGCCGCGCTGGGCACCACAGGGCAGAGCAGGTGCTGCCAGCAGCGCATGTCGTGAGGGTCTGTTTTTAGCGTCAGGGTCCTGGGGGCAGAGCAGGGTGAGCGGTGGGCGTTTTGGCAGGGGTGGGTGGTGAGGGGACTTACCCAGGCTGCCCTGCCCCACCGTGGCTGTGTAGAGGGGATGTAGCTCAGCGGGAGAGCGCTTGCTTTGCATGTAAGAGGCCCTGGGTTCAACCCCCAGCATCTCCACCTACTTTTGCCTCCCAAAAACACCTGACTGGGGCAGTGGGTGTCCAAAAGGAGGGCACTACCCCTACCTACTGGCTGCTGGCAACCAAGGCTGGCCTGTTACTGATTCCTGTACCTGCATTCTGTGGAAGAATGGCTATGACTCTTTCACTCCCCTGTCTGAATGGCAGGAGCTGCTGAGCTGGAGGGCTGCCTCCCTCCACTGTGCTGGGCAGTTTCACCCATGTATGCTATGTATCCACAGGGCCTGTGACTGGCAGTGAGTTTCCAAGAGGAGGGCTCATCCAGGAGATGAGTGAGGACAACTCACACCCTAAGCAAGAATCATAGCCCTAGACCAAGGGACTAGGGTGTGCCACAGGGACCTGGCACAGATTCTGTTCCCCACAGTCCCACGGCCATGGGCATTTCAGAGGCCAGCCGGTGCCCAGTGTTCCTGGGAAGTGGGAAAGTTTCTGGGGCGGCCGGTGCATCCCCACACACATGCTCAGCCCTGCCCTGCTCCCCAAGGGATGGGATGGTGGCAGGGCCCGTCCCCAGAAAGAGGTGCTTGGTGTTCCAGGGCCCAGGGGCAGCCACTGCCCTCCCCAGCACCCCGGCGTCGGGCACAGGGTGGGGGTGCGCGGGCAGCTGCGCACCCCGGCTCGTTGGTCTAGGGGTATGATTCTCGCTTAGGGTGCGAGAGGTCCCGGGTTCAACTCCCGGACGAGCCCTCCTTTTGGGTACCTTTTTCCTGGCAGAGGCCCTTCAGTAACAGGGCACAGATGGGGTAACATTGCAAGGCACGGGGGGATGGGCAACCTTCCCATGTCGGCACCGCCACTGCAGGGAGCTAGTTGCTGCATGCTGCCTAGTGGGCAGAGACACGGCTCAGCCATGGCCACGGATCATTCCCTTGTGGGTGGGGAAGGGTCTGTCAGGGCAGTGGGGGACAGCAGAGTGGGGCCCTTCTGCCACCATGTTTAAGGTGGGCAGCTCTGCTTGGGGCAGAAGCAGATAGCTTGGGAAGAAAACAGCCACCAGCAGTTCCTGAGAGCAAAGAGGAGGAACCCTTGTGCAAGAGTAGGATCAACTTTGAGGGATGTCCCATGCAGCAAGAAAGGGGATGTTTCCTGCTAAGCACCGGCCATTTCCTTTCCTCCTCCCTCACAGTCCTGCTGAGTTTTCAGGGAGGAAAAGCTGGAGATGCTGGGGGTTGAACCCAGGGCCTCTTACATGCGAAGCAAGCGCTCTCCCACTGAGCTACATCCCCCTGCCTGTGGGATTCCTAGTCAGGGCACACTGTCTGTGACACCACAGGGGCAGCTCTCTGGGCAGATACCATTGATGGCACCATCCAAGCTTGCTAAAACCAGGTTGATTGAAAGAGAAACCCTATGGACACACCATGGGGTACCCTTTTGTAGACAGCTGAGGGATGGCAGGGCTGAGCCTCCTCCACTGTGTCTGCAGAGAGGAGCAGGGATGTAGTCCTCAAAGGAGGGATTGTCCCAAAAGAAGGAGTTGTCGCGGGACCTCTTTCACCCTAAGCAAGAATCATACCCCTAGACAAAGCAGCCAGGGTGCTGCACACCTTTTGCACCTCCAACTACTCTGCCCCCCATATTTTAGGGTTAGGGGTGCAGCTGAGCCTGTGGTTTTCCCCCAGCATACCCACAGCCTGCAGGTGCTGGGAAACGTCCCCAGACCAACCGTGCCCACAGGCATCCCCAGGGCTATCCTAGGGAGACCTAGGGGCTCTGCCAGCCAAGCAGCCAGTGAGGAGGAGGCTGTGGGAAAGCAAAAGTAGCTGGAGATGCTAGGGTTTGAACCCAGGGCCTGTTACATGCAAAGCAAGTGCTCTCCCACTGAGCTACATCCCCTCCACACCAGTGCTCCCTTGCTCCTGGCTCTTGGGGTCCATCTTGCCTGTGGGGATATGCCCAGCCAGGACATGGCACTGACCCCACTCTGCCAGGCACTGCTGCCCTGGTCATGTCACAGCCCCATGGACGACCAGGGGAGGTGGATGCCCAAAAGAAGGGCTCGTCCGGGAGTTGAACCCGGGACCTCTCGCACCCGAAGCGAGAATCATACCCCTAGACCAACGAGCCAGGGACAGAGGTAGACTCCCTGCCCACGGCCACTGTGCTCCATCCACCCATGGCCATGGGCATAGGGGAATGGTTCCTGAGTGCCCCCATCTTTCATCACCACACCTCAGAAACCCATTTCACGTGGTCCCAGGGCTAACAATACCCCACTCCTCTGTGCCAGAATTTCTTGTGTGGCTTTGGGACAAAGGACTGGAGCTGCAAGTGAAGGTTACTGGGAAATACACCTGTCTATTCCCTTTTTCCAGCCCCCAGGAGCTGCCAACCATGGAGGTCAGCAGGGTGCTGGGGCTGGGGCTCCCACGGGTGCTGTGAGGAGCACGACTTGGAGGACAGCTCTGGGACTGACCAGGGGAATTTTTTCTGGATGCAGTCCCCAAGGGTAGGACTGCCTCTAGCTGTGCCAGGGTGGGAAGTCAAGCTGCTGTGGGAGCCCCAGCTGGTGGAGACCCCCGTCCATGCAGGACAGCCACAGGGGAAACAGGGCAAAAAGCTGATTTTCAGACAACCTACCCGCAGCAAGCCTCCCATGCTAATTATGTCACATTGCAGGATGTGCTAGAGCAAGGGTTCCCTCCCTGGGGTACATCCAAACACTGTGAGCTGGCCTGGGGGAACCAGGAGGAAGGATCAGACACAGGCAGTGCAGGCAAGCCTTGCTCCTCTCCCCTGCCCTGCAGATCACAGAGGAGTGGGGAGGAACAGGCAGGAGGAGCACTGCACCCCCATGATTTCCAGGTCACATGACCCATCATGGCTGCCGGGGTTCTTCAGCCCCACAGATCCAGTGCTAACACCAGCCACCTTATGCAGCAATAACCAGAGCACCCTTTTTCTCTTTGGGAAGGATGCAGACACCTAATTCGTAAATTAACGGCAAACATGAATTAACAGCCTTGGAATATTTAATTGAACAATTCTTTAGTTTGAAACACAAATCCACAAGTATTTCAATCGCAGGACCTTGTAAACCATTGGGGTTTGGGCTCCATTTTGATTGCACTCATGTCTGTCTCTTCCCAAGGGCTGCCCTCCCCAGGGGGAGAAGCTTAAACGAGAAGGGGTGGGTGGGGTGTAGGACATCCAGGAGCAGTGTCTGGTGATGATTTGGGCTCGGGATGAGACACAGTGCTGGTGGAGCCAACAGCACTGCAGTCGCACTGGGATGCAAGCCTTGTGAGCGCTACTCCCACGGGCAGCGCCAGGAGGGCTAGACTGGGATGCCAGTGCCTTTTGATTTGTGCCCATGACTCACACATGTAGGTGGCCTGTTATTTTCCTGCTTTATGGGATTTCCAGCCCCAGGGAAGAACCGGAGTCCTTGCTGGAGCCATCACCTGTCTGGCTCCTCAGGCTGGCACAGGGCCCTTGCCTGTCAGGGAGGACATCCTGAGAAACCCTGGTGAGCCCCTGTCCTGCAGTCAGTCTGTGGGTGTCTGGGGTGGGATGTCCTCTCAGTGGTGCCCTCTCCTCCCCTTATCCCGGCCATGCAACCACTTTCTCTCCCCTTCCTAAAGCCTAAATGCAGGCATCCTCTCTGCTCTGGTGGAAAATTGCATTGCAATGCCTTAGTGGGTGAGGAAAGAGATTTTTTTTATTGGCAAACAAGTCTCATCTCAGTCTGCCATGCCTGCAGGCTCCCAGCTCCAGAGGCCCTGTCTCCAGCTAGTTGGCTGCAGGACACATGTCCCCAAGGACTCTGGCCAGGAGTCCTTGCCCCAGCAAGGAGAATGAGGGACACTGCCTGTTGAGGCCAGCTAGGACTCCTGGTATTATCCTCAGTTTGGCACCCTGGTCCTGGGGCAGGATATGCCTTTTGCAGCCCTGCAAATGTACTGGCGGTGGATCTGCTTCTTCATCCATCCCACTGCTGTGAGTAACCAGGATTTTTTTTTCTCATCTGGATGTGCAGACAAGCCACAGATAGATGTGCTGGGATTGTGTAGACCCAGCAATCATCCAGCCACCACCAATCTCTCCATCCCTATCACCAGCCCCATGCTGCCCAGGGCTTATGCTCCTGATGGTCCCACTCACTTGCTACTCACAACAGTCTTCTCTTTTCCATGGCAACTCTCTATGCTTGTCTACTTGTTCCAACTCAAACCATGACTTCATCCTTTCTCCCCACCTCTTCCATCCCCAGGGGGCAAAGTACCCACCACCACATGAAAAGCTCACTGGCTGCTTCTGTTGGCTACCCAAGCAGGCAAATGCAGAGAAACCTTAGCAAGCCCATTTGCCACATGTGGTGGTGCAGGCTGGGATGTTCCCATGATTACATACACCCTAAAGAGGAGACCGACACCCCCACGGATGGGGAGCTACCACCATCACCTTCCCAGGCCCCACCATGCGATGGGGTACCCCACCATGATTCATGCAATGTAATTTCCGCTGGTGCAGTTGACTTCACCAAAGCAGAGGATAGAAGAAAGAAAATTAGGAGGGTCTCCAGAAAGTAATGATTTCTGCAGGAGGAGGATGCTGAGTGACAGCAGGGAGAAGGTTTCTTCCAAGGACATGAGCAGGTGAGGGAAGATAGGAGGTGAACAGAAGATATCAAACTGAACAGATGCAGGCATAGCCAAAGGTTTGCTTTTGGGCTAAGCTCCAGGCTTTTCTCAGAAATGCTTCTGCAGCTGCTGTTGAAAGCCATAAGTAGTCAATGCTGGGACCAAACCCCAGGACCCAGCTATTTGCCTCCATGTGTATCCTTCCACCCACTAAGCATTATTTTTCATCTCAGTCTTGGTATGTAGTTCCCTGTTTCTCACCAGGACCTTTGGCTGCACTTTCTTTGCAGGAACCTGTATTTTAGGGCCTGATCAGCAGGTCTGTGGGGTCCTGCCCTGGGCAAGCGCTGGCTGTGGGGGATACATGGTGGAGTGAATTCAGGACGGCTCTCGAGCTGGGAGCCAAGACAGCATGGCTCCTGGCTGGGAGTCAGAGTACCCATGGGATAAAGGGTGCCAGGGCCCTTGGGATGGGAATCCCTGCAGGGCACTGAGGTCCTCACTTCCCAACTCTCCACTAAGGCATCACAATTTTCAAGTCAAATCAAGGACCTGTGTGGATTTTAGTCACCTTTGAGACACTGACTCTTCAGAAAAACAATCCGTATAACCTCAACAGTGGAGTCATTCAGTGAAAAGCCATATAAAAATGTCATTATTCTGTCCCCCTGCTCCATCCTGGATTGTCCGGTGCAGTAGACGGTGGAAGACAGTTGCACCAGCCCCAACTTTCTAACAAAGATTTTGCTGGAACTCCAATGCTTTTCCTCATTGCAGTGGTCAGGAGAATTTTGCATCCCATCTCTGTGGACAATTTCTGGAGCTGAGATAAAAAGATCTGAGCAGTCCTTGGAAGTGGGATGTGAAACCACACGTCTTTTCTGGTGCTCTGATTGCTGAGCAATTGCCACATAAATTTTCTCCAAATAAGGAGCACCTCTGTGAAGATCTCCTGAGCAATAAAACCAGTTGAGCTTGGTCAAAGGCTTTTGAAGACCAACATGCTTACAAGCTCATAATCCCTCATTATAAACACTCGTAAGCTTTATGCAAATTGCCACACTACCAAAATGCTTAAGGTATGAAAGAAGATTTAAACAGTACCCATGAAGGACTTAGTCGCACTCTTATTCCTCCTTCTATCAGCGAAAGGTTCTGCTTGATGACACATGGCATCTTTACTCAATGCCTGGCATCTTTTTCCAGAGACACCTGCACCCCCTCCTTGTAAAACAATTATTGTCCAAATCGCTAATGTGTTCAACTAAAATCTTGGGTCCTAGTCTTTGAGAAGGGCTCAGGATGGAGGTCGCTGTGCTGTGGCTGGGGCCAGGGATGGGGTTATCCTTGTCCTCTAACCGACCAGCTCTTGGGCACAGAACTTGCAGGTCTCTCCACTCAGCAGCAGAGCAAAGCTCCCTGCTGAGCGCTGGTCCAGCTTTTTCTCTTGCCTCTGTATCTGGAGCTCATGGGGAAATTATAGGGTTTTTTCTTCATGTCCTGATTATTATATATATCTTTCGGATATCTTTCTTGATGGCATCACCACAGGTCTGAGTATCCATCATGCTTGGCGTCTATGAGAAATGTTAGGATGCCTCTCCCCATGACACCTCTGATCAACCAGATCTTAGCAAATTTGGGCTCCCAAATGTCTGTGTGCCCAGAGTTTCACTGTGTTTCATATTGCAGGCATCCCTCTTTCTCTGACTGGGCCAGGAATGCTACTGTGGGCGTGGGCTGCTAGACAAGGTGCGCCCATATCCAGGGTGGGATGCCATTCCCTGAGCTGTCTTATTGAGCCAGCAGAGGGGCATGGGTATATTAATGTTACTCATAGCACTCACTTGAAGCAAATGTTGTGCCTGTACATATGGATGTCTATGTGTACATGAAGCAGCACAGAACAAAATGTGTCTGCTGCTTCATTAAGAGATACAGCCAGATGCAGACACATCACATGCCTCACTGTCACCTGGGCTACCTAGGTTTGAGTCAGTACATATTTATTTGTATAAGGCCTCTTTTGCCACATGCTGCTTAAAGAGTAAGAATAAAAAGCCTATCACTTGAGGTCTGGTTTTGCCCTAGAATATCTTAGGAATTTTTTACTCTTCATCATCACCCATAAAACATTGGGTGAGTTGGGTGTAGGATGACCATCCAAAGGACCATCTCCCAAGAGACCCACTTTCTGCCACTTCTGACCCCACATCCATCCTCCTTGGCTCACCCAAAAAAATGTTGCAAAACACAGGGTAAATGCCTTTTTGAAATGTTAAACCTTCATGTTCACACCTCCTTGAGGGAACAGGCAACAAGTCTGCTTCTTGTGGGAAGTCCACATTAAGCAGGCAGCAGGAGAGGTTTCCAGGCTGAGAAAGTTGCCTTCAGGCTGGTCACAGCAAACCACACAGTTACTTCAGCCCAGTACAGAGCTGAGCAGGAGGAATTCCCATTTCGGACAAAAAGAAACCTCCTCCCCAGCAACAAGTTGCCTCCAGTGCAGGTTATCCCTCCAGACCAGAGGCACAAGGAACACCAGAAGACTCAGGCTATGAAGTAGCATGACTTTAATGAGAAGGAGAATAAACCAATTCAGAGTATGAGAAATGGTAAAGAAATGGATAGCCCCACTCCAGGACAAGCCAATCCCTACAAGGTGTTCCTCTGCCCAACTGCCCCATGACTATCATCTTCGGTCTACAGCCCGCGATAAGCATTTTTGCCTAGCCAGCAGCAAGTGCTGTGTAGCATCACAGGGTGTGACACCTATGTGGAAATACAAAGTAAAGCTTAGCGAGAGAAAGGTATACAGAGGCATGGTCTCATGGCTCCCTTCTTCCTGGGGGGACTGCAGATACCCCCCACACCTGAGAAACCCATGGGCATTTCCTTAGTTCTCTTCCCCAGTCTTGGTCCTGTGCTTCGTTTGTCCTTCCCAATGCAGCCATTCAGCTGGCATCCGTGGGAGGATGTAACCACCGGGGACACCCCTTACAGCCCACTGCCTAGGCACAGCAGTCCTGCCTTCCCTAGCCCCCGGGAACCACCAGAGGCCACGGGGACACCGCAGCACCGGAGGTAGCTCCCGACTGCCGCTGACGCTGTGGACCCCACTGTCGTGTTTTGCGGGTAGGAGCTGAGGATGGGCCCAGGCAGGGTGACCACGACAGTGGGGGGCTGGATGACAGTGGTGGAGTCCCCACAGCGGCGGAAGCAGGGCTGGTTGCAGCTGGTGGCCAGCGGCCGGGGACTGCAGGAAGAGGGAAGGCACACGTCGTAGCAGGACATCACTCGTCGAGGACGTACACCTGAAAGCCAGATCCATGGCATAAATGCAAAGCAGAGGCTGGTGCATCCCTGCTGAACCCTCACTCAGTGTCTCCCATAATAAGAGAGCTAGCTAGAGGGTGAGTTTGGAAGGTACACAACCCCGAAGGATGGCTTTCCAAATGGGCAGGAACCATCTTCTCCCTTTCCTTGCCCCATACCCCGCTCAGGAGAAAGAGAGGAGTTTGGTTTGAGCTGCGTGTCTGGAGAAGCTGGAGGCACCAGATGCTGAAAGCACTGACCCACTCCTGCATGCTGCCTACCTTCAAACTGACAGCAAGTCTTCAGCAAGTGAAATGCTCACTGAGATGCATCTAGTTGTAGCAAAACCCACTTAAATCAATACAACATGAGCAAGCTGGACTTAGTGTGAGCTGAGCTATCCCATCCCAAAATATAACGGACCTCTGATGTCCTTCCATAAACAGGGACACATCAATCTCTGCAACCCGGTCATGTGCTATTCTTTTTTTTCTTCAGCAAGGAAAACCATGTAGGCTGCACCCAGCTATGTAGTTTTGGATCCTGCAAGCCCTGCATCCTGCAACCCTTGCACTTCTCATTTTGGAGCAGAAATAAACCCTTCCCCGACATCCTCTGCAGGTAGGAGGTAGGCAGGTAACAAACCTTGAACTCTTGCGGAGGACCGGACACCAGGCATCGATGAAAGCAACAGCTCAGTGGGGAGGAGACAGATCCCGTCTTGACTTACCCAGACAGAGGCAGCGGCGGC
The DNA here is from genome assembly GCF_963921805.1 of Phalacrocorax carbo. Lineage (NCBI taxonomy): Eukaryota > Metazoa > Chordata > Aves > Suliformes > Phalacrocoracidae > Phalacrocorax > Phalacrocorax carbo. The sequence goes on along the minus strand of NC_087517.1, from coordinate 44,054,090 downwards.
AGCTGGAAGCAGATGGTGGTGCTGGGCACTGTGTGGGGTTTTATAGGGTGCCCCGGCCCCCAGGGGAGCGGGCTCATACCTTCCTCCTGAAACTCCCAACAACTGGCAGTTTCTCCTGGAAAGCTACTCTGGCTGATTAAACAGTTCCCTCTTTCATCTGTCATGTTTTGCTTCCATTTAATACTGAGTAAGATTGAAATGATTCGGGCTACAAACATTAATCACCTTGCTTCCTAAGGCCAAAATATATTTTAGGTCTTATACCTCCAGGCAGGAGAGTGTTTCAGCAGAATTTAGGGCAGGCACATCCCCAGCTCATCACTCCCCACCTTCCTCTGAGCACAACCAATTCAGCTCCCCAGTGCACCTGAGGTGAGCTTGGGGATATAGGCTGAACAAAAGAAACATGCATTTGTAGTAAACCCTGCAACAGCAGTCTCACTGAAGGCAGGAAAAGCTGGGGGGCTGCAGGGGTGAGGGTGCTGAGGGACCATGAACAGCTGGGAGAAAAATGCCAGAAGGCATTTCTTCTGCCCCAGCTGCCCAGGTACTACCGACGCAGACATGGGATTTAAGCTAGCCTGGCATGAGAAAATTGTTATGCTTTTGGATCCACTTAGAAGATTTTGACTTTTTTTTTTTTTTTGTTATTCCTCATGCCTGGCGTATGAATTCTGCTTGGAAGGCACATCAAATTTTAAAAGCAAAGTAATCATGGGCTCTGGAGTCCACCCCTGGAGGTGACACACACCAAATCTGACTGATTTTGCAAAGTGAGCTGATTTCCGAGGCCAAGAGCCTTTCCATCCTTCTCTTTGTATATGCTAACAGCAGTGAGCCAGAAGTTCACAGCTATGCTTCCTTGTGATGGAGTGACATCATCAAGACATTTTTAATTACAGGCCAGAGCGTGACATGGGATTGCTTTGCTGAAAGCCTGTTAGCTGCTAAACAGCTGGGGAGTTGCAGAAGTCCTGACCTGCACTTAAACGTGAATCACCTGCACACTGGGGAGAGGGAGTTGCTGACGTGGTCCCAAGGAGGGAAATGAGCCATCAGGCTGTAGGGGCAAGGGAAGTTTGATGGTGGCTTTTCATTTCACGCCACCAGAGCCGAGATGAAGGCACAAACATGTTCTGCCCTGGAATAAACCATGGTAGTACTGGGGCACATGTACTATGCATGTGTAGAGCTGGGGGTTGTCAGCATCACTGTTAAAGACGTACCTTGTAGGGGTCATTTTATTTCTGAGGGTGACCTGGCCTTGTGGAGCCATGGTTGATAGCACTGAATTGTCCCTAGTGACTCCTTCCTGCCCTACCTGCCAGGGCAAAAAAGCCTTTTAGAGGTGCTGGGGTCAAGCCCAGCTATTTTTAACAACATTCTGGAAGGGGAAAGAGGAAATCAGCTTTTCCAAGGTGCAATGGAGGACACGTGCTTCAGCCAGAAGCAACCTTCCAGCCTGCTTGAGTAAGGCAGGAGGCTGTGGATTCAACACAACCTCCTAAATGGCAGTTTCATGAGCCGGAAAGGATGGGGCTTTATTTTAAGCTTTACCTGTCTGCTTTTTGCACCACTCTTGAATAATAAAATGATGGCACAGGTGCACCTTGGATCCACAGCCGAAGAGTTAAACCCTTCTTCTGCCAGTCAGGGTTTCTTCCCCTTCACTAGTCATCTTTTTTTTTTTTTTTTGAGTCTCTGTGCATTCCTGTGATCCCAGGGAAAACAGCTTTTCCTGGTAGACTCCCTTCCAGTCTTCCAGACAGAGGCTGGGATCTTCTGATTTGCAGACTCGCTGTGTATTTCAGTTTTCCAACCCAATTTAAGTACTTGAGGTTCTGCTCACATTGGATCATTGTGTACCAGAATATCTACGGATGCAGTGATGCTTGAAATGAATGCGTGGTGGCAATTAGAGAGGGCATGTTTCTGAAAGGAAGTGGATCTGTGTACTGAAACAAGTCCCTTGCCTGGAGAAGGGGAGAGGGGAAATAAAAGGCACATGTCAGGAAGTTACAATAATCAGATTTGTGTAATGAATGAGATTAAACAAAGGAAAACCATAGGGGAAAGAGGTCTTCCTGGAAATGCAGGTATTTGGGAGAAAGATAAGGATTGGTTTTTCAAACCCATATTCATTTCAGGGAATGAGCACATTCTACTTAAGCCATGACTTTCTCTGGAGGAACCACAAAACTGAGAAAATTTCACCAAACCAAATACTTCAGACCTATTTTCTTAACTTCTGCACATCCTGGACCTCTCAGCCCTGGTTCTTCCTTCAGGTAAGGGCATGAGGAGAAACATGGCCTTGGACCAATACTTGCTGTGTTTCCCTCTGCATCACAAGCCCCAGCAGCACTTTGCAAGTCCATTTTCACTGCTCTGCACTTTGATTTCCAACAACCCAAGGGCTAGATGTCTCTCAGACTGGCTGGAGGATAGAAGCTTGCCCCTGCCCCAAAATTTCTCCTGAAAGCCAAAGGCAAAGGCACATTTTGGAGTAGCAACAGACCCACCGCTACCCATCTCCAAGGAACACCTGCATCCAGAGCTCTCGACCGGGGCTTGCCCTGGGGCTGCAGCCAACCTGCCAGCAGCACAATGTGCAGGGATGACTCCCAGGCGGCTGATGGGTAAGCGGGACACCCTGGTGCCAGGAGGCAGCATCCTGATGCAGACAGACCCACCCAGGCAGCTGCCCCTCCACCGCAGCCATGAGGCATCCTTGGCTGCCTGTGTCCTTGCCGGGGCAGACTCAGGGTGCTTCAGGGTCAGTGTTTGCAGCCCCGGGAGCAGAGCCCAGCCGGTGCTGCTGGGTAGAGCCGGGCTGCAGCTGCCATGTGCTGCCCAGGGCTGCAGATGATCCAGTTTCATGCTGCCACACATTCTTTATAATTGCCAGGTCCCCAGGGTGGGCTGATGCTCCATGGCGTCACCGAGGCTGGCACATCCCCCCCAGAAGGCCTCATCACAGTGCCGGGGCAGACACAGCCCAGCAGTGTTGAAGGCTGTCCCAAGGGAGTCTAGCTTGTTTCTTCTCCTGGCTGACTCTGCCCTGCAAGCCCCCACGTTCCATCTGGCTGCAACAGCCCTGTGCCATGCACCACTGCCCAAGGAAGGAGCCCCTTGCCCAGGGCAGCAGAGCTCACCAAGCACTGCAGCATCCCACAGCAGCAGGACAGGACGGGGATGATGTTTCCCTGCAGCCTGATCACTGTTTCAGGCTCAGGAGAGAGAAGCAGCAACCAGCTTGTCCCCAGGGGCATCTCCCCAAGGCATGGGAAGGAAATGTGGCTCCAGGGAAGGTCGAAAACCCTGTGCAGGGCTTGCAGCGTGGGCAGCTAAGCCTGAGTGTCCTCACCTTTCCTCCAACCCACAGCATTGCTTGGCCACATCCACCTCTGTGGAAAGAAGGCGTGGGAGCAGGAAAGACGCCTGCAAGGCTGGCACAACACACTTCTCCAGCTGTGTTGAAGCACAGATATGCTCTGAGAAATGCAAGGCTTCCCTCCCTGCAAGACCGCCGGGATTTCAACAGTTAACCTCCCAGCAGCCAGGTCTTTTTACCTCTTCCCTTTTCAGCTTGCAGTAGCTCACCCTCTCCTCTCCCCGGGAACCTCCGCTGCAAGCACTGCTGCAGACACAGGAGGGAGCTGCCAACACACAGCAGCTGTGCTATCCTTGAAAAAATCATCTCTAGGATGCGGCGATGCCTCAGCGAGGCTTTTGGCTCCCATTGGCGTGATAGGGAGATGTAGAAAGGCATAAACTGGCTGACAGAGAAGAAGTGAAAAAAGCAGAGCCCAGGCTCAGGGTGTGCCCGCATTGCTGCTGAGCCAGCATGGCCAGTCTGTTGCTGACCTTCACTGCCCATGGTTTGGTGCTTTGCCTCCGGGAGAAGATGTAGTTGGCTGGCAAGAGGGTGGCCAGCCAGTGGGCTCAGGACACAGAGGGGTACAGCACCCTGCTCCTGCATGGGAGCATGGGTCCTGGCATGTTGCACTGAAGGCCAAAGCAGGTCCCTGAGCAGCTGGGAGCAGGTTTGGCAAGTGGGATTAGCAACCCAGAGGCAGATGTGTATTTAATACAGATAAGCAAAAACAGAGAGAGGCAGGAGGAATGTGGCCACAGCAGGGGCTGCACCAAAAACTTGCCCCTGGGAAAGGGTCCCGACGAGGGTGGGATTCGAACCCACGCGTGCAGAGCACAATGGATTAGCAGTCCATCGCCTTCACCACTCGGCCACCTCGTCCCCTGCTCCAACCCCTTTTTTTGGGATTTTTTCCCACTTTTTGACCAAAGGCTGCAAACCTGTGCCTGGTTCTTCGGGGTGTCTTCTGGGGAGCTAGGCTGGGCAGACAGAACCCTGGCACCCCATCTGCCTGGCCATGTCAGCCAGCTGCCCACCTGCCTGTTGCAGGACAGCTGGGCAGGGCATCAAGCGTTGGCAATTCATTTATCCCTCTCCATACTCTCTTCTGTCCCTGTGTTCAGAGTGTGGCAAAGCGTAGGGTGGCATTTATTTTTGCTGTAAAAGTCTGTGCCCCAGGCTTTGTTACTTGTTGCAGGTCTCCATCACCCCCACACCACCACACCCCCACCCCCAACCTGTGTCCAGAAAGTTTTCCTGCAGAATTCAGCAGCAGTTGCGCAAATTAAAGGGGAAGAGAGTGGGGGTCCAGCCAGCATTGGATGTACCTTATTTCCCAGATTCCCTGGAGATATTTTGGGTCATCTCTCCACTGTGAGCTCCCCAGACAGAAGGAAACTCTTTTCCCCAACAGTGCAGTTGCCTGGGACAGAGGGGTGGGGCTCTACTGCTTGAGACAGGGCAACGACCCCCAGCAGTGCCCCCAGCTTGGGGTATGGAGGAAAAACAGCCCCCAAGCCCAGGCACCACTGGGAGTCGAACCCAGGATCTCCTGTTTACTAGACAGGCGCTTTAACCAGCTGAGCCATGGCGCCCACCTGCCCTACAGCCATGTGGTGCCCCACAACACACCTGACCCTCTTTCCACTCCCCCACCCCATGCCACACACCACTGCCCCACATCAGGGGTAGCCAAACTCTTCTCTATCTGCCACTGGGAGTACCCCCAGTGCTGACCAAGACCCTGGCACAGGGAGCCCAACAACTCCACTACCATCATCATCTGGGTTTTGGGGTCCCATCCCTGCAGGGACTTGCTGACCCCTCCCCTTTCCCCAGCAGAGCCCTGCCAGCTGCCCCCAGCCCCTGCACTGCCCTGAGGTGACTGCCTGTCTCAGCTCTCTCTCTAGCTGCTCACCCCAGCATCCCAGGGGTCCCCAGGGCATCATCGGCCTCACTCATGAGTGCCCAAGGCTGACCCAGACAATCTCAGTGCAACTTCTGAGGGCTCAGGCACCCTCAAAGTCTCCAGATTTTCAGAGGTGCATAACACACACAGAGGGTGAGAGTGGCCAGGAGCAGCTCCACAACAAGGCAGGTGCTAGTGATGGCCCATGCTCACCCCACTCCATTAACCTCCTCCTGACAAGGCACAGGGAAGGGGTCCTGGAAAGGGAACCAACCCCCGTTTGGCCTTTGCCATGCAGCAGGGAGGCTGAAACGCCAAGAATGAAAGACAGCGTCCTCCAGCTATGCCAGCTGCAAAAGGGGATCCTCCAGTGGGTATGTCCCCAAACACCAGCACCCACAGATCCTGGGTATGGGGAACTCCGTGCTCTCCCTTGCACTTATGCTGGTAGTGAAGAAAGGGCTGGGGCAGAGTACATGTGAGACCATGGAAGACAGGATCTGTACTGGGTCCCAGCACAGCCTGGGACCTGCCTCATTGCTCTAGGGGTATAATTCTCACATAGGATATAAGACGTCCCAGCTTCAGCAGCTAGAGAGCCCTCCTTTTGGACACCCACTGCCCCAGTCAGGTGTTTTTGGGAGGCAAAAGTAGGTGGAGATGCTGGGGGTTGAACCCAGGGCCTCTTACATGCAAAGCAAGCGCTCTCCCGCTGAGCTACATCCCCTCTACACAGCCACGGTGGGGCAGGGCAGCCTGGGTAAGTCCCCTCACCACCCACCCCTGCCAAAACGCCCACCGCTCACCCTGCTCTGCCCCCAGGACCCTGACGCTAAAAACAGACCCTCACGACATGCGCTGCTGGCAGCACCTGCTCTGCCCTGTGGTGCCCAGCGCGGCCTCCAGCTGCCCTTTCCCCATCTGCCTCCCTGTCCACGCGCCCTGCAGCACCTCGCTGCCAGCTCTTGGGAATCCAGCCTGCCCACGGAGATGTGCCCAGCAGCATGGGGCACCAAGCCCACCCACTGCGCCTGCACCCCTGCCCTTGTCGCACCCTGGTTATACCAGGGTCCCACACGCCGGCCGAGGAAGGTGGGTTGTCCCAAAAGGAGGGCTCGTCCGGGAGTTGAACCCGGGACCTCTCACACCCAAAGCGAGAATCATACCCCTAGACCAACGAGCCAGGGTGCTGCACCCCAGCCCTCTGTTCCCCCCGCATTTTGGGGATTTGGGGAGCCAGCTGAGGCTGCGTGTGTCCCTTGGCGCACTCTGGGAACAAGGAGGTTCCTCTTGCTGTGGCCGGTCCATGGAGACACCATCTGGAGGTGACCGTGTGGCATTAGTGCCCAGCATCTCCAATCCCCACCATCTCTGGGGTTTTTTCTCCTCAAAACCACCTCCCTGGCCCTTGCAGTCAGTGGTTGAAATGGCCGGCGCTTTGCAGCATCACCTCCTGCCCTTCTTCCTCCGTGGGCCATGCCCCAAAGCCCATGTCCCCCTCTGACCTGGCCTTCTCGTTGCTCCCAGAAAATCCCTGTTGCTGCTTCCTTCCCCAGCTGGCCGGAGCTGCTGACCGAGGGGTCTGGTGCTTTGCAGGCACTGGGCGTCCCTCGGGTGCCCCAGGCTGCCGATGGGGCTGGGAGAGGGCGGGGGGCTCTGGGGCAGAGCAGGGGCATGGTTTTCTGGACACAGCCCCTGTGTCAGGGGCTGCCTGTGGCTGTCCCAGGGCGGGCTGCCGAGCTGCTGTGGGCGCCACGGCAGCAGTGCCGGCACCGTGCAGTGGCAGTCCCAGGCAGAGCTGTGCGCGCCCCATCCCCGCAGGGCTTGTGCCCGGCGGTGCGTGGCCAAAAGGAGGGCTCATCCGGGAGTTGAACCCGGGACCTCTCGCACCCTAAGCGAGAATCATACCCCTAGACCAACGAGCCAGGGTGCGCAGGTGCCACCCTGCACAGATCCTGTCCCACACTGCCCCCAGCCCTGCACAGCCGAGCGCAGGTGTGGGGCCAACGCGTGCCCCAGGGGGCTGCCCTCTCCCGCCACTCTGCTCTCTGGCCATCACCTCCCCCAGCTTCCCCGGCAATGAGGCACAGGGTGATGTGGGGGAGCCCACTCAGCGTCCTGGCAAAACACCACTGTGCCCATCTTGTCCAGGGCCGTCACAGCCCCTGGAAGGGGCACTGCGGGGGTCCCTGTGCACCCCTGGCTCCTGCTGTCCCAGCCCATCCTTGCTGCCCCGTTTTTTCTGGGAAGAGGGGGAATCTCTGGCACAGATCCTGTCCCCCACAGCCCCACGGCCGTGGGCATTTCACGGGCCAACGCGTGCCCAGTGCAGGTGGGGGGCAGCTGGCCCAGGGTGCTGCCCTCTCCCTCCCCTCTGCTCTCCAGCCATCACCTCCCCCAGCTCCACGGGGCAGGAGGCACAGGGTGATGTGGGGGAGCCCACTCAGCATCCTGGCAAAATGTCACTTCCCCACCTCTTTGGGGCTGCATAAGCTGTAACACCTTGGGGGTGGCCTGTGCCTCTCCTGCTCCCAGGCCAGTACAACCCCTGGAAGGGGCATTGTTGGGCTCCCTGTGCACCCTGGCTCCCCATCCTGGCCGCCCAACATCTGTCTCCGTCTCGCACGGGCGCCCAATGCTCCTGGGAAGTGGGAAAGTTTCTGGGGCGGCCGGTGCATCCCCACACACACGCTCAGCCCTGCCCAGCCCCCCACGGGATGGGATGGTGGCAGGGCCCGTCCCCAGAAAGAGGTGCTCGGTGTTCCAGGGCCCAGGGGCAGCCACTGCCCTCCCCAGCACCCCGGCGTCGGGCACAGGGTGGGGGTGCGCGGGCAGCTGCGCACCCCGGCTCGTTGGTCTAGGGGTATGATTCTCGCTTAGGGTGCGAGAGGTCCCGGGTTCAACTCCCGGACGAGCCCTCCTTTTGGCCACCCACCGCTGGGCGCAGCCCCCGGAATGGGGCACGAACGGGGCGACATTGCCCGGCGCGGGGGGACGGGCGGCCTCCCCAGGTCGGCCACGTCCCCTCCGCTGGGACGGTGCCACCACTGCCGGGGGTGCGGTGCTGCCCGCTGCCCCGTGGGCAGAGACACGGGTCAGCGACGGCCAGGGCTCCTCCCCTCGTGGCTGGGGAAGGGTCTGTCGGGGCAGTGGGGGACGGCAGCCCTGCTGCCACCGTGTTTACGGTGGGCAGCTCTGCGTTGGGGCTGTGTCCAGATAACCGTGTCCCCGGTCTGTAAAGCCCCAAACCCCACGGCCAGCAGGTCCGGCCAGCTGGGGAATGAAGCAGCGACGGGGATTTTCTGGGCGTGATGAGAAAGCCAGGGGAGAGGCTGGTGCAGGGGGATGTAGCTCAGCGGGAGAGCGCTTGCTTTGCATGTAAGAGGCCCTGGGTTCAACCCCCAGCATCTCCACCTACTTTTGCCTCCACAGTCCCACCACCCTGCCAGCTGCGGGGCTGGCAGAGACCGCGAAACCCACAGAAAAGACCTGGGGCTGCCTGCGGGCTGCTTCCCAGTGCCTGCAGCCTGTGGGGAAAGGCCCCCGTGCCCTTTCCATCCCTGCCAAGTGCTGCAGGTTGTGGGGGCACCTTGTGCCCCTTCCCCACAGGGCCCAGGGTGTCTCTTGGGGCAAACATCGGTGCCTGGGGGAGCAGCCAGGTGGGAGCAGGGCGGTGGGTGGCCAAAAGGAGGGCTCGTCCGGGAGTTGAACCCGGGACCTCTCGCACCCTAAGCGAGAATCATACCCCTAGACCAACGAGCCGGGGTGCGCAGCTGCCCGCGCACCCCCACCCTGTGCCCGACGCCGGGGTGCTGGGGAGGGCAGTGGCTGCCCCTGGGCCCTGGAACACCGAGCACCTCTTTCTGGGGACGGGCCCTGCCACCATCCCATCCCGTGGGGGGCTGGGCAGGGCTGAGCGTGTGTGTGGGGATGCACCGGCCGCCCCAGACACTTTCCCACTTCCCAGGAAAAGAGGGCAACCTGGGGGACTGGGGGGGGCGTGTGTGTGTGCCCAGGATGTGGGGCAGCTGTCCCCCCCGGCTACCAAGGGCTGGGGCTGTGATGGCCGAGGGGTGAAGGCGTTGGACTCGAAATCCAATAGGGTTTCCCTGCGTAGGTTCGAATCCTGCTCACAGCGAGAGCTTTTACCTACTGCCCCTGTGCCCATGCTGGGGGTCCTGGGAAGCAGCTGTCCCCCACCATCATGTAGCGCCAGTCGTCCTGTTTCTGTGCCCTGGGCAGGAGCAGGCTGTCCTATCCAGTAGCCACAGCATCCTGCTTTTCTTTGTGTTATATCACCTTCTCCTAGCAATTAATTTGTGCTGGAGGTTAATTAGTGTTGAAGGCTGACCCTGGCAAGCATGGGCCCCTGGCAAACAGGCAGCGCCCTTGTGCCCTGAGCTGCTCCAGGCACAGAAGGGACAGTACCACACTGTTTATCTAAGACCCTTTCTGACTCCTCGTTGCTGATCGATGCAGTTAATGAGAAACCCTGGCTCTGGGAAGAGGCAACAGGGTTGGGTGCTGGGAGGCTTTTGCTCTGCAGTGGGACAGGAAACGGCAGGAAAACCCACAGGGTGTGCGGAGCAGAGCCGGTAGCTGTGCGGTGCAGGGAGACCCTGAGACCATGACCAAGCTGGTGGAATGTGTCCCCAACTTCTCAGAGGGGAATAACAAGGAGGTGAGGGAACACATGGAGGGACTGATGGGTGGTCAATGCTGGGGTATGGCTGGCTGGACTGCCCTGGTGGAGGGGCCATGCAGGCAGTACCTGCTGCCAGGCTCTGCCCTGCCTCCTTTGAAGTGCTGTGCACCTTTCCCTGCCTGACTAATGCTGAAAATGCCCAAAGGCAGCCCCTGCTCCTTTTTGGCACATTGGTGAGGAGTGGGGGCTCAGACCTCCCTCTCCTCACTGCCTGCAGGTTGCTGTAGCACTAGGGCTCAGGATGGGTTGGCATACCCCCTTAGAGAAATATTGTTTGCAGTTGTGCCAAAACACAGCACCTAGGTTAATGGGATCTGTGCTGGGCATCAGCCCTAGGCTGAACTTTGGCCCTGCCAGTGGCAGGGGATTTCAGCAAACCCCAAATTGCAATAAACCCACTGCCTCCCCCAGGGAACAGGCTTCACAGAGGCAAATCTCTTTTGAAGCTGGCAGGGGACAGTATCGTCAGGAACAGCAATTTGTGATGGTGGTCTTTGACATGCAGCAGCAACCAGGCACCTCTCCCCGACCATGGTGGGTTTGGGGCTCACGGGGAGCCAGGGGTGTCCCAAACCCCTTGGGTAGGATGGGGATGCTTGTGCCTTTGGATCCTGCATCCTCTGCAGCTCAGGGCTGCATCCCCATTGGTCATGGGGTCATCCCCAACCCCAGCACCGGTGGGAAGGGGGAGAACTGAGAAAAGACATCTCCCACCTTGTGAAGCTGGGGCTGTAGCAGAGGTCTGGCCAGCTCAGCTGCCTTGCCCCACTCTACTGTCCAACAGGTGATCGATGCACTAGGGCAGGCCATCTCACAGACGCCGGGCTGTGTGCTGCTGGATGTGGATGCTGGCACCTCCACCAACCGCACTGTCTACACCTTCGTGGGGTCCCCTGAGGCTGTCATCGAAGGGGCACTGAGCGCAGCCCGCAAGGCTGGGCAGCTCATTGACATGAGCCGGCACATGGGTGAGCCTGGGGGCGGCACAGGAGCTGCTCTGGTGCGGACCATCCCTTGGCTGCAGTGCGTGGTTAGCCCTGGGTTCACCTTGCATGGCTGGGCTAAAATCAGCTGCCAGTGGCCAAGCACAGCACATTACTGCACCTGCAGCAAACAGTGTTGCCAGGATGGATGGTGGTAGGATCATGCAAAGCTCTTGCTCATCCTCCTGATCCAGAGAGGCTAAATCGCTCCTGTCTCTGGGCTGGAGTAGTCATTACTGCTGCAAACTCAACTTGCCTTATGGCGGCAGTGCCCATGTGGCCTTGCCCAGCAAAAGAGGCTGGGAAAGGGATCTCCTCCCTCCTTGTTTGCTTGCTCTTCTCAGCTCCCATCCTTATATTTGCCCTGCCACCAGGTGAACACCCTCGCATGGGTGCCCTGGACGTCTGCCCCTTCGTGCCAGTGATGAATGTCAGCATGGAGGAGTGTGTCACCTGTGCCCATGTCTTCGGGCAGCGCTTGGCAGCAGAGCTGGGGGTGCCTGGTAAGTGGGGGCCAGGAACCTCTGCCCGTCCCATCCCACCCCGCATGCTTCCAGCTGTGGAGAAACCACACACCTTTTGCAAAAGCTTAACCAAATGGGGTTTGCTCCCTGCTGGATGACGTGCTGCCAGTCTCTGCCTGGTGGTGCTCATCCCTGGCTCTGTCTTCCAGTTTACCTGTATGGAGAGGCAGCGCGGGAGGAGAGCAGGAAAGCCCTGCCCACCATCCGTGCTGGGGAGTATGAGGCGCTCCCTGAAAAGGTGAGCCTGGCAGCACCTGGCTGGGTGGCACAGGCCAGGCAGAGCTGAGCTGCACCTCTCTGGCTTTGGAGAGGGTGCCAGCAGCTGGCATGGTCCCTTCACACTGAGAGGAGCTGATGAAACACTTTGGGTGGTGCTGAACATGGAGATGGTCATGGTAGATGCTGGCTGTGGAGGGGGATGCCATCTCCATGAAGGTGGCTCTTGCTGCTCAGCAGTGCCAGCCCATGCACTCTCCTCCCTCCCCCTCCCCAGCTTGCAAAACCGGAGTGGGCTCCTGATTTTGGGCCCCCAACCTTTGTCCCCCGGTGGGGGGCCACAGTGACAGGTGCCCGGACCTTCCTTATTGCGTACAACATCAACCTGCTGTGCACCAAGGAGCTGGCTCACCGCATTGCCCTCAACCTCCGCGAGCAGGGTCGCGGCGCCAACCAGGTACACCCGTGCCAGTGGCATGCTGGGAGCAGATCTGTTTGCCCCCGTGCCGCCTGGGCCATGCCTTGACCGTGGCAGTTCTTGGCAGCCAGGGCGCTTGAAGAGGGTGCAGGGCATCGGCTGGTATTTGGAGGAAGAGAATATAGCCCAGGTTTCTGTGAACCTGCTGGACTTTGAGACCACGCCGCTCCATGCCGTCTATGAGGAGGTCTGCCGGGATGCAGAGGTGGGTGGCACGCCACACTTATTTCAATGGGGGCTTCACAGATTATAGCTTCCTCCAAGTTTTTCTCCCATCCCCAGGTCAGGCTCTGTTTTATCTCACGCTCAGCTCAGCCAAGCTGGGCAGAGTGCTGAATGGCACAAAAAACCCAGAAGCTCAGCAACTTACTGCTAGCCCCCAGCTCCTCTATTGAAGGCTTTTCCATGAGCTCCCCAGGTCCTGGGAAGTGATGAGGACCACCAGGCTGGGGGGTAGTGGCAGCAGTGCAGGTGGCTCTGGGGACAGTCATGTTTCTGATGTCCTTCACAGATACTGAACCTTCCCGTGGTGGGGTCCCAGCTGGTGGGGCTTGTCCCCAAGAAGGCCATGCTGGACACAGCTGAGTTTTACATCAAGAAGGAAAAACTCTTCATCCTGGAGGAAGAACAGAAGATCAGACTGGTAACATGGCTCCTCCTGGTACAACACAAGGGTGGGATCATGAGAGAGACACACACACACTCCACCCCACTCCCCAACCTTCCAAAGTGGCACTGAGCAGAGACTTAGGACCACAGCAGTCCCCAGTTGTGACACTTGTCTCCAGGGACAGTGCCTGGCAAGCTATGAGGGCACAGTGACAAGGTGCTTTATTGTCCTGAGATGCTCAGGGAGCACAAAACCCATCCTGTGAGGAGAGAGTACAGGCAGCAGCTGCCCAGCTTACATGCACGGAGGCCAGGAAGGAAAAGAGACCTCCCCAGAGCTCAAGGACAGTGCGTGGTGTTATAGGAAAGTGTCCCAGGACCAGCGTAAGCTGGAAATGGAGAGACAGGCCCTGCTTTTCAGGTACAGGAGGGAGGGACTTTTCTAGCCTATGGGGAATGTGCTAGATAAGAGCAAGCTAATTATTTATCAGTGCAGTTCCCAGTCATTTGTAGGCGGCTACACGCCACCCCCAAGTCTGGGATGGGACAGACTGGTGACGCCTGCTGTCCTCTCACCAGGTGGTGGCCCGAGCAACTCTGTCCTAGGGCTGAATCACCCATGGTTAATTAACAGCAGGGAATGAGGATGCAATGGGACTTAGCATGAAGGGGCTAACACAGTGGTGCTGCTCCTTGCAGGTAGTCAGCCGGCTGGGCCTGGACTCTCTGTCTCCGTTTCACCCCCGGGAGCGCATCATCGAGTAGGGACCCCCACCCTGCTTCTCATCATGGTGCCCAACCCTGCCTGGACAGGGGATCCTGCTGCCTGCGTCTTGCACTCAGCTTGTTTTGGGAGTGGCACTTGCACCCAGCTCCTCTTCACACCCAGGGGACATCTCTGCTGGGTGTTCTGCAGGCGCAGGGTGGTCCCTGCTCCTAAATGCTGATGGTTGTGAACATGGGGTGGGGGACTGCAGGTTGCTTGGGCAGGCAGCAGGAGCAGGTTTCATGGCCAAACCTGAGCATATATGTGTTAAATCCTCCACTCCATCCCCAGCCCAAATTTCACTGCCTCTGGCTCGCACACTGCCCTCCAGTGAGAGGTGCTGTGCTTCAGTGCCCAGTTAAAACACATCTCTGTGCGGGGAGAGGAAGGGTAATCCATCTGTGCTGAGGTGAAATCAGGACATGCACTGTAAGTCCTTGTCACCCTGCCCTGGAGATATGGCTGCAGGTGTTTCTGTCCCACCAACACTGTTTGCAGGACCCCACCCTGTCTAATGCAGAGCAACCCCACACACCACCAGGATATGTGCTTCCCAGCTTTCCATCTGTCCCCATGGGGCTCCTTGTCCTCTCCTGACCTCCTGCTGGGTTTTTTGGGCTAGCCCCCTTCTCAACCACCTGCAGAGCCAAGGGGTAGATGAAAACCTGTCAAAGAGGGCAGTGCTGGGTGAGAAGGGACCGGATGGTGATGGTGGGTGTTCCTGCACCTGGGGGGCTCTGACCCATGGGACCGCTGTGCTGCAGGTACCTGGTGCAGGCAGGAGAGGTGGATGGGGGGCTGGTGGCCAAGCCACTGGGTGCCTTCGTGCGAGCAGTCGGAGGGAGGTCAGCAGCACCGGGAGGAGGCTCCGTGACTGCAGCCGCAGCTGCCCTGGTACGTGGCCCACAGCAGGATGGGGTCCCCACCTGCCTGGGGGGTTCCCCCAATAGAGCTGGCATGGCAGTAGTGGGGGGCACTGTGTCCTGCTGGAGAATTTACCCCCATGCCCTCACAGGGAGCAGCGCTGAGCTGCATGGTGGGGCTGATGAGCTACGGGAAGCGGCAGTTTGAGGAGCTGGACCCCATCATGAGGAAGCTGATCCCCCCCTTCCACCAGGCCATGGGCGAGCTGGTGGCAATGGTTGATTCTGACTCCCGTGCCTTCAGCAGCTACATGGTGAGGTCCCACCAGTGGCAGATGTCCCACTGGGAAGCAGGGGGGCTTTCCAGCTGTGAGGGGGGCTGGCATCAGTGTGTGCCACTGTCCTTAGGAGCAGGGCTGTGACTCTGGCCCCAGTCAGGGCCAGGGGAAGAGAGGTTTGCAAGAACATGGGAGCTATCTGGTCTGCCCTGGACCCCAATGCAAGGCACGTGGGGTCTTGGAGCAAATGGCAGCAAATCTTCTTTTCTTTGCCTGCAGGAAGCTATGAAGCTGCCAAAAAGCACCCCTGAAGAGCGGGAGAGGTAATCTGGGCTGGTGGGGACTTGCAGACTGGGGGAACTCAGCTGCCTAGTGCTCACCCCAGGGCTGTTCCCCCTCCCAGACGCATGGCTGCCATGCAACAGGGCCTGAAGACAGCCGTGAGGGTGCCTTGTGCCCTGGCAGAGAAGGTGAGCGGGCTCTGGCCTACTCTGAAGGAGCTGGCATGCCACTGCAACCTGGCCTGCAAATCTGACATCCAGGTATGGCCCTGGGCTCATGTGTTGCCCCAGCTGGGGCTTTGGAGGCTGCCAGGCTCACTGCTTTTCCCTGCAAAGTGTCTCATTGTGTCCTGATGTCTGGGATGCATCTCTCTACCCGTGCTTCCCAAACTAGCCAGTGGTTTTTGCCTGCTTTTTGGCAGCTTGCAACCCTTGTAGGAGAGTTGACCTTCACCACCCCTTGCCTGACTTTTCCCATCTGTGTGGCAAGGCCATGAATGGTTCCCACTGCTGGAGCCATGTCCTGAAAATACCGGGTTAGGAACCGTTGTGTGCCACTAGATTTGGGAGGGCAGGAGTCCTGCAGCATAAGGGTCTGCCCTGCTGCAGGACCATACGGTGATGCTCTTGTTCAGCAGGAGAGCTTCTTACAAGCCTCTTTTCCTAGGTGGGAGCCAAAATGCTGGAAGCAGCTGTGTTTGGAGCTTACTTCAATGTCATGATCAACCTCAAAGACATAACAGATGAGAAGTTCAAGCTTGTGGTAAGTGGGGGCTGCGTGTGTGCCTAGGCCCTGGTGGCAGGAATGACAGGGGACAGAGATGGAGAGGAAGACCCTGGGACCCCTCATGCCTGGGCACACACTCCCTTTGCCACCAGCTGGATGCATGGAGTGGGCAGCTTTTCTGTCCTGTCAAGTGGCAAAAGATGCACCTTCTCCCTCCCCACACAGATGTCGCAGAAGGTCTCCGGGATGCTGGAGGAAGCAAAGCAAGGCTCGGCACTCGTGCTGGAACTGCTGGAGAAGCGGGCAGCCTGAGAGGGGCTTGGGGACAGGCTGGGGACTCTGCAGCAGCAAATACAGCTGGGAAACACTCTCATCCCTGCCTTGGCTCCTTTGATATCCTCCTCAGGAGAGATGTTCCACTCAAGCAGATGCCAGCATCATGTCCCCTGCTGGCCTTTACCTGGCCAAGGGTGATTTTTACTGTCTGGGGCTCAGGCCCCCATCTCCATCCCCCCATCTCTGGGACAGAAGCAACCAGCTGGGCTGGCAGTGCCTGGGGCCACAGGGCTCCCAATGGAGGGGATGGCAGGGACCCCGTGGCACTGACTAGGAGGAGATCTCCGTGCGTGGGCACCTCCTGACCCCACACATGCCTGTGTGTTTCTGTGCCCAGAAATCCCCCTGAGACAGCCCCCTGCCCACAGGGCTGGGGTGAGACGTGGTGCAGTCCATTTCTGTGAGGGTTCTTTTTGACAGTGCATGACAAGACCAGCCTGTTGCATTGCTCACTGACCCAGGAAGGGAGCACTGCCAAACATGGGGCAGCATCAGGGGTGTTAGCAGAGAGATGGGGATGGGATGGGAGGAGTTCTGTCCCCTCTTCATAGACCTCCCAGAGGAAGACCTGAGCACTGGGGCATCCAGCCCTGCCTCCTGTCTCTGCTGACCAGGTCTAATGGCAGATATCACATCCTCCACCTGCACACCATGGCAGCATCCTGAGCAGTGTCACAGGGAGTCATTAGCTGGACCCTGAGCCCTGCTGTCCCACAGCAATGCCTGTGGGATGATGACCCCCTGCCCCATGCCAGCCCCCATCCTGGACATTGTAACTATGCTGGGAGCACTGAGCCAGGGTTCATGGTGGGGATACCTGACTCACCCCATCACCTGATGCCAGGACGTGAAACCACCACCCTCCATCCCCTGTTTTTATCAGCTCTGAGAGACCTTTGTGCCAGCTGGGAGTGGTGTGTTGACATTTCCCATGTGCCCATGATGACGGCTGTGGCACAGGGAGCGGTGCAGCCAGTTGCACTGCTTGGTGGTGTCACCCCTGTCTGCCACACCCCTCCTCACCCAGCCAGGCTCCGGTATTTAATGGCTGCCTGCCACTCTGGAAGAGCTGTGCCAAGGACAACGATCAAGGGTGTTGCTGGTGGTGGTGTTTTCAGAGGCGGCTGCCAGTATTGTCTCTGCTGGGAGCTTTTCTGCAGGTTTGGTGAGTGAAAGCAGATCGTGAAGCAGCAGCACCTGGTGGGGCTGCAGGACAGCTGGGGAATATGGGGTAATGGGAGCGTGAGCACCCATGGCCCAGGGTGCACCGACTCCATGGCTGGTGCTGCACCAAGACATGGTGTCCCCACCCACAAGGGCACGGGTGGGCACGCATGCTTATAATTTCCATTAACAATGGAAACCATATGCCCAGGCTTTGGGGGTGCACAGAGTTGGGGATAGCCACTCTTGGGGTCGGCACTGTCACTCAAAGGGGTGGGGAGGCTGTCAGGATCTGTGGGAGTATGGCACTACTTGGGAAGTGAGCGTGGTCTCTGTGCCTCGGGCAGACACATTGGGCAGAGGAGCCAGGTCCCGGGTGCTGGCAGGGTGATGATGTCCCTGTGACGAGAGGTGCTGTGAAGGAGCACTGATGATGCCTGTCCTTTCCTTGCAGCTTGGGGGCCGTGGAGGATGTGGAACCCCAACTCAGGTGAGGGGCCATGGGGCTGGGCAGGGCTGCGGGTACCACACAGCCATCAGGGCTCAGAGGGACTCAGGACAATTGCCACAACACCTGGAGGGATTATCTGCTTACCAAAGGGGAGTGGGGCATCATTTGTCAGGAGAGGGTAGACCAGGACGGGTCCTTTGGCTGCATAGGTAAACCAACTCCCTGCGTTGTCTGTCTGAGGAGAGCCCAGCTTTGCTTGCTAACAGCTCCCCTCTTC
Organism: Phalacrocorax carbo; assembly: GCF_963921805.1. Taxonomy (NCBI): domain Eukaryota; kingdom Metazoa; phylum Chordata; class Aves; order Suliformes; family Phalacrocoracidae; genus Phalacrocorax; species Phalacrocorax carbo. The sequence continues at coordinate 44,036,147 of NC_087517.1, read as the reverse complement.
TTCCTAGGTGTGCCCGGAGGGGTGCCACCACCACAAGTGCAAATTTGCCCACCTGGAGCTCCAGGATACCCTGGTTCCAGCACTCCAGCAGGTCCCCACCCTGGCTACCCTCCAGTGATTCCTGGTGCCCCTGGAGCCTATCCCACGACAGCCCCAGGTGGCTATCCCTGTGGCCCCCCTCAGCCTGGGCCCTACCCATTAGGGCAGTACCCCCATGGGCACCCTCCACCAGGGCATCATCCCCATGGGCATCCCTATCCGGGACCACCAGGAATGCCAGGGTGCCCACTGCGCCCCCCTGACTGCCATCAGAAACACCATAAGAAGCACAAGAAGAAGCACTCCAAGCACCATGGAGGCAAGGTAAGAGAGAAGTGGCAGCAAACCCTTCTGAATCTCTGCTGTGGTCCTTTGGACCCCTTCATGCATGCCACAGCACCCAGCCTGGGCAGTTGGGGCTCCCCTCCTCCACTCTGTGGCAACTGGGGTGGGCTGCAAACACCCCAATAGCTTTTTTTAGATGTGGAGCCTCTTGTTTGGTTAATAAATAGGCAAGCATGAGTCACTGCAAGCAAGTCTTTTGAAACATGATCCATGAAATTCCTTGAAGCCATTTGAAACAGTGAGACAGCTCAGGGTGCACCATGCAATCTTTTGAACCCCAGGACATTTTCCTGCTCACCCAATGGCAAATGATGCTTCCATAAGGGACGTTGAGCGAATGTCGCACAGCAGAGGAGCAGTTCAGTTCTCTCTTAAAATACAAAATGAAACAACCCAAAAAAGGAAAAGCAGTTCTCTGTGCTGGGAGTAGATGCTGCAGAAAATACCATTCCAGGGATGGGTACCGCCTCGAGTAGGTGTGAGTGAGGGACTGCTAAACAAACCGCCAGTTCCACCATCAGAGGTGTGAGCATTTCCCAGATAAAGCAAACAATCAGCTCCTCTCACTGTGCAATGGCTCTGAAAGTGACCTGCCTTGACACTTGCTCTCATTGGCAGAGAGCAGGACCCTTCTGGGGTCTGCATAATTGGCCTGAACAGCCTTGTAAAATAATAGTAAAAAAATCCCTCCCATGATATGCCCATAATTATATTCTCCAAGCAGAAAAAGAGTGACTCCAAACTCTAAAACATGGTTTGTAACAGCATTGCAATAAACATTGTGGTGATGTTATTAGTAGCCATTTTATCTTCAAGGCAGGGTATCGTGGCCGGGGTTTGCTGTCTGAGGCCGTGGTGCTGTGCTGACTCCCATGCAGGCTTACCCTCTGCATGACCCCTGGGGCCTTGACATTAACTAATTACTGGCTTGCAGTCCAGCGAGCATGCAAACTGAGAGCACCACTTTTTCTGACGTGCAAAGACACCTGGGGAGAGCTGGGTCCGCAGCCACCCACTGAAGGCTCAACCTGGACCCAGATGGGCACTGGGAACAGGCACCCCCCCATAGGATTGCTAACACCTACCAGAAATGGTGAGAAAGTAAGTTGTTTCTGTGCTACCCTAAAGTTGATTTATCTCCTCCAGCACTCCAGCAGCTCAAGCAGCAGTTCTGACTCTGACTGAAGAGGACATCTTCCACCCGCATAGTGGCAAAGTGATGAAACATGAAGCTCAGTGCCCCATGGGAACCACCTGCATGTTGTTCTGCTCCTTTCCTCTTTCTCTTAGAGCAGTGTTTTGCCTGATTTTCTTGGTTTTAGCTTGTAAATTCTTTGACCTGGAATCACTGTGAGACAATGGGCAGCAACTCTGTCCTCTGTCTTTCGGGACATCCCACTGAAAATCACCCCTGAGGCTACAGGTAGCAGCACGGGGAGTATCACGTGCTGTTTTGCAGTCTGCTGGAGTCTGTATGTTTTTTCTTGTGCAATGACGTCAGCTGGTAACATGGATCTCACCACTCAAAGAAGATGTTACATTTCGTGTGAGCTTTCTTAGCAGCAGGGCTGGCCAGGGAATGCTATAACTTTCCCCTTGCTGAACTGTATGGGTTGCTATCCTCCCTGACAGGGTAATAATTAATAGGGAAAAGTAGTGAGCTCTCTTTCTGAAGCCCGTAAGCCATGGCCATGGGACTGTGGCATGCTCACTAGGAAAGGTGGAAAGCCCGGCATTGCTTTTACCACAAAAATTTTAACCCAGGGCTGCTTTTGCTGCTGTTTTATTTTTGTTTTGGCCATTGTCATGACTCAGGAGGACCCTTCCCAGCCCCATTATCAAGAAGGTTTTGCTGCCAGTCAGTGTGACTGGCTGCTGGCACCATGACAGAGAGAGTCTCCAAAAGAGGTGGCTCAGCCCATGTCACCAAGATTTACTGCCAGTTCATCCTTGTTGCACTGGCTGGGCGTGTGTCCGTGCTGAGTCAATGGGATTTCACTCCTGTGGCACCCCTCTGGATGCAGTCATGTTTTGTCCTGTGACCCTTGAGTGTCCCCTACAGCTCTCCTTTCCAAGGGAGGGAAAACATGGTAGTGACACTGCAGTATGAATGGCCAGAACTCCCCACCACCGTGCCCTTCCCTGCACTCATGTTGCCGGCTCCTCTGCACCTTGTGCTTGGGGTCCCCTGTGGACAACCCAAGCCCTGCCCAGCCTCTCCTTCCCATCCCACCTCCACCACCATGGATGCAACCTTAGAGGAATGCCCCGTCCTTGGAAGGTTCCCATGCCCCGTTGTCCTGGCTTGAGACACACAAGTGTTGGATGCAAGAGGGACTGAAGAATGCATGGGAAAGTGTGACTCAGGTGCAATGCCACCTTCATGGTAGGGAAAGGCACAACCCCCTCAAAGAGGGGCACCTGAAGACCCCTGCTCTCCTCACCCATGAACAGGGAGGAATATGAAGCAGGTGAGGAATGAAGACATGGTCTTTGTCATGCTGAGGGACCACAGTTTGATGAGCACTTTGGGGGTGCAGGGCCAGGGGGCAGAGGAACAGGTCTGCAAGGGGACTGCTGGAGACAGCAGGGAGAGCTGGAGAGGCCCTATCAGCATCCTGTGGTTCTTCAGGTCCTCAGCAGTGCCCCATGACCCCTGTGCTGCAAGGACCCCTGGCCTTCTCCTCCTTGTGAGGAGAGGCAGAATACAAACTTATCTGGACTCACCAGCTTAGCACCAGGAGAATCAGCTGCTCATTAAAAATAATTAAAGAAAGAAGAGAAACTACAGAATAAAGAGGCTTTTTTTCAGGATAGGGTGAAAAGAGTTTATTTGTTTATTTTTGCAGACAGCACAATTCAAGTTAAAATCTGGGCATTGCTCAGCAGATACCAGTGGGAAGAAGGCACCATGGTTGCTTTAAGTGCATTGGGAAGACAGAGAGGCAGCTCCAGTGGCTGCCCAGTATTTTGTGAGATGCTGGGAGGCATGCTGCTCCTCTCAGCCAGAATTTTGGGTGCAGTAATAAATGAACAGGTTCTGATGAAAGTCAGAATGGCAGAAGGAAGCAAGGGAGACATGGCCCACAGAAAAATTAAAATCTGAAAGATGATCTGTGAAATTTCGGATAGATAGAGCCTCAGAAGGAGCATCTACAGACAACTGTAGAAGGCATCAAAACCTCTCACCATCCCATTGCTCCCAGGAAAGAGGAACAAGCCACCAAGGGCCACACAAAAGGAAAATAAGTCGCTGACCATTTCAAGCAGCATGTTGTGTGCTATAAACTCACTCAGTTCTCTCAGGGCAGAAGTACCGAGAGAACAGAAAAGATGAGATAATCTGAAAAACGGTTTGCTAAAGAACAGGGGTTGTCACAACCATAAAGCTCCTTACAAGGACACTGAGGGATACTGAGAGTTTTTGAAAGCTAGAGATGATCATTTGTCCTGCTACACTGGAAAGGTTTCTCACTTCTTTGACAAGCCCTCCTAGGATTACAGTACATAAGAAAGGCATGGCTTAGTGTGTGTAAAGCTTTACAGAAGTATGTCTCATGGCTCTGTATCCTGCTTTGGTCTTGGTTTTAATTAGCACCATAAATGTAAGATACGTGACTTTTCATCATGAAAATAAAAAGAAAGCTCTGGATTTTGGCTAGAAAGAAGGACCCAGAGGGCAGCTGTTCTGGGCCAGCTCAGAGTTGCTAGCAACCATACAGAAGGAAGAAAACAAAACAGATAATATCAGGGTGTGTATACTGGTGAGAGGAGGACATGTGCACTTCCTTCATTCAACATATCCACTTAATGAACCTGTCGAAGAAGCTGGGCTGGGAGAGGCTGTCATAGTCCTTCTCCCGGAAGATGGCTGCCCGGTCCCCGAGGCCAAGCTTCAGCAGGACATCCATGTCTACATCACTCCCAAGAGCCACTACTGTGGGCATGACATCTTGCTTCTTCATGGAATTGATGGCCTCCTCGAGGTTCTTGCTTCCTGTGATGCCATCAGTGATGAAGACGAAGGAGAGCTCAGCATTGCGCCGGGCGAGTCGCTGCCCATCTCCAGGGCTGAGCACAATGTTGTTGATGGCATGTATGATGGCTGACCCGATATTGGAGGATGAGTCCAGGTACTTGATCTGTGCTAGGGCATTGGAGATTTCCGTCAGGTTGTAGGTCAGTGGGAAGACCACATCCTGGTCCCTCTCACTGCCATACTGCAGCAGTGCAATCCGGGCATTCATGTTGTCACTGTTGCTCCTGGCTAACGTGAGCTGTTGGGCCACCTCCTCCACAAAGTGGTGGGCCCTGTGGAAATTTTGCTCCCCAATCCTTTCAGAGCCATCAAGCAAGAAAACGACGTCAACAGGGCGCTGTGTGCACTGGGCCACTGCAAGCTCTGCAGGAGAAAGAAGAATACAAGAGTTGGGAGCATAAGAAAGCCTACAGGATAAGGTTGGGGCTTGCTTCAGGCAGTGTAGGTTGGAACCTGTGCATCTTTGTCCAAAGAAGGACCAGCCCCACTCTGCTGCCAAAGCCTGTCTTTCATATTGGCTTCTGATTCCCTCAGATCTTGGACACTAGGTCTTAATGAATGTTAATTCTGGGGCCTGTGAGAGGTTTGTGCATTTCAGTCCCAGAATAACATCCACCTTCTTACAGCAGTGCCCAGCTCTTATCTGTAACAGGAATATCCAGAGATTAGTGTCAGGCAGTGTCTGCAAACCTCTTGGTTACTTCTAGAGAATGGTTTACTTTCAGAGTTACTTTTCATACACAGATTTGTAGGATGAAAGCTGTTTTCATACCTTTCACCCAGATTAGTTTAATCAGCAATCACTAATTCCCGAAGAGCTCATAAGGGTTGGGTCATATGGTTGGAAAACAAGACTATCCTTGTTGATGTACCTGTATGTAGTAAAGCGGCATTTGTAATACATAACAGATCAATATTTGAGTGAAACACAGTGGGACATTGTTCTTCAGTCACTCAGAACAGGACCTGTCCACAAAGTGGGCATGTGGGCATTTGAATACACACAGTGAATGAACTCAGAAGAAAAAGGAGAAGAAAATAGCAATCTTTGGAGACAGCTGTTAATTAGGGACCATTATTTCATTCCTTTGCAGTAGTTATGTGTATTGCATTTGGTGTTCCTCTGCATGCACTGCTTCTGCGAGAAACACTTCCATTACTGAACTGTTGAATTTTCTTCTTCTTGAGTTTCCCTCTCTGCTGAAAGCACCAGTCAGGAATACGATTGCAACAGCAGTATTGATTTGTGATGTACATGCTGCGGCTGGCGCCCCCTGAGGTGGCAGCAGGGCAATGGTCTGCAATTCTGTCAATCAATTCTGTGCCTTTAAGACCGGATCTTGAAAGTCCTGGAGCTAATGTCATGTTGTGTTGTGTGACTGGAAAGGAGTGGGACATTCTGGAGCAACCCCAGCTTGAGCATCCGTTTCTGGCAACAAAGGGTGACTTTTGGGATAGGAGTATCACATTAGGTTGAATTTCTGTCCTGTGAGCAAATCCAACTTGACAAGAGCTGAATGCTGTTAGATCTGGATTAAGCATGGCAGGGTGCTGAACTGGTATAATTCCTTGTATGAGCTGAGCAGCGAATGCTCAGTATTGTAAATTCTCAGTGAGTAAACTTACTGTTTAGTACATTAGTACTATGTGTGTAGTTAACATTCAGCAAACTGCAAAGTTATATTTTCAGCAAAACAGATATATGCACTCTTGAGACTACAGAGACAGTGTGAAACGTGAATCCCACAGCACAAGATAGTGTAGCAGAAGGCGTGATGGTGCATATCATTGCACTCACAGACTATTTGGCACCACTTCCATCCATCCATCTATGATAAAAGTCAAACCTGATGTAGGAACTTCTGCTGGGACTTGTGGCTTAACCTAACTCGTTGGACATTGCAAAAGTCCATGGTTGTTTCTGTATCATGTTCCCTGACCTTGTAGATTGGCATTTCTCCTTAGTTCACACTGTAAAACATATCTACAACGATGGCATGCCTTGAATAGAGCTTCCGGGATGTTGTCTTACTGGGAACAATAGGCTTCTGCAATGCCAGTTCTGACTGCAGTAGAAACAAATCTCAAAGCAATGCTTTTTCCCCCATGGGCTTTCTGAATATCACAGTTTGAAATACTTCACTCCTTTAAGGCAGTAAAGATACTGCCTTAAGTACTCACCTCTACCCCACCTTCCTTGAGAAATGTTCTCTAAAAGTACATTGATGCTGCAGTTCCCAGTGTGCAGGCGCTGCTGCCAGAAGGATACTTTGCCTTGGCAGCACCTGCACTACTGGTCCTCACCAGCTCTGTGCAGTCATGGAGTGGGGGAAGGAAGGCAGATATGCCCCTTGTAACCACACAGTCCAAAATCTACACAGGGGTCTGCAAAAGCAGGTGGAAGCGAGTGCGTGGGAGTAATGGCTGCATATCATGTTTGAGAGTGTTACCAGTCTGTCTCCCCTGACACTTGTCTATATGCAGTCATGTTTCTTGAGACAACAAGCAAGATTGACCCGCCTCCCGCATGACCCAAAGCAAGCCTTAAGAGCTTCTAGTTAAGCAGACCATGGCTGAGAGCAGCACCACTCCATGGAGCTTCAGTGAGAGTGTAATGAATGTGTGGCTCTCCAGGAAGCCTTTACTGCAGGAGAACTTCTGAGTTACTCCGTTGCTGCTCAGCCCTCATGGTTGGGGAGGGCTGCCTTCAAGCTATGTGATAAGATGCCTTTATGTACGAGTTATCCCATGGGAACATAACAGGTACAAGGCAGTGCAGCACAACTTTGGGTTTTTCCTGTTCAGTGTCATGCTTCAGTTGAAGCTTGTTCCTGTTTCTGGGAGTCTGAGGACCCAAGTGGCCTTTCCTGCAGCAAGGAACAAGACTCTTGTCCTTAACTGGGAGATAAGCTCTCAAAGGCACCACCATGAATTAGGCCAACTAAAATCTTCACATCATAATTAAAATTGGAGCACCAGTCCTTCTCACGCGGCTTACAGCAAGTCACAAATGCCTGCAGCTCACTGTACTGCATAGCATATGCTAGGACACAGCTGAGGACATCTAAAAACGGTAGCACAAAAAGCAGAAACACCATCGATTTTACTGCCATTAGAAACCCATCTAGTTACGTGCACCCATTCACATCATGTTCCTGCTTCTTCTAAAACCTGGATAACTTGCATTTCCTCTATTGTTTCACAGTGTTGACAGCAGAAATGAAAGTGACAGTGAGATGGGGACTGGCCTCCTAGCCCTTTCTGGGTCCTTTCCCTTTCACAACCCCTCCTGTGTCTTTGGGGAGGTGTGGACCCAACCCCTGATCTGTGCCCTTTCTTTGCCCAAGAGCTTCACTGAAGGAACTGCTGCTGTAATGAAATCTATCTGGTTTTACCAGAGGGATTAGCCAGGATTATGTTAGCAAACCACCACTACATCCACTTCCCTCTGTCTAACAAGGGCCAATGTAAATACTGCTCAGGCAAAGACTTCTTTCTCTCTCTTTTTTTTTTTTTTTTTTTTTTTGTTTCCATAATGAGCTGAAGGTTTTTGAGAAGTAAAAAAGTTTGTTTCCAATGTTGCACTGCTTTGCTAGGAAATATTTCCAAAGGAAATGAACTAAACATCCACTGTGTGATGACGTCTAAACCCCCTTTGCTGAAGTCTTGCCAAATCCTTGTCTCATTCAGCAAGATGTCCCAGACCTAAGATGTTCTTGTCAGATCACTGTTTCTTTGGGGCTTTTCCTCTAGCATCATGGCTGGGGCAGCTTAATTACTCTGAGTTCAATCTTCTTTCTTACATCCCAGCAGGCTAAGTCACATGCTACTTTTGGGGTAAAATTAAAAACAGGGTAGGGAGCTTGGCTTTGCACAGACTATCTTGAATTATGTGGATTACAACCAGATGCTAGCATATGGACTGAGACACAGGCAGATCCTCATTACTTTGCCTTCACCTAAAACTCTGAGCACACCATTTAAAGCTCTCTGAACAAATCTCCTCCATTATATGCCAACAGCAGAGTTCTCTGAGGTCCATGTCCCTATAGACTAGAAGCAAAAAGTGCTGAAACTTTGAGAGAAAGACTGTTTTTATGCAGCACGTCTGGCCTGCATGTGTGCTGAGCAACAGAAACACATCCCTGCATACCTGTCACTGCGCGGCTTCTAGCCTAGTCTGGCAAGCCCCAGATGTTGAAAACACTGCAAGAAGTTGCAGTGGGCAAATTCCTCATTCAAATTCCCATGCCTGAGCTTGGAAATTGGGTCCACATTGCACACCTGGAAACATTACAGCCCAACCACATTTTTGAAGACCATACCTCTCCCTTCTGCCCATTAAATATGACATTTGCTCAGCATACTTTATTGCAATAATACCATGTCAGTTAGAGAGGCTGCAAAATTCACTTGATGGCAGTAAACACTTCTACTCTTGTGCCTGCACACAAAATACTCTTTTCTCTTCTTACAACTTGAAAGGGCAGTAGTTATTCTGGAGGCAGTCACCTGCCTGAATTTTTGTAAAAACCAGGGGCAGATGAGCTCATGGATATATCACTTCTTGTCTAAAAACATGTACCCTCAGCGCAAGTGGTGGGTCTGTAGTCTCGCTGGCCCAAACTAGGACTGGGTATGGATTGAATGGGTTATACTACAAGTTTAAATACTTGCTTTTAAATAGCTCATGTAATGTATCACAGAGGTTTGACTGTGCAGTCATGGATTTTTGCTTTGAACTGCCTGGTCCTACATAACCTCTGCCTCTTGGATATGAACAGGTACACATTGCTAATTAAGACAGAAGAAACACAAATGTACAAGCAGAGAAAAAGGCAGAGGGAGCTCATACAGTTTCTGAGAGAAGCACTCTCCAGGTTTTGTGTGCTCTTGATGGAAAGCCAGGGTTGCTCCCTCTCCCGTACTATTTGTTCTCTTCCCTCAGTATCCCCAGCTGCCCACTGAATGGTTGTACAGAGACACTCACTGCAGTGAGAGGAGATGCACCTTGCTTTGCCAGTCTTGCCACACAAATGGTTTGCAGCACCTGAAGACAGCCCTCACTCTAACGCAGCAAGAGGATGCAGAAGATACTTCAGAAGTGGTCAGCAAATGCATATGTAGGAAGGCATGAGAAAAGCATAGTTAGGCTCTCCGCAAATTAGGAGCTCGCTCTGGCCCTCAGCCCACGTGCATGCCAGCAGTCTCCTTGGTGGAGCCTGGTGCTCATGTACAGCTGAGGGCTGGGACACACTAACCTGCCAGAGCAGGGTTGGAGCACGGGAGGGCTGGAGGGGAGCAGCATGGCTGGCTCAGAGACCAAGGCAATGCAACTCGTCTGCAGAAAAGCAGTGGGTAAAACAAAAGCATCTCTTGACATCACTGGAGAAAGCCGCCATGCTCATCAGCCAGCCAAGCCAGAGAGGACTGCCCCTTGTGTCATATCCCTGGCTAAGCACAACCAAGCTGTTTCACTGCCTGTGTTTATCCTAAACTAGAAGCATCTACCAATGTACCTGTCCCCTCTGCCAAACAGGCACTCAAGGAAAGACAATTACCACCTCCACTCAGCCTCTGCCTCCACCCACTTCATGTGATCTCTAACAGAGATATCAGCAAAGCCCTAGCACGGTTTCTGGGTCCCCCACAATCTCGCTGTGCACCATTTTGAAGGTGTCAATGAACAAGTCCATCCACTCTTGCCGCTCATTTCCAGTGGCAAACTTGGCTTTTTCGGCGGTAAAGGCCAAAGTGGCCACCAGCTGGGTGTACATGCTGGGGTCCTGGGTTTCCCGCGTGGAGTTTAGGAACTGGGCGATCGAATGTATGGTGCTGGGGAAATCTATGTTGACTCCCTCTTCCATGGGGCGGAAAATAAGTGGGTTTACGTTCCCAGGGTTCCTGTAATCTGCAAGTGAGCGTCAAAAGAATATTTTCAGGGCTTGCTAGCAACTGCTGCGTCTCTGAATGCTACCTGGCTTTCCTACGTGCACTGCACCAGAGAAGAACAAGGCTAATGAGGGACAGAGAAGTAAAGACCAAAGCCAGATTTTAAACCTTTCTGCAACTTTTACGTCTGAGGAACCATGGGATTTGTGCCAAAACCAATCACACATCAACCAAGAGACATCAGAAAATTAAATGAAACCTTAACTGCCCAGTTCCTTCCCACTCATCCAGCATAGGCATGATGGAGAAAGAGCAGCACTGAGGAAGAGGGCCACAGGGTCCACCTTCTTTCTGCGTATGGGCTTCAGCCATCATGTAGCTTTGAACTCTGCTATGTGCAAACTGTATACATGATGCTGTACAGCCAGAAAGACATCTAAGAGACAGCATTATGTGGACTCCTTGCCTGGCACTCAGCCCCTGTGCTTTGGCTAGAGTCACTGCCCTGAGGTGTGCAATGCCCCTGTGCAGTGTCCAGGTGAGCCAGGACTCTGAGAGCCTCTGTCTCCACCTGGCTGTGCTGAACTTAAATTCAAATAACATACCAAAGCTCAAAGCCTTTTGCATGGGTTAGAAACAGTGTCACAGAGCACCATGCAATTTCTATTGAAGCAAGCAGTCAGTTCAGATTTGCTCAGCATTTAACCCATTTAACACTCCCGCATCCTGTTAGCACTGCAGTAATTGATGGGCGGTATCATGGAGAAAAGGGTCTGCCCTGAAAACAGGAAAACCTGGATTTCCTTAGGCAAAGTACTGAGGTAGCACACCTTCACCTACAGGTGTGAACATGAAGTGGTGAAGTCCCTGTTTTTACAGGGCAGCAGGGAGGAAGCCAGGGTATAAATACATGTCCCTCTCTGTGCTCTGCTGACAATACCCAGGCTGGAGCTGGGGTACCTGGCATGAGCAATTGATTTGCTCCTTAAGGTGCCAAGCCTTCAACCCTGACAGCAATGGACCAAGAACAGGGCTGGGTGTAGCTGCCTCCCTGACCTAAACCAGTCTATGACTGGACACACATTGGATCTACACAAAGCTCACTCACATACCCTGTGAAGGGCACCATCTCCAGCCAAAGGGTTTGCATGTGAATTGGCACCAGCTCTTGAGATGTCCTCAGAGAACCAGAGGAAGCTGAGCACTGAGCAGAGAAGCTCCAGGCTCTGTCACATTGCCTTATGTCACATCCCTTCCAACACGTTCCCTTGCTACTAGGCAAGTGTGATCATTGCAAATCCTTCTAAACAATGACAGCAATCATTATGGACCATCTGGGTGTGGCAGGTGGAAGGCGCTTTGCCCAAAGGCCCCAGAATCCCTGGGTATCACTCCACCTCCCATGTCCTCTGGGGTGCAGGTATAGGGCCTGCATGTGACCTGGCATGTCTATGGCATGGCTTGAGGTATTTGCCCAAGAGAGACCCCCCTCTCAGGTGCCTCCTCAAGCCATTTCTGCTCTGGTACCCAGGACTGTCAGGTATCAGCAACCTGTTCTCACCTTGCATCAGGAACAGAAACACCCAAGTGCACTACAGGGAAAGGACCACCAACTTCACCTTGCTTTGGACAGCTTTGGTGGCCCAAGCCTAGGAGAACATGAGTGCACCTGCAGTGTTCCTCAGAAATGGGGCGGCTGCAAAGACCAAAAGCTTTGAAGACACCTGAGAAGTCACCAGTGTGGCATGGGGAAGTCGCCTCCTTGTGCACAGATCTGCAGGACAAAGCTCCTCAGAGGACACGGCAGAGGAGCCTGTGTGGATAGCTCAGCATCATGGTTGGACATTGGGCTATCTGCATGGCCAGGTGCAAATACTCATAATACTAGTGAGAGATTTTAGATGGGAATAATTATAGCTTTTCTGTCTTCAGGTTTCTAAGCATCCTTGGACCGGTTTTCCTTTGTTTTGTATGGAAATGAAGGGACTTTGAAAATGAAATTTGAGATTCTGTATAATAGTGAGTTGAAGCTGAGGACTTAGACAAAAACATTCATGGCAAGAGTAGAAATAAAAATTGCAAGAACTAGCAAAACTTTGTGCCCTATAGGCTTTGTGTATATCAGCAAATAGTGCATCTGTTGTATTTAAACAGGCACAGAGACTCAGACAGACAGGATCTCTAGGAATTCAGGTTGCAGATCTGCCCCTTCACAAGCAAAATGGGATTGAGTAAAGCTACCTGCAGCAAACAGCAGCCATCTCCTTTATACCAGAGGATCCTTACAGCCTTTTCTCCTTTAATCCAACATCCTGAGTTAATTGTTAATTAAATACAGCCAGCGTTAGAGAAGCCAAAGCTTTGGATCCACTATGGTGCCATTTTCCAAACAGTCCCTACCCCCTGCTCTGCCCTTGTGACTCCCAAGGAGCATCCTGCCCAGTGCTGCAGGCTGGGCTCTGCATTTTTAAGGTCACATAGGTGGGAGAGTTTAGCAAGGGAGTTTTGACTTGATGTACAATAGAGACATGGAACAAGTGAGAAATTGATTGCTGAGTTGGAGGTCAAAACCTGGTGGCTTCTAGGAATTGGGACAGGAACAAATATCAGGGCTGAACCATGCTGGTGCACTAATACAGTGTACTAATATGGTGCACTAATATGGTGTACCTACCTGTGCAAAGAACTGAGATGGCAAAAAAGCAGGAGATGAAAACCTGGAGCCCCTCCTCATGTAAAGTAACACTATTTCCCAAACACCTGCCATCCAAAGGGAATGAACAGGCTTGCACACCCACCTCCCACTCCTGAGCCTTGTGCACTCTCTCCCAGACCTATCACTTTGTGCAGACAGCATGAAGCTACTTGTAATTTTTACCTGTCTGACAAGGCAGCTCAGGGCAGACGATCTGTGGATCTGGAAGGAAATAAACGAGGAAAACTGAGTGATGTGCTGCAAGACACCTTCATGGCTTGCACAGTCAGGGTGGCAGGAGGAAGTCTTCTACAAGGGGAAAGGATTCCAAAGGACTGCCCCAAAAGGCTGGCCCATATCTGAGGAAGGACTGTTTATCCAGGGCTACATAAAGGTCAGCCCCCCACATGAATAAGCCAGCTTATGAGCTACTGGCCAACCTGCTGGCACACAGTGCCTCTGCAATTGTTGCTATGCACTATATATGCCCCCCCAACCCAAACCCTGGAGGGTGAAAACTCCAGTTCCAGTAAGAACAGGTACAGACCTGGGCAGAGCACATCCTCCATCTTGTCAATGAATTCCTCTGCCACTAGGTCTGAGAAAAGCCTCATCTTCTGGACTCGCTGGGGTTCATTGCAGGCAATGGAGACCAGGGTCTCACTCTGTTCTGGCTGATCAAACATGTCTCCAATGCCAATGGTGTTGACAACCACATCTCTACCACAAAGAGCCCCTAGGTTCTTGTCATCATCCCGGGGGTCGTAGCGCCCATCTGTGATCACCACAGCAAACACTTGGGCTTTCTCTCGCCTGCTTTCTTTGATGAGCTTGTTGTAGGCAAACTGAAGAGCAGACGGTGTCCAGGTGCCTCCAGCAATCCACTCCAGGCGCTTCACTGCTTCCTTGAAGCTCGACAGTGAATCAATGCGCTCATCATCAAGCTTGATGGCTTCGAAGGTCCCCTCGTGACTGTACTGCACCACCCCAACACGGGCACCTGCCAATGAAGTGTCACATTACTTGGCTTTGCATCCTCAGTGAAAGGTGGAGAAAGTCAGCAAACTTTCCTATCAGCAAAGAGCTGCTTGATTGGCCTACAAAGCTGGGAAGGGAAGAGGGAAGAGCAGAAACTGCTGTGAAAATGCTGGACAAATGGATTGCAGCCCAGGGCAGCTATAGACAAATGTGGAAGCTGGAGGGATTCCAGACCCTTTTCTTTTCCCCATGACCCACTTTGTCCCTACACAGTCCAGACCTGTCTGTGACTTGGGGTCTTTGGCAATAGAGCCCAGCCGGCTGACCACGTTGACAACAAAATTTTTTTCCAGGGTGAAGTTGGTGTAGCCAATACTTTCTGAGCTGTCTATGACGAACATGATGTCCAGGGCACCACAGCGCTTCTCACAGTCTGGGCAGAGGCACAGAAGGAGGAAAACACAAAGGTCAATGGTGATGGGAACAAAAGTCACCAGGGCAGAAGATACCATCTATGGGAAGATGGAGACAATTAGCATCACACCAAGCATCCACAGTGTTTGTGGTGCTGCCCACAGACAGCAGCATAGGGAGGATTTTACATGCATCTTTCTGGTGATATATATCGAAATAAACCTTTTTAATATTGCTGTATAATACACTCTATCCTATCATCTGGACCATGCAGGTCTATATTACAGCTCACTGTTCCTGCGATGGCAGAGCTAAATTTTGGGAGGTAAGACAGGCTGTCCCTGCAGTGCCACTGTACTCAGTGGTGGGCTTGGACCAGGGTGAAGAAGGAACGACTTCCCATGGTGTCTCCTCTGCAGGATGTAGCACTGTGCAGAACAGCAAAGAGCCTACTGTACCAGTGGCTCAGTGCAAAGGGCAGCTCACAGAGCAAAGCTCCCTCGAGAGAGCTCCCAAAGAAGGAGGCAGCCCCTGGTGACCAGTTTCCCTATTCCTCAAGTGGTCGTTCCCCTGCTCTGGGGAGAGTTGATGGTCTGCTCACCACAGCATCCGCACGTCTCTCGCACATAGGTCATCACGTCGCAGTCCTGCCAGCAAAGGGGTGCAGGGTGAATGCCTCCCTCCCTTACACAGCATCTGTCCCCTCTAAGGGAAAGGCTCCCCTTTCCCTTCCCACCCAGCCAGCCCCCTCCCTCTTTCCTTGGCTCCCATGGGAAGCCTCAGGCCACTTCTGCTGGGCAGCAGCAGGACCTGATGCCTTGTTTTGTTCTCAGGCTGTTCATGGCAAAGCCATGGTTGACCCTGGAAGAAGAGCACAGGGGCTCCAGACCAGTGCTACTTACAGTCAGGCCAGGATCTCCTGGTGGGCCGGGGGTCCCCTGTAAAAAGAGCACAGGGTTTCAGGTACGGTTTTCCCATAAATTCCCTTTTTGGAAACTAGACGTCAGAGCCATCAAAAACATGGCTTTTTGCAGAGGTCTGCCACTGGAAGGGTATGAAAGCCTGGCTGGGAGCTAGCAGACGTCTGGCAGCTGATGTCCCCTCCAGCAAACCCTGCTGCAGAGACACCCACTGGAGTCCTCTGGGCTTTAAAGCATCAAGGAGATGTGGGAAGGAGAGGAGGGAGCTGTAGCATTTGCTCAGACACAATGGCTGGTACTGTACCTCAGGGCCTGCTTCACCAGTTGGACCACGGGGTCCAGGCTCACCTCCTGGGCCAGGATCACCCTGGGGAAGAAGCAAAGCAGGGTCAAATACTTCCCTGCAAGGCTGGAAAGACAGCTGCTGGTGTTTGGGGATCCTCCTGACCCCTTCATCAGGCACAGCCCTGCTAAGTGTGGTCACCAGCCTGCCACAGCTGAGCCTGGGGACACAGGGCACGCAGGAGAGTGGGCAGCATTGTCCCCAGCACACCTGGCAGGGGTGTGGGAGGGGGACACTGACCCTGTGGGCAGTATGGGAAGTCTGCTTACCGGTTCCCCCTTCTCGCCTTTGGTCCCTTGCACTCCCTTTGGTCCAAGCTCACCTCTTCCTCCCTGCTCAATGGAAGGAGAAACAGATCCATCATGCAGCACATCTGGATGTGCTCAGGCAGAGGCACTACTGCTATGAGCCTGTCAAAAACACATGCCTGCCTAGCCCAGGAGACCACTTTCTAAACCAGCAGCTCAGCATAGAGCAAAGAAATGGTGTTTACATAGGCATTAACTAAGAATAAAGAAGTTTTGCAAAGCGTATTTCAGATGGTTTCAAAAGGAGATGGGCTTGGAAGAAACATCCAGGCTCTGCGGTTGCAGGGAATAGCCAGGGCAGCTGCCAGCAGGACACGGTCCTCAGCCATGCACCCGGAGGGTCAGGCAACAGCTACTCAGCATTTCACAGGCGACGGGGACAGACACACTCACCTTCAGTCCCTGCTGCCCCTTCTCACCCTTGTCACCCTGTGAAGGGAGAGGAGGGAGAGGTCAACACCCAACTGGTACTGGCCCCCACTGTGCCTGCATACATCCAAAGTCTGGAGTATACATCCAAAGTGAGGGGCACAAAGCTAAACAGCAGGTGTAACTTCAGGCTGGTGGTTGGGGTGGTGGGTGCAGCTACCTCCCCATCTCCGCTGTTGAGGCTGGGGTCCCCAGCACCTTTGCCACAAGGCTGATGGAGCCACAGCCAAGTTCAGTCCTGGTGTTCAACTCCCTCTCCTGCTTTGTGGACTTCACTTTTTTGTGACCCTGACCATTTTTCTTCTTCCTTCCCAGTTATCCCAGGCTGCTCAGCATCAACAGCAACCTCCACTGAAACAGGCTTCCTTGTGGTGTGTATGTCTGCACTGGACAAGACATACTTACCTGTGGTCCTCTGGGTCCAGGGTAGCTAAAGCCAGGTCTGCCTCTGTCACCCTTTGGTAGAAAAAAAATGACCTGTCAGAAACCAAACCCAGCCTTTCAGACCTGGCAATGCCAGCAACAGCCAGAGCTGTTTTCATCCCCTCTTGGGGTGAGACACCACCAGGAACCATGACTTCTGCAGCTGGCCCTGAAACACTGGGAGTGGCTGTGTGGAGTGAAGCTTCACAGGGTCTTGGGGACATTGCGTGCCAGGGACAGCCCTGAATCTGTGCAGAGTGAGGGATGTAATCATAGCTGCCTTGACCAGAGCACGACCTACACCTCTGCCCCATAGGGAGGCTCAACTTTGAGCCATTCAGTTTCTGAAGCACACAAGTTTCTGCAATGGAAACTGCCTTTTTTGGGGGGGTGGGGGGAATGGGGAAAGCACACAAAAATACCCTTTCAAATGCAGAGTTGCATTCAGGTACTTTACCTTTGGTCCTGGTGGTCCAGTGTCACCTCTTGGGCCCAAGTCACCAGGGTCCCCACGTGATCCCTGCAGGATAGTGTTGGAGGGAGCGGGTGAGGATGTTCCCTGCAGCAACCTGGCTGCATAGGAGACTGTGCTGGAGAACCCAACTCTTGAGATGATGCTGCAGGATCATCTCCCCTCCCAGTGAAGTTACTGTGATAGTAGCTGATTCAGCACTTGGGTTTCCGCATCCCATGGAGCCACATGGATGTCATGTCACTACTGCCATGGTGCTGGACTAACCACAGACCCAGGACAAATGGGCGCCCAGGAACCCACATCTTCCCTTGCCCTGTGACCATCTCTGAGGGTGCCTTCCATATTGTCATGGGAACACCTGGGACCAGGAGTGATGGAGAAGCAGGGACTCCTGGGTCTTGAGATTTTTCCTTGCCCCAGAGGCTACCTGGGGCTTCTGGGATAGTGTTTAGACTTCCTGGGAAAAGGTCAGGTAGGCTCCCCTTGGGAGGGATAGTGCAGCCAGCTTATGTCAGTAGGGCATGCTTTCACCACAGAGGGAAGACATGGTCATACAGATGCTCAAGGGTGACTTACTATCTTGCCTGGCTCTCCCACAGCACCTGAAGGGCCTCGGGGTCCTGGCAGTCCTTGGTCTCCCTGCAAAGCAGCAAGACACATGAACATACAGAGGCAGGTACAGGCAGGTGTGCATGAGAAAGCCAGGTGATCTGCTCCAGATGGCAGCAGTGCTCTCCCTCCCTCCTGGCTGTCACCAACCCCTCTTCATGCTTACCCTTGCTCCTTTGCTTCCAACCTCACCAGGCAGGCCGCGAGGACCCTCTGGGCCAGGATCTCCCTGTGAAGAGAGTAAAGATATTCCTGGTCAGGGATGTCTCCAATGCTGTCTGTGTGCATGGCAGTGCTCCTTGGAGAGAAAAGGTACAATGCCATCCTCAAATCTGGTGTTTTATTGCTTGAAACACAGTGTCAGGGCAGTGTGCCCTCTGAACATGTCTCTTTAGCCTCAAGCTTTGCTGCCCTTCATCTCATCTCTGGATCAAGCCCTGGAAGAGAAGGCTGTACCTGCTGCTGCCAGGGCAGGCAGTGGGCACAGTGGGAGCACAGCACACATGCAGAGCGCACTGGGATGGACAGTTCCTGGCTGGGCAGTAGCCCATCATGCATACCAGTCCTGTGCATCTTGGGGTCATTTGCAATGGTCTGGGTAGTTGCTTTACTCACCCTTTCTCCTTTGGCCCCAGGAGTGCCTTTGCTGCCTTTCGTTCCTGGATCTCCACGTCGACCCTTGGCAGACACAGGAAGTCATGTAAACAGGATGCAAAGGTGGATGCTACCTGAGCAGTGATGCCTGGCTGCCCTGCCCTCTCCCTCCTGACCCAAGAGATGTCTCCTTGGCCCCTTAGCAAGCATGTGCCTGGCAGCAGAGGAGCAGGGATGCCCATGCTGGCATTGCTTGGGGGATCTTGCCTTTGGCTTTTGGGAAGCCACAGTCAGACTGTTCTTTCAGGATGGTGGTAAAAGCAGTTGACCACAAACACTTGTGGTTCATTCCCTGAACTGCTTTATTCTGCTTTAATTCCAGCTCATTCAGTGTTGCTTTCCCCACTGCATCTTGCAAAAGGACACAAGCTGACCAGGCTCTGGCCTCCTCATGCTGGTGGAGCCATGCTGCTGATTCTGTCAAGGGATGTCACCTCCAACCCACTCCCCAGATTTTGCAGTGCCCCACCACATTAGCTTGGGTCTGTGTGGCACCATTGATGTCATGACACTGCCCTTTTCAGAGAGGTCTACTGTAAGAGCCACCAGATCTTGACTCTGTGAGCTCCTGTGAGAAGGCAAAGGTTTGGGGAACTTGCTAAAGTACAGCCAAAGGGTCTCTGGGCATCCACAGAGGTATTTGTGGTTACGTAGGAATACAAGATGCTTCTCTAAGGTAAAATGGTTAGCATCAGGCTTAGCATTATGGAAGTACTGCTCTAGGAAGATGGGGGAGACAAGGAGATCAGCATCTGCACATATTTTGGAATGCAAAAGGCAGGGAAGGCAAGCTAAATGGGGCAGTTTCTCAGAGCTCATCCATGAAACTGCATCAGGCTCCTGTGGTGTGCCCACTGTCCAGAGAGCTATTCAGACACTTACAGGCTCTCCTTTGGGTCCAGGAGGTCCTGTGTCACCTTTTCTTCCCTTTCTTCCAGCAGGCCCTTGAGCTCCAGGGTTGCCTGGAAGTCCCTTGGAGAAGAAAAATTACAATTTATCAGCAGAGAGGTCAAGGTGCACACAAACACACACCTCATGTCTTGTGTCAAGCTGTACACCTTGTGGATGTGTGTATGAGCTCACAACTTATGTTTCCACACACCTACCATGCCTACATGTCAAAGGTATGTGTACAGGCTCCAGTCTTGGAGCAGCGTGATGCTGTGTCATCTTTCCTCCATCAAGCAGTGCAAAGGGTTGTCAAGTCTTCCTTACAGCATCTGTCTAGCCCTGCCTAAAGCCAGAGGGCTATTTCAGCCTCCTCCACTATCTCTGAAGTAGCTGGCCATCAGCATAGCAACCCCTTTTGCTATAAGGTCAATTATAGTGGGTAAAGCCTGTGTTACATTTCTGAGAAATTAATCATTAACGCTTCCTCAGATTAATATAAACAGCCTGCAAACGCTGGCACTGCCACAAACACCGAGGAAGTCATGAGACTGTGGCAGGGTAAATCACAGCCCAATAGGGCATTTCCACCCAGGAGAAGATGGGAAAAGGAGGAAAGATGCAGCACAATGGATCAGCTAGGAAGATAAATCCTCTTAAGTCTATTTTGCCTGCTTTTCTCTGCTCTGGACAAATGTTCAGGACCCATTCTCCTTTCACTCTGGACAGCTGCAGGGATGTTGTGCAGTCCCCTCTCTTGTTGCCCACATGATGTTTCCTACTGTACTGGTGGGGACATGCATGGTGGAAGAGCTGACTCAACCACCCAGGGACTTGTACTGATGGGCTAATTTGCCATATCACCAGGATGTGTTGGCGAGCAGTCAGTTTTATACTGCACCTGCCCTGTGACCAGCAGCTGATACTGCTGCAGCTCCATGCCATGTGGAACAGACCCTGGTAAGACACTGCAGACATCCAAATGCTTCATGAACCTACCGGGCTTCCTTTTTCTCCTGGAGGTCCCGGGGGTCCGCTGCGACCAGGCCGGCCAGGATCTCCCTGAAATAGCCAGAGATCAATCAATGGTCATTGCCTGCATCATCATCAGCATGTTGTTGCACACCACTGATGTGCACCATGAGGAGCCCAAGGAGCACGGCCAGCAAGACTCTTCCTTCTGCTCCTGTGTCTGGTGATGGGACCAAGACCCCAGAGCCTATGGGCTCCATGAGTAGTGAAGGATTTAAGAGAAAATACAGGTGTATTGTAACAGCTAATGGTGTTTAGCTGTTCCCACTAGTGGCCTCTGCCCATGCTCTCTGCTAGCTGTTCAGAGCACTTTTACCTTTATGCCTTCATCTCCTCTTTCACCTTGGTCTCCTGCATCTCCTGGGTAGCCATCAGGGCCCTAGGGAGGGAAAGAAACATATATTTTGCAGTGGCAACAATATGCATTTTCCCTGCAGAATAAATCAACTGGCTTAGAAAGTTGCTCTAGAGACTAAAATAGTTTTTGAGTGTTGCTAGTGTTGATGAAAGAAGTAGCTCTGCCTCCCTGTGTGGAGGGGAGGGACACTGGGGGGAATCCCAGCTTACTTGCCCATGGAAAGGATGCACAAAAAATCAGGCTGTGCTCCCCATTCTGGGGATCCCAGGCTTGGTATTATAATCGGTAGGAAAATGGGCCAGTAACCTCTCATTGGCCATCTTTCTACATGTGCAACTCATTCAGCAGCTATACAAGTGATGTGCTGAATGAAAGGGTAAAGCATTCCTACCTTGTCACCAGGGTCTCCCTTGCAGCCTGGTGGTCCAATTCTCCCCAACTTGCCCTGGAGAAATAGCATTCAAAAGAAAAAGACAGAAAAGCTGTAGGTGTCTGAAGGGAAAATACAGGTTTTCTTGTTACCAGTTACTAATTTTTAACATAATCTGCTGACCATACCTGTCATCAGCTAGAGAATAAATAACATGTGTGTTCCTTAAACAGGAGTGTGGTGTGCAGAGACAAATGGAGGAGGAGAAAGTAATCTAAAAGCCCTGAGCAGTAGTATGGGTGTTGGTGTGAATTCAAGCTCACTCATCCTGCATGCATGCTCTGGGTGATGGACACATCCCTTGAGGCTGGATTTGGCAGTCACTCACGTCCACAGTTGTGCTGGTCCTCCATGGTACATCTCTCATCAGAGCAGCTGAGGTCTGCAGTAACCACGCTGCCTGATGGATGCTGTGAGAGCAGTGACCCCCTTATTGTCCATCCGAAATGGCTTTGCCAGCAGCACTTAGACAGCTCACCCAAGCTAGAGAGTGATGGGGACTGAAAAACTTTAGTGTCTTAGCAGCAGGCATTTGAGGAGTGGGAAGAACTGGTATTATCTCACAGATGTACTTGGCTGGGTATGTGAGAAAGTGCAGAACAAAACCAACGTGCTGGCAAGCAGACAAAGCTATCTGAAATAATCTCAGATTAGGCTATCCCACTGTGGTACATCCGCATGGCATGCAAATCTAAGGGAGGTCATGTCCCTCTACACTCACCATAGAGGGGACAGAGGATTTCAAGGACTTTGCTACAAGGTACTTGAACCTGGCTTTAGGGCTTTAATATTAAGAACAAGCAGTATCTTAGAGATGAGATTCCAGATTCTATGATAAACAGCCTTGAAAATTAACTTTCTGTGAAACTTCCAGTGTACGTGTCCTTTAGGGGTCACTAACACTCAAGATGAAATATCTACACCCAGATGATCTGGCCATATTGCCTTCTGCAGCAGGACTGGCTGTGTTACAGCTTGAGGTTGATTGCTGACGAACAGATAACACTTCTGTGACCTGAATTAACTAATCTCCAGCTAGCTCAAATATTTCTACAGGACATGAAGAATAATATGCAAATAAGTTCATAGAAACCTCAGTCAGAACAAAAAGCTGGCAGGTGGGATGGGTTAAACAAAGCAACCTGTGGGGACATGGTGGCGCTAAAAAAATGAAACATCAGGAGCAACATTGCAGGGTGCTCCCAGTGCTGTTACCTTCTGTCCATCGGTGCCATTCCTGCCTGCCAAACCAGGGGCACCCTGGGATCAAGGGGGAAAAGAAGAAGGATCAGTGGTCTGTTAACACACACTCAAGAGTTGGTAGCTAGAACAACATGCAAGTTAGAAAATGTCCTTTCTTACCCTCCGTCCATCAGATCCAATCTCACCCTGGGGGAAGAAAAAGAAGTCAACCAGTCTGCCTACATCCCTCCCACCCACTTAGTTCAGTAAAAACATCAACACTTCACAAGGTCATGAGCAATGGCTGAAGGAGACAGGCTTTGGGATGCCCCTGGAAATCCCTCCTCGTGTCCACAATTACACATTAATAGGGCTGTTATTCTCCCTATTACAGCTAAACTGTCTCTCTTTGCAACAGAAATTTGTGTGTGCCCTGCCAAGTGCCCAGACAGCCATTCAATCTCTTCTTTCTCACCTTCTCTCCTTTCAGCCCTGGGAGACCCTAGACAAAAAAGAAAAGAAAAACTCTGTGTTAGTGCTTGGGATCAGCATGAGCAGAGGCAGTGGTGTGCCAGTGGTCTCAGGTGGGAAATGGGCAGGTGGAGAGGGAGAAGCAGCGCTCCCCCTGCTTTACCAAAACTCAATGAATGCAAAGAGCCCAGTCTCCTGCTGTGGGATTCTTACCTTGGGACCAGGGTATCCTATTGGACCTTCAATACCTGGGTCACCCTTAAGGGAAGAAGACACAAAAAGTTAGCTCAAGTGCAGCAGAAATGCGTCCCCGGATAACACAGGGGCAGCACTGCTGGGTGCAGTGGAGGGGGAACTTTCCACAACTCACCTGTCGTCCTTTCAGCCCAGGGGATCCTGGCTCACCCATGTTCCCCTTTGCACCCTAAGGAGAGAAAAAAAAACGAGCATAAGTCAGGCCTTGGTGCTGACTGGGAGAAAATGGCAATTTCTGGGAGCGTCAGCCTCACTGTGGCTGCTCCTACCAAGTTTGGAGCAGTGTGCTGGCAGAGCAGGACCTGCTTTATTCTAGGGAAGTCAGGGAAAGACCGTATGGGGAAGGGAGCACACAGAGCTGGGGACAGGAGTGTGCGACACAATGCACATATGAGAGCTCTGCTCCTGAGGGTGGGGGAATCAGAGACAACTGCTGCCTCACTTCTGTTGTCCTCAGGAGCTGAAGATGCAAGCTGTGGCTGACACAGCCAATGCTCAGATGCCTCTCTGCATTAGTGTCAATGCATCAGCCTTTGCATGGACATGAGGAGACACCAGTGCTGGCTGCATGCTCCATTCACTGCAGCATGGCAGTCTCCCAAGGCCAAGGCAGATGCTGGGAGTTATTTCCCACTTGGGTGGTACTCATGTGAAGGCTGCTGCAGCTGAGGTGGGATCTAGGGCTTCCTGCAGTCCCTGTGGCAGGCACTGGCATTATTCTCTTCCCACAGGTTAGGATGACTTACCTTTTGCCCTCGGTATCCCTTGAGACCAGGCGGACCTGCAATCTCCAGGCAGCTCATCTTGTAGCACTAAAATACAACAAATTAAACAGGAGGTGTAACAACCATGCTGCAGTGTGCCGGCTGCTTCATGTGCTGAGCCAGCACACATCAGAAGCTCAGCTCTGCACCATGGCTCTCCACACACCTCTCCCCATGACCACAGTGCTAAAAGCTACTATGGCTCTATCTGGGTCAGAGGTGAGGCAGCAACAAGCATGCAGAAAAATGCTGCTCTTAGATTAAAAGCAGAAAGTTGCCATGAGAACTTTCATTATGGCTTGGCTCTGGACCCAAACTGAAAGTACAAGACTGCTAAGCGTCAGACAAAGTGGTGTGGGCTTGATCTTCTGGGGCTGTCAGGGGACGTGCATGCCCTTTAGAGCATCGCTTTGCACACTCCTATGTATGTATGCCAAACCCTGTCTACATGATACCAACAGGGTGGGAGCTTCAGCTTGTGCAGCACCTAGAAAACATGACTCCAAAGTGATGAAATGAGTCTATTCAATAGGTCTGAATTCATTGCAGGTGAGGGGGAGGCAGAGTGTGAAGAGTCCAGTATGCAATTTTAATCACTAGGTAAGGTGACAAGTTCCCAGGCTATGCACTGATCCACAGGTGGGCGGAGACCCATCCCACACAGCTCACTGCAAAATCTGACCTGCTACTTCGGGGTGTGAGCTGGTCTTCTCTAATTGAGGCAACTTAAACCTGAGTAATGTGGCAATGGCATAAAGATACTGCTCACTCACCTCTCCATAGGCTTCATGCTTCTGCAAAGGAGAAAACAGGATGAACAAAATCAGTTAAGGTGGTCAGCCCCAAGACAAAAACAGCATCATACCCTTGGGTGTGTGCGTGTCAGTAAGGGAGAGGAGGTGGTAAAGGTCCCATGGCTTTAAAGATGTTCTCAGCTGAGTCCTTGATTAACAGTGCCTCACAGATGGGGCCTCAAAGACCACGCTGATGGTGAGCACGTCTCAGTACTGCATACTCTTCCGTGCACCCCTGGATGGGGAGCAGGCTGGGGTATGGGTCTGGCCTTCAGCAAGAGCCAGGACTAGAGTGGCAGCCTGCCCAGACATGCTGGGGAACAGAGGCACAAACCAAGGAGTCCTGGTTAAGCAGGTAACCAGAGAAATCAGAGATGCTTGGGACTCCACTTGGCCCATAAGTACTGAAAGGACAAGGAAGAGAAACAAAACTGAGTTTTTCCCTGCTAAAGGTGCTCTCTAGAGCCCTGCCAAACCCACCATGGGGCTGCTCAGAAAGCATCCCCTCCGTTCCATGCACTGCTTCTCTTGTCCCCCCGGTATACTCCCTGCACCTCAGGTGGCAGTCCGTACCATAGCTTGGATTATCCTGTCAATGGTATGCATATCAATGTTCAGGGTGTCTTTCTCCGTGATGGCATAGTTGTTGCGGTACAGCTCATGTGGCAGGTTGGCAATCTCCCGCAGTCCCTGCTCATAGACGTTCTCACTGGGGGCCACTGCGAAGAGCTTGATCCCCATGTCTCGCGCCCTCTCAGCCTGCATCTTCATCCCCCCACAGGGGCTGCCAGTGACATGGCCATCAGTGATGACTATTGCAAAGTTCACACCTGAGGCCATCTGGGTCTGGATCTGCTCCGTCATGTTGGAGATAGCACAGTCCGTGAAGGTGCCCCGGCCAAGGTAGTTAATAGCGGACAGCTTAGGGAGGTATATATCTTTGCTGCTTGTTAAAGGGCTGTAAATTTCCACCACATCTGAGTAATGAAGTCCACCAAACTGCCAAGTGATGTAGACTTGGCTCTGGTAGAGCTCATTCTCCAGTTTATCAATGAACACAGGGATGAACCGCTTTATTTGATCCACAAGGCTCTGGATAGGCACAGTCTGCAGAGCAACGCTCTCTGAGGTGTCAATGATGAAGTACACATTGATGGGGCAGTTCCTTTTTTCTGCATGGAGACAATATTCAAACCATGTCAGAGCACTTCATGCACTGCTGCACCCCCTTCACTGTCCCCCGGAAACCCAGACTGAGAAGCGTATATAGAGAGCACATAGAGGACAGCACATAGAGTTGTGAAGAGAGCAAACCACATCATGAGGCTTGAGATTCAGCTTCCTGAGAGGGAGTTGCAGATCTTACTAATCAGGAGTTACTTCCACCTGGGCTGGAGGAAATGAGGAAACTGAGGACTATGTGCCAGGTTTGAACAAAAAAGAGCAAAGGTATGACTTTTGCTCTTATGCACTAAATGAATGCACTGCCACCAGGCTGCTGGTTGCTCTCTGATTTATAAACATTTTTAAAAAGGTTGTACCCAAGTGTGATACTCAAAAAAGCACAAGTCCCACTTAGTTCTAGCAATAACATCTGTATTTGGGTCAGATGCCTCTCCAGTTCCCACAACTTCAAAATCCTAAGATCTGCTCAGTACAGAATCAGTCTTGAAAATCTTGCCATTTTTTTGTAAAAGTCAGGCTGGACACATAAAGCATCTCCTCTGCATTGCAACTGAAAAGTGCTGAAATCATCAAATTCAAAGTGGGCTATTTTCTGACATTGGATACAGAGCTGAGCTCTGGAGACTCCCTGGTATTTATTACTGCATCAGCTAGGAGAAGCCACCACTCACAGACCCTAGCTCTTCAATCTCTACCTCTCTGCACTCCAATGCAAACCCAGAAATGGGAATTTCGGTGTTCCCTACAGACGGATCGCTACCACAGGGCACTGTCCAGGAGTGCAAAGGGGCAGGAGTGGTGTAACATGCCATTGCCAGTTCCTTGCAAGCAGGTTCTACAACTGAGCATGGCCATTGCTTTCGGTAAAATTGCTGCCTACAAAGGAAAGAGACAGGCAAATTTTCTGGTTAGTACCTGCACAGGAGGTAGGACTGACATCTCCAGGATCCCCATCAAACTGAGCATGGAGAGGAACCAGAGCCACACAAAAGAGAGTGGAAAAAAAGGCTTGTCGGAACATCTCAGCAGTTCCTCTGGATATTTAGATGCCTGTGGGAAAACACAAGTTACATGTTAACCATGATATACAACCTTCTAGATCTGCTGGAGAAGACACAAAGCCAGTCAATGCTTCTTGTAAACCCTGTCTGTGAAAAATAAGACCTTTCCATCACTGTGACATATCACTGGGCCACTAATGTAGATTTTTATGTTGACTTGAAAGCTAAGCAATTAAAATATTTCCTTTGTTGGAGTATGGGTGAATTATTTAAAACTGCTTTAGCTTCTCTGTCAGTCTGAACAGAGGGATCAGGTGCCAGAGCTGTAGACAGTGCATCAGGATCTTCTGATTTCATGGTATCTCTCCAGATGTGTGCCTGGCCACTCCATGCCCACACTGACTATACCACCCCCAATCCACACAGACATGAGCATCCATGCTTCTCTCTTTGCCTGCTTGACCAGACCACCAGTGAAGGCATGCAGCAGGTCCTTTCCACCTCCAGCTCACCATGTGGGTGTGGTGATGCCTGTGTACACTGAAAGGGTACAAAATCCCTTGCTTAAAAGTGCTGCTTTGCAGCTGCACAACCAATGGAGTGAAGGGATGAAAAAACAAGCAGTTGAAGAAGTGCACATCTTTAGTATTCAACCCATTGCTGGGCCTCCAAGGTCCAGCTGCACATGGGAGTATATTTTGTATAGGGTTATGATAGCTTAAGCAGCAGAAGAAATAGAGATCTAGCCTGAAAAGTTCTTGGGAATGTATATATAAGTGTTTAGAGGAAACCAGGCTTTGAAAGGATATTCATAGACAAACCCAAGCAACACTTATCAACACCAAAGAATATGGAGGAAGAGGTGATGCTCGCCTTTATGTCTAGAGGACAGTCACACTACCAGCATAGCCCCCTGATGGCACACAGACCAAGTAGTAGCATAGACACTTCTCTGCTTGGTGGTCAACGCAACACAAACTAAAAAGGGGCATGTATTATCTCTGTTAGGGAAAGAAGGCCTGATTCCCGTCCAGAAAGAGAGTTGCTTCCTTAACTGTCTTTTTTGGCCATTATTTTTATTTTATACATATTTTATATTTTTAAAATATATATTATTTATTATTCCAAGCTCTTAGAAGAGTCCAAGGCATGAATGGACACTGACAGTGTATTTGGTTGCATTGGCAGTGAAGGGGGAGGGCAAATTAGTAATGAAGCTGAGCTACTGTCTTAGTTGCATGAGAAATGGCATTACCTGAAGAATACAGAAAACTCAGGTCTCTCTGCATCTCTCTAGAGACCTCCGTCCATGTGGTGACCAGTTATTTCCTGGTGGGATGCATCCTGTTCCAGTTTACACTGCAAGCTACAGCGCATAACAGGGTTCTGCAGACTGGTTTATGCTGGAAAGGCTAGTTCCTATCAGTGCTGCCGATATCCTTACAGCAGTGACAGCCTTCCTCTTTACTAAGGCTTGTGCATATGCTAACAAGTCTGTGAGAGGCAGTACTCAGGCTGGATTTTAGATAGGGGAAGGAGAAACCCTCATTCTCCTGGGGGAAGGGAAAAAGATGTACAGAGATCCAAAAACTTCAGGAACACCAACTTGAGGTTCTTCACAGACATGGCTCAGCAAAGCCTTCTGACATCAAGGGCCTCTCACATGCCTCCAGCTCAGCACCCAAATGTCCCTACCAAGTAGTTCATGGGTCCTTTTCCCCCACTCCAGCTCAGAGAGGCTGCACAGCTGTTTGCAAAAAGACCTGACTGTGGCCTCATAAAGTCCCTGCATAGGTAATGTGGCTCAATTTTCATTGTGCTGCGGAGAATGGAAGAGGTATCGTAAGGATAAAATACTTACTTTAATGCTAAAGGGGTATTTTAGGTAAGATCAAGACTTCCTCTCTCTAGCCTTATTACAGGCTTCCCTAGTCTTGTTTGCCCTCCACAAAGCAGAGCTGCAGGAGACTGATCTCTCTTAGGACACAACAGCTCTGTGCCTTCAGACAGCACCATTTTAGAGTGCCTTTCGTGACGGCTGAGGAAGCTGGAGACATCAGCTTTTGGAGACGCTGGGAGCAGTGGAGGCTTTGGCCAAGTGTCTGACTCACAGATCACTTTGTCCTGAACTTAACGACTGACCTCCCTCCCTCCATGTGTGTGTGGGTGGGAAAGGTGCTGCACAGAAGAGCTGCTCTCCAGGCAGGGCCCTGTCGAGCAGCTAAACTGCACGGGCAACCAGGGCCAGCTCTGGCACAGGACTGCCCCTGCTTGCAGTCCTTGGGGCTTTGGTTTGGATCAATGAAGCACCATGGCAGAAAGGCAAGGCAGAAAAGTGACAGCTGAAAACACAAGACACACTTCTTTGGGGTCCTGTTGCACACACTCTCCTTTATCTCACTCTGTTGCAGGCATTCTGCCTCCCTCAGAGAGGATATCTGTGCCTCGAGCTATGTTAGCCTTCTGCCATACCAGCATCCCACCTGGTCATTAACAGTGAGTGGACACACCCCTCTCCCCACCTAAGGGATCTCCAAGGCTGAGGTGGGCGGCCGTGCCTGTTTTGCCAACCTCAGAGCACTATCAGCTGTTGTGATTCTCTCACAAATCCCATGACATTTGATATTTTCCTTAAAGCTCCACCTCCTGCTGTAAAATGCTCAAACAGAAATCTCAGATTTCACCAGCAAAAGGGCAGATTTCTGACTAATGCATTTTCTGTATGTTGAAGACAATTTTTGAGCACTGACAGTCCAGAAAACAAATGGAAAGAGCAAACTGGGAGCTGAGCCATTATATTATTTGAATACTTGTGTCTGCCCATCCTGTTCTTCCTTGACCTTTCTCCCTCTGCAGGGGCAGGGCTATGATACTGTATGAGCAAAGCCTTACAAGTATTTCTCTTTAAATTTCCTTCTCTCAGTATTTGTATTGTTGAGTGATGCATCTCTTTCCCCATGAGATGCACACAAAGGAAAAAAACAACAGGAAATATTGAGCAGTGGTTTTGGGTCCTCTGAACAGATTTTAAGGACACTGCTTTGCATCATCCTCCCTCCACTAGGGTCCTACCTAATTTCTCAGGTGCTCAGCAGAAAAATGCATGGCTTTCTCTGCTGTTCCCACACTCAAATCCCAGGTGACCTGGCTGTTACCCACATAAGTGCAAAAGTATGTGGAGTTATCTACACATAGCCCTGCAAAAATGGTGGTCTTGCAGGAGGACCCGACTTTTCTGCTTGTGGGTGCCTCTTCCACCCTGAGCAACTGAACCAAAATAATATTATGGCAAACAAATGACTTGCAATGACTCTTTCAAATGTGCAAATTACAGTCGGCTTATTTGAGTTCTCACATCTGACTATCAGATAGATCATATTTTAATGCACTAGAAAGCTTACCACATGTTCTGTCTTATCCCACACATTGATATTTCTTCCTGGTGCACTGTGTATTTCTCCTTCAATACCACAACACCTATTATAGCTGAGCAAATTGATCCCAAATTTACAAAAATTCAGGTGCTCCACTCTCTAAGATAATTATGCCTGAAAGAAACTTATTTAAGGCCACAAAAACTGCATTACTCTAAAGAAGAGAGAATTATGCTAGCTTTGTCATTTGCAGAATAAAGTTTGAAACTGCACTGCTGCTCTGACATGGACCCCAACCTGACTTTTTTCATGTCAATGCCCAGCGGGCAGTCCCTGTGGTGCCATTTACTTGTGCAGGAAGCATTTTACTCCACTCTAATGTTTGCTAAATAAAATAAAACCAGAAAAAAAAGAAAATGTGTCCCATTTAGAACAAAAGCTCCATGCAGACCGCTGCCACCAAAAACAAAGCTGACCCGAGGACGCAAGTGCAATGAGCTTGGAGGCAAGTGCAACGAGCTCGCAGGCATCTCGCGCTGATGAAACTCAGCATAACTAGGAGGCACAAATCGCAGATTAGTCTAATCCATATCTGCTGAAATTCCTAAAATCAAAGAGGAATTGTGCAGCAGATCAGTCGCCCTGCTGCACAGCAGCAGCGGACTACCGTGCCGCTATGGCCACCATCACTTCAGTGTAGCTGGTGAACCCAAATCAGTTGCCCAAGGGAAGAATTTGTTTCCAGAGGTCCCCCCTGGAGGGATTTTCTAGACCTCTGGCCCTGACAGATGAGAGTCAGTGGCTCACACTACCCACACCTGGAAAAAAATCTCTTGGAAAAATGCCCAAACTAGGCAAAACCTGAAAGCAACAGGGAAAAAATATCTTATAGCAGATACTGTCTAAGCACAATGTGCCTGAAATGAGCAGCTTGCTGGAGAGCCCGTAAGCAGCAGCAATAGCTGTGCAGCCCACAGGGGCACAGGCTGGGATTTCAGGGTCTGGTTTTTTATTCCTGGCTGGACAACCATCAGTAAACAGCCACATGACCGCTATACAAGGAGAGGAAAACTCTGCCTACCTGGAAAACGAGATCATCAAAATTGCCTCCAAAAAGCCTCTGAAATATCAGAAAAAAGAATTTGTGGAGTCGCTGGTATCAGGAAGGCTCCTGCATCCCCGGCTGGAAGGGCGAGCTTCCAGGCTGTGGGTGCTGGGGGTGCGTGGGGAGGAGCGGCCGGGAGCAGCAGAGGCGGCTCCAGCCCAGACCCTCTACTCCCTTGCAAGCTGGAAGTGCCCTCTATATTCCTCCTCCTTCAAAATCAGGCAGAGTCTCATTTGTAGTAGCTCCAGACATCCACGGAGAGTCACTGTGGGTCTACCGACACCTCAGGACGGTCTCCTCCCACCCGCGCCCCTCCAGGGGCAGATGCTGGGCTGGGGCGAGGTTGTCATCTTTGGAGCTGAAGGCATTTTTGTTTTAAACATGCTGGAAAAATTCTCATTTTCCATGATGAGAGGCCCCTTTTCGTAGTTGGCATTGCTGCCCCACATATTTATACCATCAAATAGTGTTCCTTTTTCTTCACTCCCCACCCCCGCCATCCTAGTAACATATCCTGAGTGGAACAAATAAAACGAGAACATTTCAAAAAAGAGCAACTTCCACCTTAGCCTTTGCAAATATCCAAATTCTGCTCAGAGTCATCCAAGTCTGACTATTACCTTTCTATTGATTTATTCTGTGTTTTGTTTTTTTGTTGCTGTTGTTGGGTTGGGGTGGTTTGGTTTGGTTTTTTTAAACTGTTAATTTCACAGACAATTTTTAGCTATGCTAAATGAAAAATAGAGGCAAATGTCCCCCAAAAATATGGAGAAGAGCAATGACTTTCAGTAACATGTCCTGTTATCCCTTGAGCTATGACTTTGTCTCTAAACTTTTGCGTAAATGGACAATGTGAAGGGACCAGAATCAGGTCCAGACAAGTTAATCACAATGGGGAAACCCAGTTTCATTCTCATTTCACTCTACTGACTCCCAAGTAGTGACAAAAGCAAAACATTTGTCTCAAAACATCTCAGAGTAAGCTGCTAACCCACCAGTCCTGATCTACAGGAACATGTTGCTCAGGCTGTTTGTGTTTGTAGAAAACATCTGAACTACCAGGTGAAAATAATAAACCTGATTCTGTGTACCTGCTAGTGCTTAAAAAGGTACATTTCTGGAGTATCCTCTGTGTCAGCATCTTCACCAGGAGTGGACTTGGCAGTGTTAGGTTTATGTTTGGACTCAGTGATCTTAAAGGTCTTTTCCAACCTAAATGATTCTGTGTTTCTGTGATACTCAAGCAGCCCCTATAGAAACCACAGCCATAAGCTAGAATTTTAGATGTCCATTTCCCCATGCATCTCAAAGCTCTGTGACAGAAGCAGGACACATTCTGGAGCAAGGGGACACTGAAGGATAAGCATACCTGAGAAAGATAAATTTCTCAGTGATTCCCTGGAAAAACAAATAATGATTTTGGGGCGCCATCCCTTTCCAGGGGCACTCCTGCAGCTCTAATGAGATGATCACTTTTCCTCTGGAGCATCTTTTGTGAAGAGGAGGGGTCCAGCTTCTGATGACAGTGATTTACCGGACAGTACATGAGATGTCTAAGCAAAGCATTCACCTTCCAGTAATCCTGTGAACATACCACATACCAGGCTGTTTCTTTTGCCTGCTTTGCTGCTCTGTCCGTGAGTACCCATAAATGCTGCTTCTAATCCACGTTCAGTATATCTATTTCTACATAAATCTACCCCTGCAGAAGCTGTTTCTCCAGCAAGGTACCTTATCACAAACAACTGGACAGCACATCTGTCTCCTACATTGCTGTTGAGTGCCCAAAATGTAGGAAGGAGGAGAGCACAGGTCCACACCCCCATATCTCCCTCCTCTTCCTCCTCACAGACTTGTGAACATTGTCTTTTGTCTGCAGTTTCTTGACCAAAGGACCTACAGACTTTTAACTTTCTATGTGTGCTTCTTGAACTTTCTTATGTCAAATCAAAACCTTTTCCTACAGCTTGACATGAAATAACGCCTTGTTCCATGAGGGTTCTTGTATATTTTACAAAAGAGACCTATTGTATCCTTTCCCTCAATAAAAAGGCTAACTTGGCCTTTCTCACCTACCTAGGCATCCATTTTCATGGCATTTGTAGGAATATTATCTTCACATCTCTGTCATAGATGGCCATATCTGGCGAGTTAATTTCTTACATTGGGGTGGTCTGACAAACAGGCACATGGAAGTGGTGATATGTCGTGTTTACAGAGAAATTCAGACCAAATAACCTCAAAACAAGATGCTGCTTTTTTTTCCTGGATTTTTGGGGCTTTTTTTACAATCTTTTATAACTGGCAACATTAAAGGCCTGAGCTAGTTCTCTGTAATTGAGTTTTTGTTCTTGTGAATGGGATGAGAATGTAGAAAGCTCTAGAGGAAAATGGATGTGGAGCAGGAACTTTTTGAGACAGTACCAGAATTTTATCTAGCATCTTCTTTCTTCTTTGTAAGGGGAATCAAGAGGGGCAAAGACATTTCTTTCCATGTGCAGTGATCCTCTTTTATACATAGTGCTTTTTATATATATATATATATATATATAAAAATATATATATATATATGTCTGTCCAGGTGAGGAATCCCTCCCCTTCACTCATGGGTGTCTCATTGTCTCAACCACTTTTTCTGTCCTCTTTTTGGCTCCTCTTCCTAATCCTCAAATCGATTGCCTTTCTATTTTTTTCTCCTTTCAGTGGAACTGCAAATCTCATGGAAAGATTTTTGCAGAGAATGTGCATGGACATGGATTAGCTGCTCATTCCCTATGTATTTGACCCACATACTATTATTGCTGCTCACAGAACCCACTGCATACTGAACAATTGTTTAGTGTTCAATTACATTTAAAATGGAGAGAGAGGAAATAGGGGAAGATGAAGAATTGAAAGAAAGAAGGAAAAAACTGCCTGATTTTCTGCTCTCCTCTATGACTTTATATAGAATTTGAAGTAAGGGAGTCAGTCAGGCATGGATAGCTACTATTTCATTTATGTTCCCTGGTAGACATAAATGTGATTTATGGTATGTTTAGTTGTTACTTTGTAAACTGTATAGCTGCTGCTTTTTTTTTTTTTTTTACACCTGAATTGTAGTCCCTAATAAAATGCAGTCTCCAAGTTTTAAATAACATACATACATCTGAAACAGCTTTATGGGACTGCTGTTGTTCTCTGGAAAACAGCTACTGTAGTTTTTTTGTGTCTGTCTGCAGTTGCATCCACCCTTCATGCAATTCTGAGATTATACAGTGGTCTCCAAGGGTCTTGTTTTCTAAATATGTAAAAAGAACCAAAAACAAGGCCAAGATCGTTAAGTGCTTAATGAAAACAATGAATACTGGTTTTCAAGTATTTCTAAGTATGAGGTGATATTCTCAGCATTTACACTGATGACAAATGGGAGGATGGATTTCATGCCCTTTTGTAGTTGCCATTTTCTGAAATTCTTGCTTCCTAACTAAATTCGTATGATGCATTTGTATTTCTCCCCCTGCAACAGGCAAACCCCTGCTCTTCTGAGACTCAAGGTTGTAATTCTGCTGTTTGCCTTGCTGACTTCTCTCAGCACCTTAGGTGCTACAGTCTTATAGTCCCTGCAGACAAGGTTGCCTCCACCCTTCTTGTTTTCAGCCAGTTCTTCCCTGTGTTTGAGTAGCGGGTCCAAAAGAGCATCTCCCTTAGTCAGTTCCTTCATCACCTTCATCACAAAATTGCTTTCAAACCATTGCAGAAACCTCTTTTGGTGGTCATGCCTAGCCACACCGCTCTCCTAGGAGATAGCAAAGTGGTTAAATCCACTCATGAGTATGCAGACCTGTGGCTCTAAGGATTCCACCAAGTGCCTAAAGAAAACTTCACCCACCTCCTCTTCTTCATCAGGTGGTCTGCAGCAGACCCACATTACAACATCACCTGTGCTAGCCGACCCTCTGATCCTGACTGCCCTTTGTGTGGACACTGGGTGCGGGCTTGGCTGGCTCTGAGGCATCCCCGGCAGGTCTTGCTCATCCTCAGCCCAGGAGAAGATATCTATTAAAGAAACAGAAGAAGAAAAAATTTTTATTTTTCTAGATTAATCCACATCGTGTACATGAGCAACAACCCCCACTGTGTTTGACATTCTTGAATTGTGGTGAAATGAGACACAAAGGGGAATCTTTCTGAAGAAAAAAAGCAAATGTTCATTTGATACCATATTTTAGCAGCATTTCCTGGGATTTAGGCCATTAAAGCTGACAGCTCCAGGATGTTTAGAGAGTTATCATGAACAAACTAGTGCAATCTGAGGTTTTGCATACTTTTTCCTATTTTAATATTATGGTGTTAACTTTTAAGTCCCCAATGCTACTGCAGTTTTTATTTACTTAGCATCCCATTTTCATATACAGCATTTGTGTTCTCGTAAATTGCTTTTTTGCTAACACATACGGAAGTACTGTTTGGAGTTTCTAGAATTTTATTTTAAACAGCCCCAAGGATTTCCCAACCTACAGCATTATTGAAGCCTTGCCAGCTGCAGGCCCATATCTGTGACCTTGTGTTTTTTCACTAGAGCTTAAGTTCCTTAGAGCATGATGACGTCCCAAAGACTCTACATTGTTTAGATACAGTGGTGGGAAAATGAGCAGCCAGAAATGGAGGTGGCAGTCCTCCATCTTCCAGCTGGTCCCACACTGCACAGACTCCAGAGAAGCTTACAGGCTTAATGCCACCAGTGGGGCATTAGCATGGTGCAGCATGCTTTTGTTGGTGGGCCAAGGCCCATTCTGGTTCTGCTCTGCACAGCAGAGTTTTCATCATGAGAGCCTGCCCAAGGGAATGGCGTGCTCCTGGCTCTCTGTCCCAGCTGCAGGTTAATCCTCACCAAGGCTTTGCTCTCACAGCCAGCCATGAGCCTGCTTCCCCACTATTTCTAATAATCATCCTGAAGCATTCGTTTAGACTTCATTGATGCAGAGACCCTGGCTCCAAGTTTTATTCCCCTCTGCTCAAGATCTCCCTTCCCAAGATCAGTTTGAGTAGGCTGGCTTGAAGCAATGGCAGAGGTGCTCCAGGGCTCCTCTGCCAAGCTGCTTTTGATGCACAGTTTCTTTGGGTTTTTGAAGTTTGCCCTTTTGAAATTGAGGCCATACTTATGAACTTGTTAATATTTTACCCTCAGTTGCTCAGCCCAGGCTTCATGTCTAGAGTCAGATTTTCTACAGTGCTCTGACAGCTCACCACTTCTAGACCGGCTCCCTCCCAACAGGGAGAAAGCCTAGGACTTCCAGCTGACCATTTCTGGGTCTCCTCGCCACCATGCAGTGGGCGGAAGAGCAAGTTCAGGCATTTCAATACCAGGGGAAGTGAGGGTACGTGGGGTACTCACAGAGGTGTCAGGTAGGAGCAACACATATGTGAAAATCATATGTGAACCCAGCAAGCAAAAAATAGGTGGACAGAGGGCAGAGGGAGTGGGGAAAGGGTGGTCTGAAACCCTTTCTCCCAGAATACTTCCCCTTTTACTAGTTTCACAATCCTTGCTTTTTGATGCTTTCGTCTCTTGCAGCACAATTTTTCCACGCAGCCAGTCAAGACTGTTGAGTCCCAAAACTTGTTGACTCATTGGAAAGAGCCTTTGCACAGTGAAGCAATTGCATTCCAGCTCTCTGTCAAGGCAGGACCTCGGAGAGGAGGATGGTGCCCCATGGTCTGCAGTACATGCTGGATAATCCTGAGCTATCTTTGTGGAGATGCCAAACAAACTTTAGTTTCATAGCCCAGGCTACCGAAACAGTTAAAACACACAGTTTGTGTGTTTGGGGCTTCGGGGTGAAATACAGGGAGAAAGAATGACCCAGCTGCATTTGTTTTATTTTCTTGTCACCAGAGAAACGAGAAGGAAAGACGTGCAGTCGTGTTTCCATGAAGAGGAAAAACCCACATAGTTTATAGAGAAAACCTCATTCCCCTCCCCAGCCTTTTACCAGTGACAGTTCAAAAAAATGTACATTTTTGAACTTAGTCACATCCCGCCCCACCCACAGTCCTTAACGCCATGTACAGGCCTAAAAAAGAGATTTCAGTTTCCTTTTTCTGCTGATGAACTCTTATCTAAACATTTGCTTTTTTTCACTGCTGGAGCCTGGAGGTTCTGCCTCCTCATGAAATGACTACTCTGGCTAAGGTTACAAATAAAATACAGACTTTGTTAGATTTCAGCTAACTGTATGAATAATATTCCCTCAAGACGTACTCATTATATTGAACCATAAATCTACTGGGGGACACTTTTGCAGTGACTAATGGGTATAAATAGAAAGGAAAGGAATTAATTAGTGCCTTTATCCTGGGAAAAGAGGGGGCTGAAGGGGATCAGATAGGAAAAAAAAAAAGCCTTTCCCCTGCATGTGGGGGTACAGTGAGTGGACTGCTGGGTTCAGATGTGGCTGGCCCTGGTTGGAGTGACTTCCCTCAGCAGTCTGGTGGCCTGGCAAGGACAGTTAGGGCTCAGCAATTGAGCTGATTTATTTGAAATGCTAATTTTGTCTTTAATCCTAGCTTTGTCTCCCTGCAGCCACACTGTTCTCTTGCCCTTGGGTCTTAAACAAATGTTTCCAACATCAACCCTTGTATGGAGCTGAATCCTTGGGACAGATTATGTGTAATTCCCACTTCCACAGGACCACTAAAAGGAATTAAAAAGGAAATATGAAAAAACTCTTGAAGCCAATGAGAGGCTTTTGACTGGCTTTAGGGACTTGTGATTCAGGTCCTAAATGAAAATCTGTGACTTCAAGGTTGCAACTTGTAACTAAAGATGTTCACCAAAACAAAATATTAAGTTTAGCTTCTTGGGAAACCCTAATCCTCATAACCACCCAGGAAGTGGAGCGGCTCTAAGAAATGAGCTTGGCTGTCCTCACTTGGGATGCTTTAGCACAGGGTGCAATAGTGCAGCAGTCAAATATGAGCCCAGGTCAATACTGAAGGCAGCAGGTAAGGTCTGCCAACATAACACCATGCTGGTACACCAGCAGCAGTACCTCCAACACCACCTGAAAGAGGCTTGCATTGCCTTCCAGGAGCACAAAGCCACTGAAAACCCTCCACTTGAGTCTCTTCCTAACTACACAGTAAGCTTTTCATTTTTATCATATAGAAGTTAAAGGAAAATATAAACCATCCCTCCCCAAATGACAGGACCTTTAGGATGCAGGCAGCAAGGAGGCCAGTAAGGGTCTAGAAGAGGATCTGAACAATGCTCATATGAATCAGTGGATTGAGAGGCAAAAGACACTGCACAGGCAAATGACAGCAATGAGTAAGTCTGAGCAGTAATATCTTCTGGAGTTTCTGCAGTGGTAAGGAACTGTATCTAGCTACTCACATTACCCCCAAACTGTCCAGAAGACAAGTGCAGTCCCTGAACAAGGTTTTCCATTGTGACCCCTTTTGCAACCTGAATATGGAGCCAAATTTGTTACAGCTTAAACTAACAATATTTTGCAGAAAACATTGCAAAAACTTGCAGTCATAATAACTTGCAAAATAACTTGTAAAAACAAAATTTTACAGCTAATTCAGGCCTTGCTAATGGTCTATGCCACAGGCATACAGCTGTGCCTCTGAACTGGAGCAATAAAGACCTCTAAAATCTGCACTAGACTCAGCCACCAAGTTATGGGGCAAAAGCCCAGCATGTCTTGAGCCCTCCTTGAACTGACTTTATGTTCTGAGCTCTCCCAGGACTTGCTTTCCTCCACCAGAGTAGAGGCTGTGGGAGCTGCCCTGCTTTCCGGACATCTCTGTCCCAGGGAGTGAGGTGGGCAACCACCCAGCAGTTGTTCCTCAGGTTGCAGAGCTTTTCCACTGCTCGATGGCTGCTGCTTTTCACGTATTTGATGTGAATCCAGGGAACCCTGTGCAGCACTTTGGCCCAGCTCCCTGGGCCACGTAGAGCAGAGAGTTGCTTGCTTGTTTTTGGCACAATGCTTTACACCTCCCCTTTCCTTACACACATTCTCGATTTTTTTCTCTAACATGAAATGTTAGAGGCTCTCACTTCATTTGTGGCTATAGATTGACACTCAAGAAATGTATAAAATCATGCAAAATTGTATTTGCACAAGAGTAATAAAAATTTGTGTAGGAATTTTATGCATGTAAGTATTATAATTATATAATCTAATTAGATTAATTAGATATAATTAATCAGGGTTAAGAAAAATATTCTTATCTGAGTTGGTTTCAAAGGTCTTCCCACAAAATAAAGCAAAAGGGAAAAAAGCCCTGAAACAAAAAAAATGTTGCATCATTAACTTGTATTCCTCTGAGACAAAACAAGCAATTAATCTGCAGAGCAAGTTAGCAATACAGAGGTACAGGAGAGCAATATTCCATCATTCTTTGGATATTTTTCTGATAGTACCTTAAATTAGACCAAGAGAAGAGGGTCACAGGAAGTTGAAATATTTTTGCCAGGGATGTGACATAACATTTTACCAGGGTAACTGAACGTCTGTGCTCTTCATTTAAGCATTAATGTGAGCCCATCCTCCAACATCAAATGAAATAATTTTGATCACACGTGCACAATAAATAACATGTTATGTTTATACTGCTTTTCCTTAAGATTGCCAGTGGAACTCAAACGCTTATCTTCAGTCCAAAGAGGCTTAAGATTTTCCAGCTTCAGTGTGTCATAAACAAAATTAACAGTGGGGAGGTGAAAGTTCAGGCATGCACTCACTGTCTTTTACATACAGTTCTTCACCCTCCCTTCTGTCCCTCATCCATCCAGACTCTGACAGCCTCCATCCACAAAGATAAAAATATAAAGGGAGAAGCAGAAATGAGTAAGAAATCATGCATTATTTGTTTCTTTTATAATTATCTTCTCTGGCATAGAAACCAGATTTTCATTTTACATTGAGATTTCCCCTACATCACTCCAAAGTGTCATGAAATGGTTGACACTACTCACCCGAGTGCCTCTTCACTCAGTAGCATAACTAATATAACTGCATTAAAAATGTGCCCTGCCATGAAGTCACAAAGTAAATTGTTCATGCCTATCCTAAAATTGTGGTAGTGATTGTGGCAGGCTCACCAGTCTGCTCAGAGGAGAAGCTTCAAGGTTTAGCAGCTGAACCATCTATGAGATCATACAAACGTGAGCGTCCTGAAAAGCAGCCTGCTCATGTTTGCACACCTCGCTGCCTCACAATGTGACAGAACTGATGTCCTGTCTGCTTAGCACATCTCTGTCAGACATGAAAAAAATAAAAGTTGCGACTGTGATCAAGATACGACCTAGCATAGCCCACCCTCAGGGAGGCATGAGGACAAGCACAGTGAGAAAGGGTGAAGGGTGCTGGAAAAGAGAAATGGGGAAGGAAAGACTTGCAGGAGCTGCTGGAAACTGTGCAGGGAAATCAGCCTGCCACATCCCTTCTGGGGAATCCAGATAATTGAAGGCTGTAGGAGTGCTTGATAGAAAACCCCAGATCAGGAACAATTAAGTTCTCCAGGCCTCTCATCAAGAACACATGGATCCCATCTAGAGACCACAGCTTGGCCAGCAGTGAACAGACATTTCCTTGGGGGAGGACTGCGGGCTGGCAGCATCTGGCAACAGGAGACAGCAGGCAGCAGCTGGTTTTGGCAAAGCCGCTGTTGTGTTTCATCTCTGCGAGCAAAGAGCAAGCTTGCCTCCCATCCAGGGTTTTGCTCAAACTTGGGAAGAGGCAGGGGAGTATGGGAGGTGCCAGGTCTACCTTGGCCCCTCTGCAGCCTTGGTTGTAGATGCTGCAGCCTCCACAGAAACCCCTGTGGGCTCCCTGCCCACCACTGGTGAGAGCAGGGACTGGTGCTGGCTATTAGGGAGAACACTGGAGACCAAGTGGACCTGAACCAGAAATGCCGGCACAGATTATAGCCTGGGTTTGCTACCTATGAGCTGCTGATATCCATGAACAGCACTAGCCCCAGTTTCAATAGCATCATGATGACTTAAGAGTCCTGCTTTCAGGAAAACATGTTTCCAGAACTGGGAGCTGCTTTCATGCAGCCCAAAGTCTTTTAACTTCATCACAGCTTTAACATACATGTGCTGCAAACTCTATCTTTCCTCCCAGACAATTTGGATGGACATGATAACACTGCATCCATATGCTCAGTAAACAACTCCTCTCACCCTACAAAACACCAAAATTAAGAAGGTTACAAGTTTAAATACATATACATGACAATCTCCACCCTGTGCCTGTATGGAGCAGGATACAGGGTTTACACTGTAAGAGCGTCCATCCCTTGCCTGTGCAGAACAGGCATCCCAGAACACAACAGCTGCTTGAATATTCACTTATTGCAAGACTGCATGCACTGTCCCTCCTTGGGGATATCCTTTGTGGGAACAGCAGGATTGATCCACTGCTCCACATATCCCTTCCCTAGTCCCTCCCAAAGACTTTCTCCTCTGCACAGGACACCATGGGGCCCAGCAGCCTGCTCTCATGAGCCATCAGCTGCATCTCACCAACTCCCATGGCCCAGCACCACTGTAGCCACTGCAGGAGGATCTGCCCATTTCCCTGTCCCAAGTGTTGGGGTCCCTCTCTGTGGGGGTAACTCCCCCCTCTCCACCTACTCCTGCAGCAGCTCTGGGGCCAGCTTCAGTGCTGACTCCCAACCAGGAGCCTCCACTAGTGCCCCCGTTAACAACTCATTGCACTCCTAAGGTTGGACTCTCCGGCCTTGCCAAGGAGCCCCAGCTGTCTGGGGTGAGCCCCAGACACTCCCACTACAGAGCAGCACATGTTTTCCTGGGGTCTGGCACTCAAAACAGTCCTGATGCAGCTCCTGGGCTGGTGCCTCTTGATCCTCCATGCATGGTCCCAGCTCCAGGACACTGGGACAGGGACTTGGAGCAGGACCCGTCCTAGGTCTGCCCAATTGCCTTCCCACCTGGGAAGAGTGCTATAGGGTCTCCCCTAACCCCACACTTCTCTTTCATTCTTCTCCCTACCTAGGCAAAGAAAGGACTGTGTAGGGTTCAAGCTTTTGAGAATGGGATAATGCACATACTGTCTGCAACCTGAGACATGGGGTGAAGGATGCTACGCCATGACCTGATGGTTTTAAATGGCTCCCATCCTCTTTTCTTGAAGCCTTGTCATAACACAGGCCAGAAATCCAAGAGCTGTAGACAGGACTTCATCAGCAGGGTCAGGCAATAACAACACATTTGTTCTTCCCATGGTGGCTCCCTGTTCGTATGAGCTGAATGGTTTGACTGTAGAGGAATCCGCCCTGGCAAATATTAGTCTTTTTTGGCTGGAAAAATCAATGCTCTGTTTTCAGAAGGTTTCTCCCAAAATCACATGTTTCTACAGAATACCCAGATCTGAGCCAAACGTTTGAAAGGAAACAATTCAGACATGGAGAGGTTATCCATAAACTGATCAAGAAGCAGCTGCCAGGTCAGTGCTCCAGTCTTTGCACCCTTTCTGTCTTGCTGGGGGGTGGGGGAGGAGCCCCAGTCCACCTGCAGCCACCTCTGGCCAGTCAGTCCAGATTTCACTGAGGCACACACTTAATTTCCACAAAAGTATGTGGAGCAAGAACAGAAGACGGGTTTTCAGTGACTTGCTGAAATCTGGCATTAAATACAAAATCAGTTATTTTTTTCAATCCAGTGCCCTGGGTGAGGAAATTTTTTTTCCTCAGTTGTTCTCAGCCCACTGCTCCCTGTTATCCATATGAGCAGGAGACACAGAACCAGCAAGCTAAGAAGGTGCAAAAGCAAGATGGGATCCATGCTGCATCCTAGTCCGTTCCCCCAGAGGCTCCAGCCCCAGCCACCGCAATAAGTTTGCAGCAGGCACATCCCTTTTCCAGCTCAGGTCATGACTCTGCTTTATCTGCCCTAAAGCACTTCATAAGCCAGGAATGCTTTTTTTCCATAGGCTTGCTGGAGTACACTGCATCATAAACCTGCACATCTGTAATGGATGGAGGAAACCTGGATGCCACATGCTGTGTCTCTCTGTAACCTGATTCTCTCTTCCTGGAGGCCAGCAAGAAGCATTCAGGAGCCATGGCTCCTATTCCTGGAGCAGTAGCTTCCCAGCCTGTGGCACAGGCACAGCCTCGAGGGTCTCCATCACCACCTACTCAGACAGCTGCTCCTTTTCCAGTGCCCTTGGTGGGACTAGGCACAGCATTCAGCCGCTAGCAGGGACAACCAGGTCAAATGGCTGCAGCTTTCTCCTTCACAGTTTATCTGAGCCCTGGGCAAGGAAAATATTGACAACCACAAGGATAGCTGTGCTTCTGCCACCAGACAGGCACAGCAACAAAATGATCCCTAATGAATCCCTTGAGGATCCTGAGTAGTGTGCTACTCTAAGAGATACTTGAAATGCAGTGTGTGAATACACACAGCTGGTTTCTTCTGACTTAAACCTATGGCCTCTCCTTCCTGGAGACTTTCCATCTGTGTGGTGATTGGAGGCAAAAGGAAATAAAGATCCCAGCCATAAATGGAAACATTTGCAAAGGAACAGGGTAAGACCAGCTGCCAAGTTAGAGTTACTGCAGTATGTCTAGGCAGCAAAATCAGCACAAGATACTGTACATTCTGTAAGCTGCTGTTCATTCACACAGACAAAAACCACACAGCTCCCCCTGCCACTTCTCCACTGTCCCCAGCTAGAGCTTGGTGACCAGAAACACAAAGACACCAGGAGCTAGTAAGCCTGTCTGCGTGTGCTCTGCAGCAGAGGTGGTCCCA
This sequence comes from Phalacrocorax carbo, assembly GCF_963921805.1. Lineage (NCBI taxonomy): Eukaryota > Metazoa > Chordata > Aves > Suliformes > Phalacrocoracidae > Phalacrocorax > Phalacrocorax carbo. The sequence continues at coordinate 43,991,961 of NC_087517.1, read as the reverse complement.
AATCCAATAAGAAGTCAGGCACTGTTTCAGAGTTCATAAACCTTACCCCTTACTTTCTGAGTCCCTTCTGAGACTAGGTGATGCAGTAAAGAAGGGAGAAGATCCCTCTTTAATGTTCCTCTGCCTCATGTAATGCCTTGAGATTGCAGAATGCTTTCCTCTGAAACCCTGATTAGACCAGGAAACTGCAGAGAGGCAGAGCAGATTACTTTGTCTTGCCTCTGGTGAAATGGGACCAGCAGAATCACAGGTGAATGGTTGAGGATGGCAGGCACCTCTGCAGGTCATTCTGTCCAACGCTCCGGCTTGAACGGGGTCAGCCAGAGCAGGCTGCCCAGGGCAGTGTCCAGTTGGGTTTTGAGTATCTCCACAGATTGGGACCACACAACATCTCTGGGCGACAGGATCCAGTGTCTGACCACCCTCATAGTAAAAAAAGTATTTCCTTGTGTTCAGGTGGAATTTCATGTGTTTCCTGCCGATGGGAAGTAGTGAATGAATTCCTTGTTTTGCTTTGCTTGTGTGCATGGCTTTACTTTAGTTATTAAACTGCCTTTATCTCAACCCATGAGTTTTCTCACTTTTACTCATCTGATTCTCTCCCCCATCCTACCCACTGGGAGTGAGTGAGTGAGTGGCTGTGTGGTACTTAGTTGCCTGCTGGGGTTAAACCATGACAGCCCATTACCTCTTGCCCTGTCGCTGGGCACCACTTCTTCATTACCTCCCATCAGGTAATTATGCACATGAATAAGATCTTCTGAGACCTCTCCAGTATGAACAGTCCCAACTCTCACTGCCTCTTCCTGTATGAGAGACGCTCCAATCCATTCATTATCTTGATGGCCCTTTGTTGGACGTTCTGCAGCATATCCATCTCTCTCTTGTCCTGAGAAGCCCAACACTGGACACAGCACTCCAGTGTTGAGCAGAGGGGAAGGATCACCTCCCTTGGCCTGCCCAGCACTATTCTTTCTAATGCAGCCCAAGACGTTGTTGGCCTTCTTGGCTGCAAGGGCGCACTGCTGGCTCACGTTCAGTTACAGAACTCATCATATCATGTTGGGCAACTTTAAAGCCAGAACGGTATCTACTTCATGACATAGACTAATTCTGGTAAAACCCATCCAGTTTGGGAAAAAGATCAACTTCTGAAGTTTACTTCAGAATAGTAATAGAAGAAGAATACTGAAATAGAAATATTCAAACAGAAAAATTTTCAGTTCAACAGTGAGTTCCCCACAACATCCTATTAAAATCACTTGCTTACTAAATTTCTCCTAAAAAATTAGTAAAAACTATCAGGCTGCTATTCACTGAATGATTTTTTTCCTTATAAGACTATATTTCAAATGTTTTAATAGAATAAAAGAGACTTTTTTGACTCTTGATGCAAATTTCCTGGAAAAAAATGTCTAAAGTAATAAATCTATTTTTACTAATGTAGCACACATGTTCTTTCCAGTTGCTATCAAGCACTCACTCACTTATGTGCAATAGGAAAACAGTGTTTGTGGGTCAACTGAGTACCAATTCAGTTCCAATTTTGCAACTGTGCAGTGAACACATGCTTCTAATTTGGCTATCAAAATCAATGGAGTGTAAAAATACTGGAGATACAGTGGTCACGGGCTTGATTCAACTAGCTGAGCTTATGAAAAATTGCACAAAAATACATTATAATACTGTATAGAAGCTGAAGGGTGATGTCTAATCCTGGGATCACAGGTAGCCATGGACTTCTGAAACAACCACCATGACCCCCTTTATAACCCATGGAGAGAAATGGGACTTGTATGGACCAGTTTGTCACCCTCTGACCTGTCTGATAGTGGTCAGGTTAATTTTACTTCAGATATATTTATTTCTTGTCCCTGCTATGAAGAGGCCCTAATTGATTAGCTTAGATGAAGGTGTCTTCACTGAAGATAGCTCAAGCTATAGGCAATTAATTACCCCCAAAAAGGCTTATAAAAGAAGGCATCTGGCCTGGCATTGGCGTACAGGATTCAGCCAGTATAGGGGTCTTGGTAAGATGCTCCCATGCTCCATGCACTTTGAGAGAGGGCAGAAATCGTTATGCCAGAAGCATGCCTGAGTAGGAGCTTGACTTTTTTGCTCATCATTGCCTTTGCCTTGTGTCCCTTGTGCACTCAGGATGGTTTTCACACAATCTCTTGCACATGGGAATCAAGGGAGAGAGGTTCAGTTCCCATATCTCTTACAGTTTTGGTCTTGGGCCAACTATTAATTTCTTTGTTTTGCAACACCCCACCCACAAAACAGCTCCCAAAATATTTTTCTAGCTCTTGTCTTTACCTAATAACCCACCAGACATCACAAGCAACAAATATACAAACACCTTTGTTAACAATCTTGTTTAAAGTATCTTCCAGCATTACCTCTAGGCCAGACACAAGACAATCAGAAACTGATTTTCTGATTTCAAAGCAGAAGTGTTTGAATTGTGTGATGCCTCCCTGGCCCCATACCTATATGGCACATTCATATCCGTTGTTGCTATGTTGGCCAGACAGTGCTGCGTTGTAGTTTCTCAAACCAAGTTACCTTCTCTTGTGAATTCCTTTCCCTACACCAAAAAGGATACAGAAAAGCTTCCCAGAGAGCATGCTTTCTTCCTTTGATCCTTGAGTGGTACCTGTCTAGCAGCCAGACTGAGTCTGTCAGGACACTGACACAGCAGCCTGTCATCAACCAGATGAGACAGCTCCTGGGATGGGGCAATGCCTGAATTCTGCATAAAGAATGCCATGGTTGACTCACCATTCAGTGGTGCAGCATCTATCAGCAGAGTATTTCTTGGCCATACCTTGCCACATGCATGAGGGGCTTCCCAGGCCTTGCATAAAACATACCACAATGTGAACCTAAGGGACCCTGAATTTGCAGGAAATCCCAGACTCCCTTGTGACTATGAAGACTGAAGCCACTCAATTTAGGTTTGCCAGCACTGAATTCTCAGTGGCCATCTGCTTGCAAATGAGTTGGCAAGACAGCCAGTTTGCATAGCAAAGGGACAATGTGGTCTAGATGATGAGCCATCAACTGAAACTGGGAACAGTAGGGTCCCTGAGACCCTTAGCTAGATTGCACAAGCTTGAAGCATATGTGGCCTCAGAACAATATTGCTGTCTTTGCATGCAGCCCTCCTCCTGCACCAGGGAGCACGTGGTCTTCCAACATCAAGCATGGGTCTTCCCATGGGATAGAACCTGTGAGACCTAGGGATCTTGCAGAGGGAAATTTATGCAAGGCTAGTCTGCTACTGCCTTGCTTTACAAAGTAGTAAATGACACTTTCAACATCACCTCGCTGCACCCTGGGGGTGGCGTTCAGGTTGCATCCCAGGCTGCTGTTGGGACAGCTGGTTTTGAGTGCAGTGATCTGCCACATGTTCTTATTTCCCCCGCATGCCAGACCCCTTTTGACACACTTTTCAAAGGAGCTGCAGAGCTCCAGATGGAACTCATCTCCCCGCCCTCAGCTGCATCTTTTTAAGTACATGCCCAGTGCTTCCACACTAGACTCTTGGAGCCAGAAAAAACTGCAGTTCATGGCCTGAGCTTTATCCAGGACAGGCTTGCCCTAGAAAAGCAACACACTGGTTTTACAAGCTGCCTTTGAAAAATCTCAAGTACTTCAGGTCCCTTAGAAAATAGCATAAGTAACTGTGTTTAGCTCTCTCATTAACCAAGACATAATTTTATACTCAGGGGTAATTTTATCACCAGGGGTACTATCAGAAATCCAGAGCCCTCAGAAATACCCCAGGCTGAATTTCCTATTTATGTAGAAATATGCACAGCTCGAACAAAGGAGCAAATGCTTTGTGGCTCCTGAGGGTTTGGATTCTTTTAGGGCAAGAGAAGGATTTGCAGGGATTTCAGAAGCTGTAGACAAGCACTTTGAGCTGATATCCATGTTTATGAAGGTTTGAACTGCTTTCTAGGACTAAGCCAAGAAAGAAACACCAGCCAGGGTCTGACAGATATGCCTTTTCTCTGTGCTTTTGGGGCAGTGAAAAACTGTGGGATCTAGGTGTTTACGTGCACTCATATTCCTGCCCTGTTTGCTTTCTCTTAAGCCATGAAAAATGCTAGTTGAGGGTTATGGGATTTGCTTGTTGGGCAGAAGAAAAGAAAGACAAACGTTAGGAGCAATCTTAGGATCATGTTTATGATCTTTAGGATCTCATTACACCAGGTTTGTGCCATGTAAAAAAGCTTGCTTTCAAAATGGAGTTCTTCAGACCCACACTGTCTGCAGCTTGTCCTTCCACTGCCTCTCCCCATCAGCTGTCTCAGGCCAGGACCAGGGCACTACCAGCACAGGCAAAGGGGGCTTCAGAGTCCTTGCTTGCATGCAATATCTATTGCAAGATACATCTTGAAACTGCTGGCTGACCTCCATGGGCCAGGACTTCCTGCTGCTAGGGCTAGACAGTATCTGTGTTGGATACACCTTGAATGCGGTACGAGGTCATGCAATGTAGGGCTAGGCATCTGATGCCTGATTTGGTTCTGTCTGACTGCAAGAGATGCATTTGTGACACAGCAGATATCCCTTTCTGGCTTACAGCAGCATCTGAGACTTAACCATGCCAGTAGGAGTTGATCCCCCAGTCCTAACACAAGAAAAATCTTCTGGAAAGCTGGAAGAGCCATTACACCCCATGGAAAGGGAAAGGAGGGATTAGCAACAAAATTACCTACTTCTAGTTATTTTCAGCTTGGCAGCCAACAGGGATCATCCTTAGCAAAAGGAAAAAAAATGAAGTGTTAGCAGGAATGACCCTGAGAGCATCCCAAGAAAAGACAGGCTCGTCTAGGGTCAAAGTGTGAATGACAAGGTTTGGTAAGATGGGGGCTTTTCCCTCCCACCAGAGATGCTGGATGAGGCCCAGGTAGGTAGCTGCCAATGTCTGTCCCAGCTAGTCTATGAAACACATAAATCTGCCTTAGTATTTCATTTCACATCTCCCTGAGGGGTCAGAGTACAAACTGGCATGCTTAGGAAGGGCAAGTCCTGGTAAGTACCTGAAATTACTGTGAGGCTTTCGGGGCTCTCACATGCTGATGTAAAAACTGCTGTAGACATATATTTTGTTCCATTTCATATAGACTTCATCTTCTTTTCAGAGGCTTTTCAGGCCATTGGCAGTGATGCTCCGTGCCATAGCAGCCTGTGTTCCTTCCCCTGTGGGACATAGCCCCAGCAGGAGACCCTGTCCCAACAGACAGGAGAAGGAGCACTGGGAGATGATGGGTCATTGCAAAGCTGAAACATGAAGCTGGCTATTTTGAAACTAAGTGATTCAGGAAGCACAAAGTCCACTGATGGTTTTCAGTTATTGGCTTGCAGGATACACCATCCCTGCATGCTGCTGGAGCAGCCAGACTTGCCTGCACATCAGAGTGCACATCTAAGGTCTGGCAGGCTGTCTCTTCTCCTCAGTTTGATTCTGTAGAAGGGTGCTATTTATTTCCTTCTGTCAAGCATTTCCTGGCTTCACCTCTGTGACTGGGACCTCTCTGAGGCCCATATTTTCCAGGATAACAGGTCAGATTTTAAATTACAGCTTCAAAAAATATTTGCTGCTGGCTAGCATAAGCTTGTTTCTGAAGATGGCTAACTGAGAAAGTTCGACTAATCCACATGTAAACTAGAGGCTGCCTTCCACAAAAGTTGTGTCAAAGCTGCCTGTATACAGACAATTTGTGCCTCAATCTCTTCCTAGTCTCTAGGATAATAGTGCAAAACAAACGTCTTGAGGGTCTCTTGCCAGAAGTCTTGTTTGGGTTATTAATCTGCTCCACGGGGGCTCAGAAAGGCCTTGCCCTGTCCCTACAATACCTTTATGGTGAGTAGAGGTCTCAAAATTAAATAATCGTTGTGTAACTAATCTACGGGCCAACTGGAAAAGAAAGATTGGCCATGCAAACTGTTTGATAATGTATGAAAACAACCCCAAACAGACCCAGGACCAAAGAGTAAGGGGACCCTCACTGCCATCAGACCCCTACCAGTTTAGCAAATTTTGTCCAGATTGCTGCTGTGAAGAACACGTCTGCTATGAGGACCTTCTCCATAGGTGCCATGGCTGGGAACAGGTCTCTGGACTTTTTGCCATAGCCTTACCTTCAAGTGCTCCCATAGACTTCTGGCACTGTGAACAAGAACCAGGTTTTCAGGTCATGAGAGAAAAAAGAAAACACAAATAAGAGACCTCAGCTGATAAATGACTTTTGTGTCCACAGTAGAAATGACAAGAAGTAACAGGCTTAATGGCAGCAAGAGGTACTTAGGCTGGACACTATGTCATGTTCTCCAGAAATACCACCAGCACCATTATTTGCAGCACTGTAAATAGCAGCAGTGATTTCCACTAAAACAGACTGTCTGCAGATATGGTAAAGCCTCTGTGTTCAGAGCTCTTTAAGACTGGACAAACACCTGTCTGACAGGGGAACAAATATGCAGCCTGGGGGATAAAACATACCTTTAAGGTAGAAAATGGGCTTAATGACCTCTTCATGCCTTATTCCTCAATGCTTCAGTGACTAAAGAAACCTAAGTTCGACAAGGCAGCATCTTGTATTTGGCCAACAGATTGTGGAAAAAAAAATAATTTTAGACAGAGACTTAAGTCTGTGGTTATACCAGGACTGCTACAGCGTACACTTTATGCAGTCAAACCAGACGACGTTGTAAAAATAGATGGGCCCCAAAGTTTCTTGCATGATTTTTCACCACTAGAAAACTCATCTCATTTCAAGAAACAGTTTATCTCCCAGGACCTTTGGAGTTACCCAGAATAAAGTGCCACACCAAAAGCACATTGTCTACAGCTTCTGCTATTTCATTCTATTTTCCCTTTTAATGTATTACCATCAAGAAGAGATGCCCAGGGTTGCATTTTTGCCTGGTTCGGTGGCTTGGACATTAAACTCCAATATTTTCACAGGTACAATGAAGCTGAGACAAAGTGTTTCCTGCAGGCGTCTGCAGCAATGGATGGGACTGGGAGCGCTGCTCTGCTGAGGTGGAAGGGCTACAACGATATTTCATGGGGCTAAGTCACTCCATGCATTCCCAGTCCTCACTGGGAAGGCTGTGTCATTGTCTCAGGGTGCTCCTGTCAGCACCACTGTAGTTTCCATGTCTGGCAGGGATGACCACATGTGTACAAAATTATTTAAATGAAACAAGAAAAACAGAAAAAATAGATATTAAACAGCATTGCTTGCTCAGTTCAGAAGTATATGAACAGTCCTCTCAACTTCTTGGTGAGGCAACTGGTGGGCCACCTGGCTGCAGCTTCCCTCCTGCCATACGTCCTCCAGAGCTCTCTGCTGCCACAGGTCCCAGGAGCAATGCCACAGCCAGCCAGGGGCAACCAAGGAATTGGGCTGATGCAACATACACTTTCTGCAGAAAAGCGCGGAAAGAGAACACTGTGGACCCAGCCTGATCTCCTAACAGTGAGGAGAAATTTTGAGGGGAAAGACTCTGGCAGAGTATGCTTGTTGAGCGTGGGCTTAGTTAAGGGCAATCAAAGAAGACATTATTAAGCGTAGAGCTAAAAAGTCATTGTTTGTCTAACTTCTTAGCCTAAACCAGAATACAACACCTTAGTCTGGTTATTACATAGGTGCCTATAATATAAATGTCTTAATTATTGATAGGAATTAGCAAAAACTAAAATTGTTATATGCATGTCTCCCAGCACTGCACCATGCTTTGGTGATGCTCCCCTGTCCTATGCAATGTTATGGGAGGCCATCAGATTCTAGATCCTTTACATGAAGAAGTATGATGACAGTGTTTGTTGGGGGTGGATGTACAATGGTCTTCCTCCATAGTCTTGCGTTTGCTCAGAATTATTTCTGTGTGTCAACCCTGTATTTCTTGATGGGTTACAGTCTTTCCTCAGCTGTTTGCCCACAAGCTTACGTACACCATGATTCTTTCCCCTTATACAATATGATTTCTTTTTCAGGGGAGATCCATGCAATTGGACAAAATAATGCAAAGCTTAAACTAAAGCACATTTGGGAATAATAGAGTTAAAACAAATCCTAAACCCTAGGATAATGAGAGGCATTTGAACATTTGGTTATTCTGCTGTTACAGCTAGGAGAGGCTAGACAATGGGCCTCTGCTTCTTAGGAAAATTGTAAGCACAGGAAAAGCTCTTAAATAATTTTGAAAACAAAATTCCAAATCATCCTTAGAGCAGCTATTTATTATTATACAGCTTGAGGTCTAGTGCTAACATCGTCAACAGGAATTTGGCTGGGCTACGGGGCTTCAGGCTGGGGTAAGAGTTGCCCTGACTGCCCTGTGGTCTTCAGCAGTCCTTTGCTGTCCAGGCAAGTGCCTCTGGGGAACAGGGCTGCCCAGGGTTGCAGAGGTAACATTCATGATGCCACTGTGTCTTCCAGTTGGTGGTGGGAGCAAGCACTGACCACAGTGCATGGAAACAACTTAGACCTCAGGGCTGTACGGGTACACTACATGGTGCCAGGCAAGGCCTCGTGCCATATTTGATGTCCATGGAGAAACAATGACCAGGGAAATCAATTAATCTTCAGACCTGCTCCAGAGCTGCAGCCACAAAGCTCGGTATGTCTGGGCAGATGAGCAGTGCCAGTGAGCAGGTGTAGCTGAGCTCCTGGTGCTTCCAAGTGTGAGCAGTCTTATGGTCTTATTTACAGGAGCTAACTGGGCAGGATATTTATCTCTCACTTACCAGTTTACCTCTCTTACATCACTTTTTGCTCTGTCCTTTAGGATTGCAGTCCCACAGTACTGTCCCAGCCTGTTGTGCTGTTGTTTTTTTGCATTGCTTTTAGAGTATGTGTTTTAGAAGTCCAACCACATTGGTAAAGGGGCCTCAGCAATCTCCTCCCTCCCCAGGCCATCACCTTCCCATGAAGGTCTGTGAATCAGCATTGCCTCAAATGAGAACTTAGTCAGAGGAAAACAGAGAAACGTGGCCCAAATTCTGCCGTTGTTACATAAAAACCCTCACTGAACATCTGGAAAACATCTGAAGTTTAACAAAGCAGGCCCGCAGGCAGAGGCATTTTTTACATTCCCTGTAATGGAAGCATAAAAATTGTGACTGAAAAAAGGGGAGTAAATATAACCAGAAATGGAAGACAAAGTGGGTCCAGCATATTGGGGCTGACTTTGGCCTGAACACCTGAGAAGGGCTTCCATGATCCTGCCTGGACAGTGCACAAGCGTGGGGAGAGCCAAGGCAGCACACCTAAACACAAGGCATGGGGCACTGCTGAAAAATCCCTGCTGGTCCCTGTCTTCTGGGAAAGACAGATCTTCACCAGGCTCTGTTTAAAACTGTGTTTATTCTGGGAAAACTGGAATTTAAAGGGAATGTTCAGATTTTTCTAATGGGTAAAATTGACAAACACTCCAGAACTGAGGCTTGGGAACCAACAATTTTTGCTGATTTGGGATTTTCTTCCCCTTTCAGTAAAGGGAAAAAGCAAGGCACGGCTGGGGAGGTGGCGGGGGAAGGGGAGAGCACACAGAAGCAGGAAAAAATCCCTCCTGCTACCTGCTTTTTTAGAAAAAAAAAAAGCTGTAAACCAGCCCAAAGTCAGAGAGAGCTTTCTCCATCTGCCTTTTGCATCCTTGCATTTAACATGGCTCACCTGGGCTGTGAGGGGGGCATACCCATGGGAGGGTGCAGGAGCTGTGTGGGGCAGGGGCTGCCCCCTTTTCCCACCCCCGCTTGCTGACAGCAGTGCATCCCACTGACTGGGCAGCCCTAGCAGCAGGTGTGTAACCCAGGGTCTTCTCTGTATCTTGTTCCCTTCCTTCATGGATGATTCACGCCGAGGACTGCAGCAGACCATTAAGAAATACTTCTTTAGCTGTAACAATAACCACCTTTCTTAGGGCAGATGTAAAGGCATTTTTTCCTAACTTTCCATGGAGAAGAGAGCAGGACAAATTGCAGCCACCTGCAGAGCCTTCCGAGAGGGGGTCCTCAGACTTTCCAGCTGTGAGTGAGGTGTCCCCAGTGCTGTGGGACAGTCAGGGAGCCCAACAAGCATCTCAGCTGAGGTGCTTGGCAAGGACAGCATGACTTAGAGGAGGACATGAGACAAGGGGGAAGCAAGGCAGTGGCCTCTCCATTACAGAAAGAGGTCATGAATGTGTCCACTGTCTGGAGCTCAAGTGGCTGTGCATGCATCCACAGTGCAAGGTTGCAACAAACCCCTGGGATGTACAGGTATGGCCTGGGAGCTTCCCCAAAGACAGGCACCCTTTAGAGCTGTTGTAGGATGCAAAACAAATGCCTGGGGAGCACTGAGCCTGGCAAAGCTGGATGAGGGGTTTGATACCTCCACCATAGCCCTGTCTGCAGAGCAGCATCCCTATGTGCCCAGGAAATGATGTACTAAGGAGAGATGCTGAACATAAGCAGAAAGCAAATATAGTTTATGTCTTCACCTGATGATCACCATCCCTCTGTATCTGGTCTTCTGGAAACAACAGTACCTACCTGTGTAGTTTGGGGGGGTTTTGCAACCAGAAGGTAAACAGAAGCTGCATAAGCATTTCCCATGCTTTGAGAGCTTGGTGCTCTTCTCATAAAATTTTTCTGCACTATATAATAGGTGAAGGAAATTCACAGTATATATATCAAATCCAATAATTGCCAGATATGTGATGTAAAAGTAATAGATCTCTTTTCGTCTACCCCTTACAGTTCTGTTAGAAGTTCTGCTGGAGTCCTCCCAGATCCAAGTAGCCTTTATTTTACCAGGTGACTTTTTGAATATTTGGAGCCCTTGAAATTCAAGTCAGACAAACTTCCAACGAGATTGTGGAAAACAATTTATTTGACGAATTTCCAAAGTGGACAATTTTGGTAAAACACAGACATAAAATAGAACTAACTTATACAATGGATTGTTGGATACAAAGTAAAGAGTTTGGGATGCCAATACCTGGCAATCACTGCTGCTTTCTCAGAAACGCATTATTTCATAGCAAGAGCACCAATGGAAGCACTGAAATAAAATCGCACCCAGTCGAACCACATCTTCAGCGTGGTCCTGGAAACAACTGTGTAAACACCAAGGGCCCGCATCACCCATGTAGTGATAGCACCTTTGTCAGTATATCTGTAGGGTGTGAATCAAAGTCCCTGGCATATAATGGCAGCCTTTCCCTTGACTTTGCTGAGCTGGATGAGGCCTTAATTCAATATATAGTACAGTTAGTGGGTTTCCCTTGGGCCCAGGTGCCTAAATCTTAGATGTTCCTATGGAAACAGTACTCCCAGAAAGCTCACTGGGAATTAGACAGCTTGGCACTTCTGAAAAGAAAAAAATTAAAAAACCCACCACTAACTGGGCTCAGAGAGATTTTCCAGAATAGAGCTTGGACTAAAACACAAGTCATCAGGTTATTCATGAGGTTCCTGGTTTTACTGTAGGACCATAAGATCAGCTAGTGAAGGAATGCAGTTACATAGCTTCTTCTAGGGTTTCCCCCCTCCCCAATGGCTGCTGTCCATCCTTCATTTGGTCAGTGCCCAGCTTCCTTGTCCTGAGTGGGAGTGTCAGGGCTGCAGGATGCTCTACCACCCACCTCCACTCCAGCCCTGGGAAGTCAGTGCCCCATCCCGTGTCATTGGAGGCCAGAGATGCTTCCACCCAGCTTAGGCAATGCAGTCTAGCCCTCCCCCACCAAGCATGAACCAAACCTGCTGGCCATGACAATGATCCCCTCTCAAAGCTTGCTGAAGTGTTGAACATTTAACTTGAAGCACAACATTGGATTAGGAACATTGTGAGCTGGGCAAGTGCTCAGCTGATGTATGAAAGAAAGAAGCAAATGAACAAAAAAATCTGTATCTGAAAAGAGGACAATCAGCCTTATGAGACCAGGTTAGTCCTTAGTGGTACAAAAATACTCATCCTGATTCTTTCTTGACAAAAACCAGTGGGATGAGGTTGCTATTGGGGTTCTGGTGCTAGGTGTGTTTGTGTTTGCCTGCTGTGGGGAGGGAGAGGCAGTCATGGGCAGGGAGGGAAGTTTGAGGCTAACAGAGTAGAGATGCAGATGATGAAGCAGGGGAGAGGGAAGGGTACTATGCACAGCCAGGCTGTGGCACTATGGTTATCTGCATAGATGCAAATTCCTCAGGCTGGTCAAGAATACTGTTAATTTTTTGGTTTTGGTTGGTTTTCATTTTTAAGGTGAGACAGAAGCAGGCATGGCCTTGGCAGAAACCCACCCAGAAGCTCAGTCAACAGCTATCTTCCTAGAGACAGTTTGGTAGAACACACCACGCAGCAGAGAGGTATAGTCAGGCACACGGAAGAGGTGGCGCTCCCCATAGACCACATCATAATCTGCACTCTTCCCCGTGACCAGGACACGGATGTTGGGCTCATTGGCTTGGCTGCCCACTGCCAGCACGTAGATCTCAATGCCAGCCTGCTGAGCTTCCTGCACAGCCCTCTCAATGGCCCTCGCAGTGATCCCTTGAGAGTTGCCATCAGAAAACACTAGCACCCTCTTCTTTGCCTCAGCACGGGAAGACTTCTGGTATAGCGCTGTGACGTACCGCAGAGCGGCATTGATGTCCGTGGCATCGTTAATGAACTCCATGTTGTCAATGGCTTTGGCGATGACAGTGTAGTTGTACTGGAACTGAGCTTCCACTTTCTGCTGGTTTCTGCCGCTGTACTGGACCACCGAGACGCGCACGGAGTCATCGGCAGGCTTGCCAGCCTCCAGGAACCGCTCTGCCAGCCGCTTCACAAATTTCTTGGTAGTCTCGAAGTTCTTGCTCCCCACGCTGGTGGAGCTGTCCACCAGCAATGTGATGTCTGCAAGCCCAGTGAAGGTGACTGTAAAGGGAAAAGCCCAGGGCTCGTTATGCTGCATTTCTCCTCCTGCCTCTTCCATGGAAAGTTGGTGAAGTCAGCAGCTGTCTCGCAGACTTCCTGCCCTGACAGACTTGGGAAATCCCCATTCTCTGGGTATTTGCTAGCTTGGTTTCCCCTACCCCAGTGCTGTCCTACACTTTTCCTTTTACCTTTTCATTCCTTTTTTTATTTGGTTTATGACAGGCTGCATTCCCATGTACTTATCTGTCTTAGATAACCTAGTGACTCTTGTTGCTTAAATACAGTGCTGTCCTTGCATGTCTGGTGAACCACTTAATCTCTTGAGGCTGGCTTCTCTCCATGATGAGTCTGAGGATTGCATATGCTTCTAACTTGGAGGTGTACCCCACTAAGTTTCTCTCCATACTCACTTTTCAAGCACCTTTCTCAAATATCCCTGCCATGGTGCTGATTTTTCCTTGTGCTCCCGCCACCACATAGCAATTGATCTCATCACCTGCCTCAGCTAAAGCCTGTGAGAGCTAAAACCTGGCACAGCTTTCTCTCTGGGTTTGAGGTGCCAGAAAAGCAACTGTCTAGGCTTTTCCCCCAGGTGCTTTGGGCTGGCATGTGTGTGAGAGACCCTGCAAGTGTCTGACAAGGCTTGTTCACTTCTCCAGCCCAGAAGTCTCCCTGTTACTAGAGGTCTCCAAGCTATGCATTCCCGCAAATGCAAACTCCCTCTTCCCCCACCACAGCACCCACAACCTCTTTGTGTGGCATCAGGAGTCACTACTCACTTGGGCAGGTGTAGTCCGGACATTTCTTCTCTGTTGAGAAAATTAGAAAGAGTAATGTCACCAGCTCACCCAGTAAAACCACTTCTATAGCTTCCCACAGAGCCACAAATGCTCACCTTGGTCACAGCCCCATCGTGCAAGGTGTGTGCAAAGGCTATAAACATGCACCAGAAAGCACAGAGGTGTGTACTTGAAAAATGCTGTGCACAGAGATGTCCTGCAGCAAGAGAGGACTTGGACCCAGCAGCAAAGTGATCTGAAACACGGGATGTCTTTGTCCCTTATTTAACTAAACCTTGAAAGCCGTTCCCTTCCCTCAATGCCTGCTTCAAAGCATGACTGGGGGAAGGCAAGGGAGGACAGCCTGCACCTCTTACCCTTTGGCTGAGCCACAACCTTCCACCCACCTTGGCAGACGTATGAGGTGATGTTCTGCAAGAAGGTGTCATCCAGGAGCTCGGCATAGTTGTCCCTTTGAATGGACAGTCCTGGCCTGGTTGGTCTGCTTAAACAAGCGATGTCATTCAGGTGATCTGGATTTGGAGGGTTCCGGAAAATGTCGCCTATCCCAAGGGAGACCACCTGTAGGGAAGTTAAAGTTCATCACCAGATGCATTTATCATTTAATGCATTCATAAACTTGAATGCCTGTCGCTTTGTGAGAGTGCTTCTAGTAACGTGTCCCCCTTGCCCTAGACTTGGGTAGCAAAGACATGGAGACACTCAGAGAGCCTGCGCTACTCTGATGCACAGCTCTCTGTGGTGGTTCCCTACAGGCAGGGTGCTTCCCCTGTGCCCTTACCGGGGTGATATCACACAGAGAGTTGAGTGGGGTAGGGTCCCGCAGTGTGTCAGAGCGTCCATCTGTGATGACAATGGCAACACGCTTGTCAGATGTGAATCTCCGCAGCAGGTTGTCTTTGGTGAACTGCAGGGCTTCTCCAGTGTAGGTGCCCCCAGCTATCCATTTCAGGTTCTTGACTGCCCTGCAAGCACAGACACCAGTGAGCCTGCAAACTCTGCCCCATGGATACTGAAGGAGCCCCAGGGAATACATCTCTCTGACACACTTGTGAGGCAGGGCAACATTCCTGCATGGGGCTTTGGGTGGAAAACTGGCAAGCTCCTTGGCCTCAACACCACCTACAATGCCACCAACCACTACTTTCCACTGAAGAATATTTATCATCCTTGCATTTGCTGGACCTGCTGGCCTGGAGATGGAGGATGGAAGGTGAGAAGGTGTCCCTGGGTCAGGTCTCTGTATGATGCATTGAGCCCCCCCAGACTCACTGTTTGAGCGCCCCGATGTTGTCTATGTTGGCATCCCCCATGGCCACCAGCTCCTGCGTATTGTCATGGCTGTACTGCACAACGCCGACACGGGACTCCCCAGCTTCAAACTATTGGGAAAAACAGAAACCAATTAGGATCAGATACCTCAGGGGGCTCTGGAGAACTCAGAAATCCTGCTGGTGGTTTGTACTGAATGCTTTCACAGCATGCTTTGCCATCTCTCCTGTGCCTTATTCCAGGCAGAAGGAGCCACAACAGGACTGGATGCACATGGAGACCAATTCAGTGAGCCAGTCAGTGAAACAAAACCCAAACCCAGGTTTCATGGCTCAGTGATCTCAACACAAGCCACTGGCCATGGTGGGTGGCTAGGAATAGATCTTTTTTTCAAAACTTTTGGTTTTCCTCCAACACAGCAGATTTGCTGCCTAGCTCTAGCCTTTCTGCTTGTTACTACTTTGCCAGCCAAAGAGACCCATGCATGCTCACACAGGTATCCAACAGTAGGTTGTAGTGGTTTTACAGCCTGTGTGCTACAGATGTGTCTGGTTATGCATTAAGGAAAGACTGGATACCAAACATCCATTCCAAATCACAGAGGTAAATGAAGTTTCACACACACAGCGGGTTACCAGGGAAGAATTAGGAAAGTAAGCATTTGTGTGTCCCTCCTCAGACTGAAAGACTCACCACTGGGACAATATTGATGTTTGGGCTGCAAAGATCCTTTTTAGTAGTGTGTTTAACTGGTAACCTAAACCTAAGCTTGGGGGCTGGCCATCAGGGAGCTAGGGGAAGTTGCAACACACCTCAAGTTATCTACTCCAGCCACCTGAAATGCTCATCAGGACAAGGAAGAGACTGAGAGACTGGTTGAGCAGGCAAACACTTTATGAGCTATCTGCTCTGGGACATGCAGGAAAGAGTTCACAGCCACAGCAGGCAGAGTCCCTTTGCCCAGAAAGGATGAAATGTCTATATTTTGGGACAACAAACTGCTGTTTCACCTCCACCACTTTAGGAATCTGGGAGGAATCAAGACCCACCCCAGTTACACACTTGAAGCTAAGCCTTGAGGAGGCTCTTTAGAGTGGAGGCATCACCCCATTTTTTTCTGCCTGCAGTGAAAAATAAGTGAGTGCACACAAGTGTATCCTGGCACTCAGTGGAAATCTCACCTTCACACGCTCGTCCTTGCTCAGGCGATCGATGACTTTGATGATGAAGTCCTTGGCAATCTGGAAGTTCTGCAGGCCAATGCTCTCCGAGCTATCCAACACGAATAGGAGGTCGACAGGACCGCAGGTGCACTCTGCAGCAAGACACAGGAGTGGAGGGTCTTGTGTTTTCTATCTGAGCAGCTTGCTCAGAGCAGCATGTTTTGCAGGGAGGCATACCAAAGCAAGAAGCTGATGTCTGCTGTTAGTGCTGACCAGGTGGGTGCCTGTGTCTGATCTACCCGCAAAGCACAGTGTAAAATAAAGCAGCAAAATAGCTGCATGGCAGTCTTGAGAATCAGTTTACTGATTTTTCCATTTGTATTTTGCTCAGTGCCCCTTAAGACACATAAAATTTTTAAGCTGTGAGTACCCTTAAAATACCCAGTAATTATTCCAAAACCCATTTCCTCATAAGCCTTCTCAGTTCTTCCATTCAGGAAGAACAACTCAGCCCAGGAGGACAGAGGTGACACTGATGGGCTGGAGGAGGCTGACTCAGCTTGCTCCTCTCTTTCCCAGAGCTGAAGGACATCATGTGCCTTTCGCTCTTCCTTCAAGATTTTGGACTGCAAACCCAACCCATCGGGACAGCATCAAAGAAAAAAATCCAGCACATTTCTCTGCAGACCAGCACAGGATTTGGAAGGAGGAGAACAGAGCTAGATCCACAGCGTGGGCTGAATTGACGTCCCTTTTGACTGTGAAAAGTGTGGATAAAATCCGTCAGCAGTTTGCTAGCACAGGGCACCTCAACAACAGTTTTCCAGTTGTAGGACCCAGCTACAGCATCCTCTAAATCCACAGAGCACTCTTGGGGAACGCTCGCTTCTCTCCCCTGCCTTGCTCATGCTTGGTCCTCCCTCCCAGCCTCTCACCACTTCTCCATAGCAGGAGGCAAGGAGCAGGGGAAGGGAAGGGTGCAAGCAAGGAGAAGGGCTAGTGAACATTTGCAGAGTAACACTCACCACAGCAAGCTAGAGGGAAGGGAGAGAAAGAGAGAATGTTAAAATGCTTGACACAAGAGTTTTTCACATGCTAATGAAGACTGCAGGTTTGTGTTTCTGCAAACCTAAAGACACCTGGTCTGGAGAATTCAAACTCATGGATGTTTCCCTTCCATTTGAAATATACAGATCTCTTGCCTGTTTCAGATTGTGGTGCCCTGACCTAGACCACTGCGTGCAGCAGAGCTCTGCTTCCGCACATCTGATGCATTCTTATTTAAATAAATTTAAAACCTAATCCTGGGTGGATTAAGTGAATCACCAGAGCATGGAGCTCAAACTCAGTTCCCTAAGTACCCTGCATCCTTCCAGCACTTAATTACTGGCTGTGGGCCAGAAACCCTTTGCAGCACATGTGTACTGCTGCCCCCCATAGCAGGACACCCCAGAACAGGCCTCTCTTTCTGAAGGGAGAAAGTCAGGCCCTGGTATTTCAGGAAAAAACATTGTAAATTGGTCCCCACAAATATTTTACACAACTTTTCTTGTATTTGCCCTCAAGGGTAGTTGCATGTGTACAGCGCCACAGACACAGTAAACCAGGCTGCAGCACGCACAAGTAAAACACAATTGCACAACCTACTCTAGAGATCTAGATCTAGATCAAGCTGGAAGTCACAGCATTGCAGAATGGTAGGGGTTTGAAGGGACCTCTAGAGATCATCTGGTCCAACCCCTCTGCTTGAGCAAGTATACCCAGAGCAGAGTGCCCAGAACCATGTCCACGTGGGTTTTGAATGTCAGCAGGGAAGAAGATTCCACCACCTCTCTGGGAAGCCTGTTCCACTGCTCTGTCACCCTCACAGTATAGAAGCTTTTTCTCATGTTTAGGTGGAACTTGCTGTGTTCCGACTTGTGCCCAGTGCCCATTGTCCTGTCGTTGGGCACCACTGAAAAGAGTCTGGCCCCATCCTCTTGACACCTACCCTTCAGATATTTATAAGTATTGACAAGATCCCCCTTAGTCTTATCTTCTCCAGGCTGAAAGACCCAGGTCTCTCAGCCTTCCCTCATAAGAGAGATGCTCCGGTCCCCTGATCATTTCTGTAGCTCTCCAATAGCCTTGCTCAAGCAGTTCCCTGATTTGCCTCTTTTGGGTTGCTGTCCCAGCTGCAGGGAGGACCACCCCACCTCTTCCCCAGCTCATTGACTTAACTGTGAACTTGTGGAAGGGGAGCAATGCCCATGGCATCCTTCTCCATGCTGCCTGGGGATGGCCCTGCTTGCTACAGGACAGAAAAAGCAGGTACTTCCTGCTCAGCAGGAGGGAGGAATGGTGCAGGGATACTCACAGCACATCTTCATGATGATGTCCAAGATTTCACATTCCTGAAAACAGAGGTAAGGAAATGTTTGAATAACAGTGAAGGCAGCTTCCTGGCTCCCGGGTGCTGCCCACCGCCCCTACTGCTGCTATGCGCCCTCAAAGCAGGTCCTGATCTGGAAATGAGTAACGTGTAAGAGGGGTGCACTATAGAGAGGACTTGCTGGTGATGGACTGACATAAAGGAAATCTGGCCAGTGAGACTCTCTGGGACAGTAATTGGGGGTAGCCACCACCCAGCCTGGGAGCACGAGGCTTCCCCAGCAGTGACCCCCTCCCAGGAGACATCATACGGGGCAAGGGAAGCACAGGCCAAGCAAGCAAGCAGCACCCCGATCCTGTCTCACTCACATCTGGTCCTGGAGGCCCCACAGGTCCTGGTGGTCCCTGTCAAACAGAAGCATGGAGAGAGCAGTTAGAAGAGCAGCCAGTCCTATCTGCAGTGTACTCTGCTGATACCTTGCTAAGCAATGCAGAGTCTAGAAAAGTGTCTTGACTTTCCAGATGCTGGCCCCTGCACTGGGTTTTGAGCAGGTACATCTGCTTGCTTGCACAATGCCCTGGGGCTGCACAGGGGTGGGGGGAAGGAGACCCACCTCCATGCATGCCATGCCCACAGAAGTGGGAAGGCAAGCCCTTGCTGCAGGCAGCAAGCACACACACACACACACGTCACGGTTTGGCATTGTCCTCACAGCACCCAGGGGATGGATGGATGCCATCTGCTTGGAAGATGCCTGCCTTGTAGCCTCCAGGCCAATGTGAGGCAACACAAGCAAGTGGAAACTTGACGCGAACTGGAACACTTTCATGTTCAGGATGGCCACTCCAAAAGGCTGCTTGTCCTTACTGAAGCTGATCATATGAGAATGCTTTGCTCATGAAAAATCACAAATGCCTGTATTTTCTGTCCTGATTTGGTATGAACATGATTTCAGAGACCTGTGTACCAGGCTACAGCAACAGGTTTTCAAGCTGCCTTGCTCCTGCTTTGAGTAGGGCCAAGCACAGCAATCTGTGGTAAGCCCTGCTGTTGGGAGCCCAGCACGCTGCACTCGTTGGTGCAAATCCTGCCAGGATCCTTACTTACCGGGCGGCCTTCAGGTCCCCTGTGGCCCTTCGCTCCTTTGATGCCCCTGGGGCCAGGAGTTGGGTTCTGGAATGGAAACAAAAACAAAATCCACAAATCTGTGTGTGTCAGGGTGCAGCACCTTCTCCTCCAGATGTCTGCCAAGACCTGCTTAACCACCAAAATGTTATCCAAGATTGCTGTACCCAACCAAACGAGTTAGGACTTGGGAGGATTGTGATGGACACTGGGAAAATCTCCCTCCACAGGACAGTGGTGCAGCACAGGTGTAATCATTGGTGCTATCTGCAAGCATACAAAACCTTGCAGAGATGATACCCACCTCAACCTAACAGATCTGGAGGTTTGCCAGCCATAAGCTGTAGGACACAAAACGAACATCTGGAAAGAACTCCCCTTGCCATCAGACACTGCTCAGTGGCAAAGGGCGCTTGCAGACTTACAAAATCTGATGGGTTCTGATCTGACCCATAGGCAAGGTAGTGTTAGAGACCCAGTCTGAAGTTCCTGCACTGTGTTCAGAGAAAGATGATTCTGCTTTGTACAGATAACTCACATCATTGCCAGGGTCTCCAGCTTCTCCTTCATCACCCTTAGGACCAAGATAGCCTTTCGTTCCCTGAAAAATAATACAGAAAAGACTCCTGCATGGACAGCAGTTGTCAGCCTGGTAAAGTTGGTGCTGGTATGCAGTGACCTTGTGAGAGCTGGCTTGGGAGGGGGGTGAAGAGCAGTGTATAGGCTCCTTAGCAGCAAATTGCACCCCTGGGTAGCACTCCCAACCCCAAAATCTGGCTCTGGGGCTGCATCAGAGAGGACTCAGCCCAGGCTTCTGCCCTTGGGTGTTACTACCAGTGCACCAAGGCGGGACACTCCCACCAGAAGCATCCACTGCAGGGAGAGGTGGGCAGAAGGAAAAGAGAAGCAGGCTGCTTCAGGGAGCCCATTTCACCATGCAGCTGATTGAGAGGCTTTAGGGGCCAAACCACCGGCCAGGGCAATTTCTGTTGGGTGTATGAGGAAGTAGCACACTTACATTAATGCCAGGTTCACCTCTGTCTCCTGGCTGCCCCTGGAGAGGAGGGAGGGGAAGCTTGTTAGGTTGGACAAGGAAAAATAACAGTCTTACAACTTCAAAACAGCACAAAAGTCTTACTGGGGCGCCTGTGAATCCAATCGTGCCGTTCCCAGGAGGGCCATCCTCCCCCTGGAAAAGAAGGGAGAAATGTGAGATAATGAAAAGCAGACCCTTTAGATAGCACAGCAGCAGGATCCTCCCCTCCTTGGCCTGTTTATCTCCACAGCAAAATGTCTGTGCAAAAAATATGCAACTGGTGGGTTGGACACATGTGCAAGCAGGTAAAAAGGCCATATTGCTTGTGTGTGACCTGTGCGGCAGCCACTGAGATGAGAGTGACACTGTCCCTCTCAGAGACTGGGGATATGGCCATAGGCTGGGAACAGACTGGGAAGTATCAGATCTCTGTTGCTGGAAAGTACATCCCAAAATATGGTTCTCTGAGCCTGCAGATGTGATCCATATTCAAAAGCAGGCTGCTTGCAATTTTTCCCAGTATCTCAGCTGTGTATGAATGTAATTTCTTTTTTCCCTGAGGTGGGCCATGCTGTGTGGAACCAGCCTGTTTTACATCCTTTCCACATGGCATGCAATCCCCCAGACAAATACCACTCACCCTTTCTCCCATCAGGCCAGGGTCTCCTGGCAGCCCAGGTGCTCCAGGCAATCCCTTTGGGCCCTGGAAGGAGCAGAAGCAGCAGTCAAGCATTGCACACCATCCTTTGAGCTGGGAAGATGGTGCCTTCTAAGGCAACCAGCTCCTATCATGAGTCCATCACAGGAGACGTTTTGCTTATACAAGAGCAATACAAAGCCTACAGCTGGGCTTGGGATTCAGCTTGCTCCCTGCCCTGGGAATCAGATCTCCTGGCAGATTCAGGTGGCTGCCCTCAAGAGAGCAGCTCCCCCAGATTCTGTGATGGGAGGCCACATGGCTTATGGTGTGGCTATACCCTCTCCACAAAACAGCCTCTGGGATGTGGGAAAAAAGGCAGTCATAGCCTTAAAGACCCATGAAAAATGTTTCAATGTACCTGCCAGGAAGCTAGCACCTGAGTTTGTACCTACAACAGGTTTCCAAGGGTTTTCTGATGGTTTTGGGGACAGCCCTAATGGGCAGCATCTTCTGGTCTTCCCTTCATTCACTCCCCCAAGAAGATGCAGTGATGAAGCAGCACTGACCTCATTGCCGCGGGGGCCATCATCTCCCCTGTAGCCCTTGGGTCCTGGGGGTCCAGCCTCACCCTAGGGAAACACAAAGAACTCTCACAACAGGGATCTTCTCTTGGTACTGCTCCTTCCCTGAAGGGCTGGTCCCTTCATTTCATGATGTGGTGGGTGGGAGCATCCTTCTCATGCCTGTCATCCATTAGTGAGTCACCTCTGCCTCAACCAGCCTCACAAGAAAGGAGCTATTGACAGGGATAACGCAGGTGGGGAGATGCTTCAGGAGTTGTGCCTGGCTCCCTCAGTGCACCCCTGCCTGCACAGACTGCAGCTCCCCATGCTTCCTTATGCTCTTTCTCTCCAAAGCCCTGTTGGAGGGAGCCCTGGCCAGATTCTTGCTGAGCATGAGCCAAAACAAGAAGCTTTCTGGGCTGAGGTGTGGCACTGCAGGCATGGATTGAACACCTTGTGCTTTCAGTGGCAGCTGGGCTGAGGAAGGAAGCAGTTTCTGAGCAGAGCCTCCAATACCCAAAAAGCTATCACATCTCAGTCCAGTAAGAGAGGACCTCGTGGGAAAGAGGACCAGGGAGATAGGGATGATGCTTTCTAGCAGCAAAGCACAGCTGGGTTGCACAGTGGCATCTCATCAGCTGTGACAGAGGTGTCCCCAGGGCAGAGAATGGTCCTTGGTGGAGCACATCACCCTGAAGGTGACACAGACCTCCCTCCGCAGCGGCCCTCCCCATGCCTTGGGGCTTGGACATGTCTGGGTTGCAGCCCAGCTGCCAGAGGCCCTTTTGTGGCTTCGGGAAGTTTCTGTCCTCAGGAGGCTGCAGAGCCCTGGCAGCATGTGCTGGAATGGACCAAAGCTGTCACTCTGCCACATCCCATCTGGGCAGCGGTCGCTCACTCCATCAGCTACAGGGCTGACCAGAGACAAGAGAGGAGCTGGGAGGAGATTTTTTTTCTCTGAGACCTCCAACAGCTGTCCAAGGGAGTCCCTTCACCTTCTGCTTTGTTCAAACACCACTTTGTGGGGTTTGCATGCTAGGAGACTGACAATGATGATTGGTACCAATTGGGTAATGATGTCCATGGGTCCAAATGCTCCAGCAAGGGAACACTCAGGTAGAGCTGGGTGTTCAGCCAGTCCCCCGGCAACAGACATGACAGAGGCAGGCAGAGGGAAGGCAGAGAACAAGCCATGGTGGGACAGAGCGATAGCTTGGCAACTGGCCCCTCTAGCATCACTGCTGTAGGCAGCAGGCACGGCATTTCAAGGCTCCCAAACTTTGAAATGTTCCCTGTGACAAGCCACGCAACTGCAGTCTCCTGGCAGGTGGAAGGCAGGACTCGCTCAATGGTACCTAGGCTTCAGCATTGCAGCAGTCCATGCCCAAAAGCATCCTCCATATCTTCAGTGTACCAGCAGCACCTCTGAGCTTTTTGGGAGCTGCCTCAGTGCAGTGGCTTAGCCTAGCCCAGCTTTGCATCTGCTCCCTCACCATCTGAAAGCTGAGGAAGCTGAAATCCCCTCCAGCTGTTGTCTCTGCTCCTCTTCGCACGACAGCGGCTGGGAGAAGCTGGCGTCAAACATCTACGCATGCCGCATGCACCCTTCTTCCAGGAAGGCGTATATGTGGGTGCAGAGGACTTAAAATTACACACTGCAGAGCACTAAACTGCTCAGAGGCATGTGACCTTATTTCTGCACAAAAGCCCAGAAGAGAGAAAGCTGGGAAGGAGGGACAGGAACTCATGATCGTTCACATCAGCCAAAGTTGGATCTGCAGCACCCTTGGCTTGCACTGGCTGTACATGTCCTCACTGTAGCACACAGTGCAAATCCCTTATGGCCCTGGAGGATTTTATGAAGATTAAGGATTTTGGGTCAGGAAATCTTTAGCAGCTCCCTGTCCACTACCTTTCCGGGTGTAACAAGAACTGCAGGAGGGCTGGGCACCATGGCCAGGAATAAAGAGTGACCACCAAACCTGCCCATGAGGACCAGGGAAGTGTGCTGACCTTTAGCTTCTCTCAGATAGAATGAGGATGAAAGGGAGTCATAGGTTAGCAGGAGCCCTTTCCCCTTGCCAAGAAAAATATGCTCCAAGAGCCAGAGATTGCAGATAACACGGCTTAAAAAACACTTGTGTTTGCCAAAGTCCTACTCTTGGCCAAGCCCAATTACACATTTATTTTTAATTTGGCCAAGAAAAAGCATTCTTCCTCAGCTTATGGAAAAAACGTCCTCACTTTGCAACTGCTTTTGAAATCTCCCTGGAGCGTTGCAGGCACTGGGACAGTCTCTGGTCTAGGGAGGCATCAGAGCTGCTTTTGTAATGCTTCCCTCTCTGACAAGT